>NC_089840.1:190599852-190966102 GCF_035609145.1 Eleutherodactylus coqui
GAGCAAACACATTGTACCATTAGAACACTGGAGTGATAGTTGCTGGAAATGGGCCTCTATACACCTTTGTAGATATTGCACAAAAAACCAGACATTTGCAGCTAGAATAGTCATTTACCACATTAGCAATGTATAGAGTGCATTTGTTTAAAGTTAGGACTAGTTTAAAGTTATCTTCATTGAAAAGTACAGTGCTTTTCCTTCAAAAATAAGGACATTTCAATGTGACCCCAAACTTTTGAACGGTAGTGTACATGTATTGAAGTACAGAGGAAAAGTCCAGAGCGGTGTGGTGAGCACATAAATCGTGGAGTATGCAGGTTTTTTTAAACCCATCGAATGAAAAAGGCCTTTACTCCCAGTGTTGGGGCCTTCCCACAGTTCGCTGGACAGCGGGCAATCAGAGGCCCCCTGAAACTAGGATATCCCTGGGTCTAGAGTCAGTGCTCAAAGTGCACCAATTATAATCCAGCCCTGTATGTTTCCAAAAAGAGAAATAACCGCACAATGCAGGGAAGAAAAGATGCTCCAGAATTGTTATTTTATGGGCAATACAAGTATTTACAAAAAGACAAGTCAAGACAGCCAACAGATCTTCCATAATAGTTATATATACTACCTGACTGTATTTGATCAGTGCTTTTTTCTCCTATAGCCTGCAGCATGATAATACTCCAAAGAACTTTTGTGTCGACCTTGTATATGAAACAAAATGGGCAGCTCTCTGGAAAAACAAGGTTATAGGAAGCAAAAAAGGATTAATTGTTATTATAACTCATGTGGTGGGGCAAGGAAGTCCAAAAGAACACCATGCCACACCTAGAGTCATAGATAGCCTTCAACAAATATCCGGGCCACTAGCAGATCCCTGCCCAACAAAGGACATCTACAGCAGAAGGGCACACACACACATATACAAGGTACCAGCCAGTCTTGGTGCAGCAGGCCAGAAGATAGTGAAACAAATGTGTATCTAATGCACTCAGGGGCTGGTCACATACCAAGATACCTACTAATGTCAACAGGGGGCTTATGAATATTTAGAAGCCCCTTCCTCCCAGGCTTACATAAACATAAGTGATTCCAACATGAGCATGGATCAAGACCAGGGTTTATTGAAAAAATCCAACAACAAATGAACTTCCAAAAGATGCAACACATTTCGGAGCATTAAAAATGACCTCCTTTTTCAAGCAGCTTCAGAATACAAATGCCAGCATAAAAATGCATAGCATTAAGCAAAATAATAATATAACCGCCATCGGTGTGAGCTATTAGCACGTTTGAATGCATATCGCTGGTTAAATCACACTTGGCATTCACTAATAGAAGTAATATGAAAGGCTTCTTACATGAGAGTTAAGGGTAGTCATGTATTAAAGTATAGTGAGCATTTCCAATGCAAATTCTTAACATGTGCCATGGTCAGGATCGTGCCGCCTGAAACGGCACACATGCAGGCCGATCTCTCATGCCTGAAAGTCCTCCGAAATGCTAACAAAGTTGATCTATGTTTGTGTATTTTGTACTCACACAACAGAAGGTAAATTATCTAGTCTCTCACTTTCTGCAGCTGCAATTACAATTAAACTTTATCACACCAGATAACTCCTACTTCAGGTATTGCCAACTGCAGCGTACAGTCTTCCCACGAATGGATTTACGCCGTGTAAATCCGCGGCAAAAATCCGCTGCGTTGCTCCCTGCTATTAGGTTCTATTGAACCTAATAGCACAATGCTCACGATGCGTAATTCCACCGTGGAATTACGCACCGTGAAATCTCCCGTCCTCACCCGCAGCATGTTCTATTTGCTGCGGGTGTACGCGCTGACGGCTTCCATTGCAGTCAATGGAAGCCGTCCGTTCACGCTATCTCCCGCGGCAACCAGCGGAAGATAGCGTGAAAAAACGCTTCCCCGCCTACCGCCGCGCATCATATGACGCGGCCGGCGCGTCACGTGACACGGCCGGCCGCGTCATGTGACGCGGTGGGCGTGTCACATGACGTGACGGCGGTGGGCGGGGAAGCGTCTTCACGCTATCTTCCGCTGGTAAGTATGGGGTCTCTGGGGGGCGCGGCGGAGCCCGTCACGCTCGTGTGAAGCCGGCCTTAGTGCCCAGATCAGTGGCCTGCCCATCCTTCTCTCCACTTGACCCTTTCAGAAGGTTTATCTGGCTGAAAGTCCTGTTGGCCCTCAGGCACCAGGACTTGCTACCTCTGTACCCATGACAGCTACACTCCTGTGTATGACTTATCAGTAGGAGAGAGTATACCACTATGGAAGTGTTATAGCCTTTACAAGAAACCAATGTGTGGGCAGATGTGGAAAAAAAAAATAAACTGCCAACCAACGTGCCCCTGTCATAATTGTTTGCTTTAATGCAGAACAATTGAAAGAGTCATGAATAATTACTTTGTTTCTATTTAGCAATTACTAAATATGGGATTTAGATTGTGAGCCCCAATGGGAACAAAACCTCATATCAAGTGATGTGCAGCACTGGGGAATATGTATGCACTATATTAATTAAAAAAATCAATACCGTATATACCGGCGTATAAGGCGACGGGGCGTATAAGACGACCCCCCAACTGTCACCTTATACGCCGGTATTCAGTGGAGAAAAAAAAAAAAATTTTATTACTCACCTCCCACGGCGTTCTGTCGCGCTCCGGCAGGATGTCGCTCGCTCCGGCAGGCTGTCGCTCGCTCCTCGTCCCCGCCGCAGCATAGCTTTCTGAATGTGGGGCTTGAAATCCCCGCTTCCAGAAAGCTACACACGCCGGCAGCCATGACATCATTGAATGGCTGTGATTGGCTAAAGCACACGTGGCTTCAGCCAATCACACTATTCAATGACATCATTGAATGGGTGTGATTGCTAACACGTGCGCCTTCAGCCAATCACAGCCATTCAATGATGTCATTGAATAGTGTGATTGGCTGAAGCCACGTGTGCTTTAGCCAATCACAGCCATTCAATGCTGTCATGGCTGCCGGCGTGTGTATTAGCTTTCTGGAAGCGGGGATTTCAAGCCCCGCATTCAGAAAGCTATGCTGCGGCGGGGATGAGGAGCCAGCGACAGCCTGCCGGAGCGAGCGACATCCTGCCGGAGCGCGACAGAACGCCGTGGGAGGTGAGTAATAAAATTTTTTTTTTTTTACACTTTTTTTTTTTTTGTATTACCGGCGCATAAGACGACCCCCGACTGCAGAGCAGATTTTTCGGGGTTCAAAAGTCGTCTTATACGCCGGTATATACGGTACATATTTAAGTGGCCATAGATGACAATTGGACAATGAACAGAAGATAAACAAGGTCTTCAGATGGTCTAAGGCTATTACTATGACACACAGACACTTTCTGACAAGGTAAAGCTTCATCTAGAATTGTCTTTAGAAAGCTTAGTGTGCCAAATAAATCACGAGTGACTCAAAGAGGAACAATGTGTTAGTTAGCTATTATAAAATGCTGTCTGCAATTTCCTTCCTATATCAACCCAGGGCAGAGCTGACGATTGTTCGCCATGGGTCGGAGGTCACTAATCAGAACAAAGCTGTCATAAATGTTGAGTAATGGCCACAATTAACACATCAATATATCACTGTGTACTGTACCCATATAGCTCTCCAAAATTCCCTACCGCAGGGTAGAATTGATTTTTTTTTTCTCATTTACTCAGTAGCCCGTTTCAGCCAATGGCAGCTAACTCACAACAACCTGTTCTTCAGAGTATTTTGATATATCAATAAAATAGCTGGAGAGCCTAGAGTCACAACTATAAGGATTAGCAACCAAACAATATGAAACCGGTTCGAAAATGATCACGGAAGATATGAAAAAAATATTTGTGTTATCTGAAAGGGTTGGATGGGTGTAACACTCAGAACCAGAGATTTATGAAAGGTCTAAATGTTATAGCAACATAAGCTATAATAATGAAATCTGTTTGGTAATAAGGTATTAAAGGGGCTGGACAGGGTTAGATAAACATGGCTATATTATTCCAAACACAGCGCCACCCTGGTCCATAGTGTTGTGTGTGGTATTGCAGCTTAGCTTAATTGGCATACATGGGAGCTGAGCTTCAGTACCAGACACAACCCACAAACAATGGTGGCGCTGTGTATGCAAAAAAGCAGCCATGTTTTTTTAACCCTGGACAACCCCTTTAAATATTTGTCTGGAGGATCGCAGCATTGGCATGTATATGAGCCCTTAGGATTAACATTCTATTTTGTCAACTGTTACAACGTTTTACCCCAATTTTGCATAGAAAACACTGTACAAGACTGTAGATTTGTCCACACTCTAGATTTTATATTATTTCCTCTCATGAACAGTGCATGGCATATGCTTATCTCCCCTAATCTCACCATTAACATCAGATGCATGATCGGCTAAGCAGACAATTAAAAAAAATATTACATAAAAGAAAACCTTCACAAACTCCACAAATATATTTGTTACATACAACACAAGAGCACAAGACAATGGAGTGAAGTAACTATGAACCTTGCATCTATACATTATTTGTATCTATGAAGTTGGGCAAAAGTAGCAAACTTAACTTCGGCAGTTTCTATTGATATTTTATTGTGTTCAGATATTAAGAAATATATTTTCATTTTGTATCTGTTTATAACATACAAATTTAAGATCAGAATTTGCATATAAATGAAATATGTGTGGCTGAGAAATGGATTCAAACTTAGTTTTTGTCACCATAAAGAATTATTGAAATTGTAAAAGTAAAATATAACCGTCTCCACATTGCTCTGGAAATATTCTGCCCAAATAATAAAACTTAGATGCTCATGAAAGTTCCCTTTATCCTGCATAGTTTATCAATAATGCTACTGTAACTAGAAATTGGAATTTGCAACCAGGCAGTCATTTTTAAATCAGTGTCTCACCTCGTCACTCACATGCAAGCATACACAGACACTTCCTAGCTATCATGACATACCTCCCTTAGAATATACTAGGTAAGCTTGTGTCAGCGCTCTGATAACCTTATCATTGTATCGGTGCCAGCTTTGATGAGTAAAAAAGTATATGGCATTCTTATGCCTCATGCACACTGCCGTATTACAGAACCCTGAATCCATAATATGGCACTTATAGAAATCTATGGACCCAAATGCCATATTACAGAGATATTCTCCTCTAGAAGTGAAGTTGTAAGGGTAAATATAGTGCCGCACTAAAGCACTACACTGCAACATACAATGTAATTATGTCTCCATAATACAGAACCATAGGGATTCCATGCGCTGCTATACAAATGTCAGGCACATAGCTTTGTCATGGGCAGGATGCATTATACTTATCTTACATGATGCTTGCATAGCACACCTTAGCATACAGGAAAGCCTGTGCAGGATTATTTTAGCACCCCTCTGTAGGAAACACAAAAATAAAGCAGGATAGCAATAAAAAGTCCAATTACACCAGTTGGTTAATATTCCTGCAGAAATATATATTACTTAAAGGGGTTGTCCCGCGCCGAAACGTTTTTTTTTTTTTTCAATAGCCCCCCGTTCGGCGCGAGACAAACCCGATGCAGGGATAAAAAAAAAAAAACGGGTAGTACTTACCCGAATCCCCGCGCTCCGGTGACTTCTGACTTACCTTGTGAAGATGGCCGCCGGGATCTTCACCCTCGGTGGACCGCAGGTCTTCTGTGCGGTCCATTGCCGATTCCAGCCTCCTGATTGGCTGGAATCGGCACACGTGACGGGGCGGAGCTACGAGGAGCCGCTCTCTGGCACGAGCGGCCCCATTCAGAAGGGAGAAGACCGGACTGCGCAAGCGCGTCTAATCTCGCGATTAGACGCTGAAAATTAGACGGCTCCATGGAAACGAGGACGCTAGCAACGGAACAGGTAAGTGAATAACTTGTGTATGGCTCATAATTAATGCACAATGTACATTACAAAGTGCATTAATATGGCCATACAGAAGTGTATAACCCCACTTTGTTTCGCGGGACAACCCCTTTAAAGGAGATGATTAATAGAGATGAGCGAACGTACTCGTCCGAGCTTGATACTCGTTCGAGTATTAGCGTGTTCGAGATGCTCGTTACTCGTGACGAGTACCACGCGATGTTCGAGTTACTTTCACTTTCATCTCTGAGACGTTAGCGCGCTTTTCTGGCCAATAGAAAGACAGGGAAGGCATTACAACTTCCCCCTGCGACGTTCAAGCCCTATACCACCCCCCTGCAGTGAGAGGCTGGCGAGACCAGGTGTCACCCGAGTATAAAAATCGGCCCCTCCCGCGGCTCGCCATAGATGCATTCTGACATAGAGGAGGGAAAGTGCTGTTGGTGCCGGAGCTGCTATAGGGAGAGTGTTAGGAGTCCTTCTTAGGGCCACATCTAACCGTGTGCAGTAGTGTGGAGTCTGCTTTTTGCAGTGTTGCACTTTTTTTTTTATATCGGCCGTGCAGAGCATTGCGCCCTGCAGTAATTATACATAATCCAGGGCCAGTAGTGGTGTTGAGGCAGGGACAGAAGACATATTTATTGAATATAGGCAGTGGGCCTTTCCAAAAACATTTGGGAAAAAAAATCTATTTGGGCTGCCTGTGACTGTCCTCAGTGTACTGGGTCTCTGCTGGGTGTAGTTGTCCTAATTCATACGCAGCCAGCTTAGTGTTACAGCAGGCTTGCGCAAAATTACTTCCTGGCTCTGTGTTGGCTGTTACATCACCGCTGTATTCCTGTCCACGGTGCAACAGTCTGCAGTTATTTTACATACTCCAGGGCCAGTAGCGGTGAGGCAGGGACAGAAGACATATACTTATTGAATATAGGCAGTGGGCCTTTCCAAAAACATTTGGGAAAAAAAATCTATTTGGGCTGCCTGTGACTGTCCACAGTGTACTGGGTCTCTGCTGGGTGTAGTTGTCCTAATTCATACGCAGCCAGCTAAGTGTTACAGCAGGCTTGCGCAAAATTATTTCCTGGCTCTGTGTTGGCTGTTACATCACCGCTGTATTCCTGTCCACAGTGCAACAGTCTGCAGTTATTTTACATACTCCAGGGCCAGTAGCGGTGAGGCAGGGACAGAAGACATATACTTATTGAATATAGGCAGTGGGCCTTTCCAAAAACATTTGGGAAAAAAAATCTATTTGGACTGCCTGTGACTGTCCACAGTGTACTGGGTCTGTGCTGGGTGTAGTTGTCCTCCTAATTCATACGCAGCCAGCTAAGTGTTACAGCAGGCTTGCGCAAAATTATTTCCTGGCGTTCCGTAAGCGAAGTCAGCCTCAAACCACAGGCCAATAAGCGGCACATTTAATTACAGCGCTCTGTTTCTGCACTACTCGTAATACACCATGCTGAGGGGTAGGGGTAGGCCTAGAGGACGTGGACGCGGGCGAGGACGCGGAGGCCCAAGTCAGGGTGTGGGCACAGGCCGAGCTCCTGATCCAGGTGTATCGCAGCCGACTGCTGCGGGATTAGGAGAGAGGCATGTTTCTGGCGTCCCCACATTCATCTCACAATTAATGGGTCCACGCGGTAGACCTTTATTAGAAAATGAGCAGTGTGAGCAGGTCCTGTCGTGGATGGCAGAAAGTGCATCCAGCAATCTATCGAACACCCAGAGTTCTGCGCCGTCCACTGCTGCAACTCTGAATCCTCTGGCTGCTGCTCCACCTTCCTCCCAGCCTCCTCACTCCATTACAATGACACATTCTGAGGAGCAGGCAGACTCCCAGGAACTGTTCCCGGGCCCCTGCCCAGAATGGGCAGCAAGGGTTCCGAATCCTCTCCCACTGGAGGAGTTTGTCGTGACCGATGCCCAACCTTTGGAAAGTTCCCGGGGTCCGGGGGATGAGGCTGGGGACTTCCGGCAACTGTCTCAAGACCTTTCAGTGGGTGAGGAGGACGATGACAATGAGACACAGTTGTCTATCAGTGAGGTAGTAGTAAGGGCAGTAAGTCCGAGGGAGGAGCGCATAGAGGATTCGGAGGAAGAGCAGCAGGACGATGAGGTGACTGACCCCACCTGGTTTGCTACGCCTACTGAGGACAGGTCTTCAGAGGGGGAGGCAAGGGCAGCAGCAGGGCAGGTTGCAAGAGGCAGTGCGGTGTCCAGGGGTAGAGGCAGGGCCAGACCGAATAATCCACCAACTGTTTCCCAAAGCGCCCCCTCGCGCCATGCCACCCTGCAGAGGCCGAGGTGCTCAAAGGTCTGGCAGTTTTTCACTGAGAGTGCAGACGACCGACGAACACTGGTGTGCAACCTTTGTCTTTGTCGCACCAAGATCAGCCGGGGAGCCACCACCACCAGCCTCACCACCACCAGCATGCGCAGACATATGATGGCCAAGCACACCACAAGGTGGGACGAAGGCCGTTCACCGCCTCCGGTTTGCACCGCTGCCTCTCCCCCTGTGCCCCAACCTGCCACTGAGATCCAACCCCCCTCTCAGGGCACAGGCACTACCGTCTCCTGGCCTGCACCCCCACCCTCACCTCCGCTGTCCTCGGCCCCATCCAGCAATGTCTGTCAGCGCACCGTCCAGCCGTCGCTAGCGCAACTGTTGGAGCGCAAGCGCAAGTAAGCCGCCACGCACCCACACGCTCAAGAGTTAAACGTGCACATAGCCAAATTTATCAGCCTGGAGATGCTGCCGTATAGGGTTGTGGAAACGGAGGCTTTCAAAAGTATGATGGTGGCGGCGGCCCCGTGCTACTCAGCTCCCAGTCGCCACTACTTTTCCCGATGTGCCGTCCCAGCCCTGCACGACCACGTCTCCCGCAACATTGTACGCGCCCTCACCAACGCGGTTACTGCCAAGGTCCACTTAACAACGGACACGTAGACAAGCACAGGCGGGCAAGGCCACTACATCTCCCTGACGGCACATTGGGTGAATTTAGTGGAGGCTGGGACAGAGTCAGAGCCTGGGACCGCTCACGTCCTACCCACCCCCAGAATTGCGGGCCCCAGCTCGGTGGTGGTATCTACGGTGGTGTATGCTTCCTCCACTAAACCACCCTCCTCCTCCTCCTCCTCCGCAACCTCTGTCTCACAATCAAGATGTGTCAGCAGCACGTCGGCAGCAGTCAGTGTCGCGTGGCGTGGCAGCACAGTGGTGGGCAAGCGTCAGCAGGCCGTGCTGAAACTACTCAGCTTAGGAGATAAGAGGCACACGGCCCACGAACTGCTGCAGGGTCTGACAGAGCAGACCGACCGCTGGCTTGCGCCGCTGAGCCTCCAACCGGGCATGGTCGTGTGTGACAACGGCCGTAACCTGGTGGCGACTCTGCAGCTCGGCAGCCTCATGCACGTGCCATGCCTGGCCCATGTCTTTAATTTGGTGGTTCAGCGCTTTCTGAAAAGCTACCCACGCTTGTCAGACCTGTTCGGAAAGGTGCGCCGGCTCTGCGCACATTTCTGCAAGTCCCACACGGACGCTGCCACCCTGCGCACCCTGCAACATCGGTTTCATCTGCCAGTGCACCGACTGCTGTGCGATGTGCCCACACGGTGGAACTCTACGCTCCACATGTTGGCCAGGCTCTATGAGCAGCGTAGAGCTATAGTGGAATACCAACTCCAACATGGGCGGCGCAGTGGGAGTCAGCCTCCTCAATTCTTTACAGAAGAGTGGGCCTGGTTGGCAGACATCTGCCAGGTCCTTGGAAACTTTGAGGAGTCTACCCAGATGGTGAGCGGCGATGCTGCAATCATTAGCGTCACCATTCCTCTGCTATGCCTCTTGAGAAGTTCCCTGCAAAGCATAATGGCAGACGCTTTGCGCTCGGAAACAGAGGCGGGGGAAGACAGTATGTCGCTGAATAGTCAGAGCACCCTCCTGTCTATATCTCAGCGCGTTGAGGAGGAGGAGGAGGAGCATGAGGAGGATGAGGAGGAGGGAGAAGAGACAGCTTGGCCCACTGCTGAGGGTACCCATGCTGCTTGCCTGTCATCCTTTCAGCGTGTATGGCCTGAGAAGGAGGAGGAGGATCCTGAAAGTCATCTTCCTAGTGAGGACAGCCATGTGTTGCGTACAGGTACCCTGGCACACATGGCTGACTTCATGTTAGGATGCCTTTCTCGTGACCCTCGCGTTACACGCATTCTGGCCACTACGGATTACTGGGTGTACACACTGCTCGACCCACGGTATAAGGAGAACCTTTCCACTCTCATACCCGAAGAGGAAAGGGGTTCGAGAGTGATGCTATACCACTGGACCCTGGCGGACAAACTGATGGTAAAATTCCCATCCGACAGCGTTAGTGGCCGAAGGCGTAGTTCCGAGGGCCAGGTAGCAGGAGAGGCGCAGAGATCAGGCAGCATGTACAGCACAGGCAGGGGAACACTCTCTAAGGCCTTTGACAGCTTTCTGGCTCCCCAACAAGACTGTCTCACGGCTCCCCAGTCAAGGCTGAGTCGGCGGGAGCACTGTAAAAGGATGGTGAGGGAGTACGTAGCCGATCGCACGACCGTCCTCCGTGACGCCTCTGCCCCCTACAACTACTGGGTGTCGAAGCTGGACATGTGGCCTGAACTCGCGCTGTATGCCCTGGAGGTGCTTGCTTGTCCTGCGGCTAGCGTCTTGTCAGAGAGGGTGTTTAGTGCGGCTGGGGGAATCATCACAGATAAGCGTACCCGCCTGTCAACCGACAGTGCCGACAGGCTTACACTCATCAAGATGAACAAAGCCTGGATTTCCCCAGACTTCTCTTCTCCACCAGCGGACAGCAGCGATACCTAAACAATACGTAGGCTGCACCCGCGGATGGAAGCATTGTTCTCTATCACCATCAAAAACGTGGACCTTTTAGCTTCATCAATCTGTGCATAATATTCATCCTCCTCCTCCTGCTCCTCCTCCTGAAACCTCACGTAATCACGCCGAACGGGCAATTTTTCTTAGGCCCACAAGGCTCAGTCATATAATTTTTCTAAACAATTTTTATACGTTTCAATGCTCATTAAAGCGTTGAAACTTTCACCTGAACCAATTTTTATTTTAACTGGGCTGCCTCCAAGCCTAGTTACAAATTAAGCCACATTAACCAAAGCGATTAATGGGTTTCACCTGCCCTCTTGGTTGGGCATGGGCAATTTTTCTGAGGTACATTAGTACTGTTGGTACACCAATTTTTTGGGGCCCTCGCCTACAGTGTAATCCAATTAATTTTTTGCCCACCTGCATAAAAGCTGACGTTACATCAGCTGTGTTGGGCACTGCAATGGGATATATTTATGTACCGCCGGTGGGTTCCAGGGAGCCACCCATGCTGTGGGTCCACAGGGAGTTGTAACTGCATGTGTCTACTTCTAAAGAACCCCAGTCTGACTGGGGCATGCAGTGTGGGCCGAAGCCCACCTGCATTAAACATGACATTACCTCAGCTGTGATGGGCAATGCAATGGGATATATTTATGTACCGCCGGTGGCTTCCTGGCACCCACCCATGCTGTGGGTCCACAGGGAGTTGTAACTGCATGTGTCCACTTCTAAAGAACCCCAGTCTGACTGGGGCATGCAGTGTGGGCCGAAGCCCACCTGCATTTAATCGGACGTTACCTCAGCTGTGATGGGCACTGCAATGGGATACATTTATGTACAGCCGGTGGGTTCCAGGGAGCCACCCATGCTGTGGGTGCACATGGAATTCCCATTGCGGAGTTGTACCTGCCTGTGACTATTTATAAAAAAAACACGGTCTGACTGGGGCATGCAGACACCTTGACAGAATGAATAGTGTGTGGCACATAGGTTCCCCATTGCTATGCCCACGTGTGCAGCTCCTGATGGCGGTGGCACAGGATTATATTTCTCATTGCTTCTGTACAGCATTGTGGGCTATCGCCCCGCCCCTTTTAAAGAGGGTTGCTGCCTAGCCGTGCCAACCCTCTGCAGTGTGTGCCAGCGGTTCCTCCTCATGGCAGACGCACTTATAAAAAAACATGAGGGTGGTGTGGCATGAGTGCAGCTGAAGCCTGCGCAGGGACACTTTGGTGTGCGCTGTGGACACTGGGTCGTGCAGGGGGGTTGGGCAGCATGTAACCCAGGAGAAGTGGCAGCGGAGTGTCATGCAGGCAGTGATTGTGCTTTGTTGGAGGTAGTGTGGTGCTTAGCTAAGGTATGCATTGCTAATGAGGGCTTTTCAGAAGTAAAAGTTGTTGGGAGGGGGGGGGCCACTCTTGCCGCTATTGTGGCTTAATAGTGGGACCTGGGAACTTGAGATGCAGCCCAACATGTAGCCCCTCGCCTGCCCTATCCGTTGCTGTGTCGTTCCCATCACTTTCTTGAATTGCCCAGATTTTCACAAATGAAAACCTTAGCGAGCAACGGCGATATACAAAAATGCTCGGGTCGCCCATTGACTTCAATGGGGTTCGTTACTCGAAACGAACCCTCGAGCATCGCGATAATTTCGTCCCGAGTAACGAGCACCCGAGCATTTTGGTGCTCGCTCATCTCTAATGATTAATGAAAAACATTGCTACATATTGTTAGTATGTAACTGTATAAAGACATATTGTTAGTATGTGCAGCAATGTCCAAATGGTGTGGGTCCAACAGATATATATATATATATATATATATATATATATATATATATATATACTGACAATGGTTCTCTGGATACCCTTTGTATGACTTTTTTCCTGCATTTGGAGTAAATTGCCCTGGTTTCTTAGAGCCATGTGGCATATACAGCGTATATAATTTCTGACTTTGCCTCAAAAAATGTGTTCCTTTCCACTTTCCTACAGTATTTTTTGTCACTCTTTTTTGAGAGCCCTCTCTGTCCCTTATGGCACCATCTCACCCTAATCCCTCCAGCATAATTTCTTCCTCCTGAGGATCATTTCTTCCCCACTTGGATGTCTTCTCCTTCACTTTATTCCTAAAATCATCTACCCCAGCTCTTTCTCCACAATATTGTCCATCGGGAATATTATTTCTACCCCCTTGCCAGGATCATGTACTGTCTCTCCCCCCAGGTATCTTTCAGGTGTCAGCTTTCTGTCAACCCTTCCCAGGTATCATCTGTGCTTTTCGTAGTTATCATCCTGCCGCCTTCCCAGGTGATGAGGAAAATAAATGTATATAGTTTATTTAAATGTATGTATGTCACTTTAATTTGTGTTTGCCTTAAAAGGGATTTGGTAATCAGAGAAAGTTAGAGGATAAACTAAGTCCCTGTAGAGACCCAGCGCTTGAACTGGTTAAGTGTAGGGTAATCTGCCCAATAACTGGGTTACGTATAATCTGCCCATCCACCAATCTTTTTTCCATGGGCTGCCAGCCACGCTAACTCTCATTGACCAGTCTGCCTGATGAGAACGACTCTAGGATTGGCTGTGAGTCAGTGTGGTGACTGTGAGAAGGAGCCCATGATTGGAGGAGAGCAACAGTGATGGAAAAGTCCGGCACAGGGCAAAAAAAGAGTCAGATTAGCAGTCAGTTTAGTTTAAGATGAGAGAAAGTTAGTTAGTTGTGACTGAGAAGAAGATGAGAGAGCAGGAAGAGGACAGAGTTAGAGATAGATAGTTAATAATGGGGTGAGAAGGAAAGATGTAGTTAAGGATAGAGAAGATTAGAAGAAAGAAAGAAAGAAAGAGTTACATAAGAAAAAGATTATCCAAAAAGAAAATTTAAACGTAAGCTGGAAAACAGGACAGCCAGTGACAGAGCATTCCCCATGTCTGAGAGAAGGTGGTAGATTTAACGCGTAGCTCCTAGAGCCATATCTCTGGTCACCAAACTCTGGATTGATGTAGATGGGAATTGGACCTTTATTGGACGTTGTTATATGCTAAAACAACTAATAGAGGTTAGTTTCACCCTGTACCCTGTCTCCAGGAGCTCCTTCTCACTAAAGACTACCTGCATACTACACCACCCTACAAGAGAAGGGACTACAACCCCCAACAAACCAAAAGTTTTGTTCACAGCATGACCAGGGTGGGAGTACACCTACCCAGCTGCCTCTTACTCCAGCCTGCTGCAGACTGGCATAATGAGCTACCACCACCATTATCTCTATTCCACATATTTTCCCCCTTTTTCATTTGCAGCTGGAGCCATTGAGAGTCACAATTATGGCTACCATGAACCCCAAGCTGATACCCAACAATCCAGCTTTCCGCACAGGTACAGTATGAATTCTCTCTCCAGGTATCATTTTTCCTCTTCTCCTTCCCAGGTATCTTTCCAGTTTCTCCTCTTCCCAGGTATTATCTCTTCCTCATCCCCATTACCACCATGCATTATAACCTACTCTCACTTCCATGAATGGCAGCTTTTCTTTCTCAGCCCCTTGCAGTATAGTCTATACAGGACATATCAGCAGCTATTACTGAAGGGTCTGAAAGCTCCCACACTTGATAACTATACAACCGACAGAGGGGACAGCTTTCCTATAGTTTACAGTCAAAGCCATGATTAAGAGCTGTTGATGGCGCCTGCAAGACGTAAACTGCTGGGGCAGTTTAAGACATCACAGCCTTCAGTAAGAGTTACTGGTGGTTCTTGCAAGCACAGAACTTACAGCTGCCACTATGCCAGAAGGGGTATGGTGCCACCAGCTATCTGCTCTATAGAGGGAAGAGACAGCTTACAAAAGTAGGGGGGATATTGTGTAGAGCTGCCATGCCACATGCTTATTTGCATTGACAGTGACCCGTTTCCTGGGGAGGTATGTTGCTGCACAAACCTAGACAAATGCCCTGGAAGTAAGCAATGCAAACTCCTTTTTTGGCGTTCTCACTAATTTCAACGTATAACTTTTAATCTGGCAGAAAAGCCCAACATTATTTGGAAAGAGATGCCGCTTTATGTAAAAGAAAATGAGTGTATATATTACATATAGAAATGTAATTTTTTTCCCAACAGACATAATTATATATATCCTGAATGGAGTCGGGTCTAGTTTTTATTTTGTCTGCGCCCTGTAGAGTAGCTAAAGAATGTAATTTAATCCAGCTCAACTAATAACCACATCATGTATTTTGCAATGTATCTCCCATAAAATAAGGAAATCATGCTGGCTGCAAGTCATTATAGACTGGGTAGATAGCATACATGGTCATAAACACTCTATAAAACTTCCTTGTTTTGTTGTATGGCCAGAGAGTTTCATTTAGTATCTGGTTATATGCGTACTTCTTAAATGCAATTAGGATATACCCATTATTAAATAATGACACATTTGTTCTGCACTCATTTTCTGAACGCTGAGATATAATTTACCACTAGGAAATACTATATGACATAATGCCATGTTATTATCGCAAACTTCTCACTAGACCTCACGGCAACAACCCAGATGGAGTGCAGCTATTTTACTGTTGGAAATGAAACATTACGGAGGAGGTGGTTTATCCCTTAATGATTCATGCTTTATGGGTTACAGAGACGTCTTTGTCTGATTTAAGGAATGAGTGATAATGAGCAAATTATGTAAAATTGAGGAATACAAAAATTTTCAGAGGAATTTGGCACATAGGTTATATTTCAGATAACCAACAACAGTTTCAAGCAGGCATAATTCTTAGTAGGGTTATAGAAATAACCCATATCCCCACAATATGCCCCCTGACCCGCCCTATGGCTTTTCACTTTTGCCTATCATGTACACTTCCTGCCCCATACTTCCTGTACTTCCTGTACTACCCCGACCCTGTTTGTGTGCCAAAAAAACTGTATATCACCTGTTATCGTTGCATTGCTGTGTTCCCCCTTGCTCCACTGCTTGCCCATGTATCTTCTGTATCATCTCCAAATAATTGAATACCACATATAACTCTTGTAATTTCTGTAAATTTTCTTATTGTTTATGTTCCCTATGTGCCTCAATGGCACTGCAAAATAAGTTGGCACTATACAAATAAAGATTATTATTATAGCATATGTTGCCCCTTATGGTTTTGAAACCAAAAATTGGTGCAGATGCCAGAATAAGAAAACCCTTTTGAGACTAGTTCCTAGTTTCAGAAAAGTTTGTTTCTGAAAATTCCCAAAAAGCCACATAGACAGGGGAGAAATGCTGTAAAGTTGAACAATGGATTGGTCCGAGTAAACAGGCAGTCGTTCATCTATGAACAACTACCTGTTTACTGTGAATGGAGGTGGACAGGCTGGAAAGATCCCCAGCGCACTCTACCTTTATTCACTAGCGATGATCGTTCCTGCATAAAAGCATAGGAATGATCATTGATGGATTGACCTGTTGGGCATCTGCACCCAACAGTTTGTCCTGTGTAAAAGCCCACTTAAACTGCTGACAGTCCTATGTAATGGTGGGGAGTGGTACTACAGCATACTTGTTTGTATACTGTCAATAACGGCAGCTTTGAGGAAGATACGTTTTATCCCATGAAATGCCCTCAGCTTAATTAAGCTGATGCACAACTGATGTAGCTTCCAACTGCTACAGGTATCAATCAGACCAGCTCAAAAATATTAATGTCATAGCACTAGAATATCTCTCTGCTTTTTAAGAGGCCCCACAGTCAACCATTCTAACCGGCCACCAGCAAGAGCTTACTGGAGCCAACCGAAGCTGAAGGGGTACAAATGTTTTTCTAGTACTACCTCGATCAGCAGAGGCCTCAGGGAAGCTTATTCTTGCATCGTAAGCAGGAAAGCACTTTTCAATAAAAAAATGTCTGCTGAATTAAAAGACTTTGTACAGTGCAAAAACTGTATGCATACCCTTTAAGTCACTAAGATTTAGATACGGCCAGTTACCCAACAACCCGTGGATAAGCAGGACTAGGGTGGTTTCCCACCTGGGTCCTGGGTTTCGCTTTCTAACCATTCAGAGAGTAGGAAATATGAATCGCAGTGCCAAGAACGTCTAAGTCTCAAGGCATAACTGAACAATGCCAAATACACCCCATTGACTATCATGGGGTCCGTATGGTTTCTGCTCAGATTCCCAGCTTTCGGACAGAAGAAAAAGAACTGCATGCAGCACTTTTTCTTCCAGTATTTTGAACCAGATCCACGACAGGACCTCCAACACAAATGTGAAACTGACTTTAGCTAAAGCTTTCAAATAAATATTGTGAAATATGTTCCTTCTCCATGATATATCCTGTCTATTGATAATGTGTTATGTACAAGAATCAAAGCAGTGGAAACTAATTGTTTTTGGACTTCAGGCAGCACTGTCTTATCATGCAGTCATACATTAGTTAATTCATGACTCATTGTGTATTCTCAGTTTCCCTTTTAATATTACTAGCAACAATACCCATGAAATGCACCAAAACAATTTTCATTGCACCAGTAGTCATTTCTAATTAGAATGTTAATTTCCATTTTGCAACGGTGTTTTGTCCACCACATTGAGTCCCAAATCAGCATAGTGTTTTTGACTTTTCTGCTGATGCTGTCCAAAGATTAATGCATTTGTAAAACTGGAAAATAGACTAAATAATATTTAAAAAGAAATTGGGGACCATAATGCCATAAAGTTTTACAGAGGGAAACACATTATGCAATAGAAGATAATTTAAGAATAATTACATTTAAAATATTTTTATTGACCCCTTTCTAAAAAAGAAATTGCAAGATCTGATGCCAACATTACTCTTAGATGGTCTCTACTAACGTCTCCAGATATGGCCCACTTTAAACAAAAAATGCAGAAATAGTAGAACTTAATGGAAATGTTTCTACAACAGAACCCTGAGGATTTTAAAGTAAATGTGTATGTAGTAATAGCTGATTTAGATCCAAAATCAGCCACTAATTTAATTCATTTCAGTGACCCATTTCATACTTTACTGGCATTACCACTTCAACTATCGTTTTTCCTTAAGGAGAGCACCTAGAAGGTGTGGGAGGATACATATAAGGCCATCCATGCCCCTCTGGGAAATATGCAAATAGGAAGATGCATCACCACCTATTGGAAGGCAGCATTCCTACAAGTCAATGTTAGACTTTTTAAAAAAGTCTAGTAACAATTTTCCATCTTTCCATTTAATTGTTACAAGACCTGTTTAAAAAGAGAAATAATAACCTTCTAGACCCACATCTATAGGCTTCTTACACACCAAGCCAGAAACCTACTGTACATTGATGAGAAGCAATTATCCCAAAACAGCTGTCTGTGTATGGTTATTCTGACTTTGGCTTAGAATTCCCAGTTATTGTTACAAGACTTATCTAAAACGTCTAACATTAACTTGCAGGAATACTTCCTACCAATAGGTGGTACTGCAGAGGTATTACACCATCTTTACATTTGAAAGTAGATATCACACAATGTAAAAGCAGGATATTTATACATACAGGAGGAATGTACTTGGCTTGTATACTGATTCCTTATAGACATGTAGCATCACTGAAATTAATAAAGGGACATTGTTAGAACAAGCAGAAAACATATATGTAGTATGAGGACATATATAATTACACAAACCTTCAGTACTTAAAAGGGGAGGATGAAAGGGAAGGAATGCAAGTACATAATAGCACAGTGGAGTCTTTATTTTTCACTTGAGCTAAGCTTTAAAGTCTTACGGAGAAGGGTTGATGGCGTTGTCTCTTCAGCCTGAGAGATACATTCTTTAAAGCAAAAAAACACTTAGATCCCATTTGTCGTGCTGCCGAGAATGTAAGGAAAAATAAAATTGGTTCTTACCTTAAATTTTATTTTCCTTGCATCCAGCACAACAAAAAGTGTTTTCCCTCATGCCCAGGAGCGTTACTAGAAAAAAGCAAAAACAATTAGTAGAGAATCAGTAGATAAGTCCAGCATAAAACTGCTAACCTGCAATGTGAAATGAATGGCCGGAGCTGGGTGCACATGGGGAGAGATATATTTGCAGCCTTCAGATACAAGAAAAAGAAAATTTTCAGGCAAGAACAAATTTTATTCTTTCTTACATCCTCGACAGCGCAACAAATGGGACTTAAAAAGGTATTCCATTTCAGACTTTCATGGCAAATTCGCAGGATATGTCCTAAAAGTCTGATAGATGGAAGTTCCATCTCTGAGACCCACACCTATCACCAGAACATGGATCCATGTCCCTATTCCTGTTCACTGCTACAGCCACTGGTGGTCAAAGGTATGGAAACAGCCAAGCTGGCTAACCTATAATGTTTTTGTAGTTGCCGTAGAGGTGAATGTCTGAGCTTCTGAGTCACAGAGACAACATTTCTCCATGTGGTGAAGTGTTTCCGTAACTCCTATCCACTTCTATGAATGTTACGGAAACAGCGTAGTTCAACCCACTCAACTAACTATTTCCATACCTCCAGTCATCTCTACTACCATGTACAGAGGGGTATTGCCATCTCACTCATAATTTTATATATTTTATATAGTCCAACAATAAGGAATGAGGTGTCCTTGATGTAGAGTTGAATTAAGTATTCCTGTGCCAAATGCTGAGCTCCGTCCTGTCTGAAGATCCAATGTTTAATGAAAGTGAATAGAGACACCTAGGAGGCTGCTTCACAGATCTGAGATACAGGTGTACTGGTAATTTCTGCCCAAGTGACTTATGTTATTCTGATGAGTTCTGCAAGTTGCAGAAGACCCTCCAAAGAATATCAATAACGAGTAAGGCCTCTGATGCAATAAGACCTTTATAGACTATAGATCTGTTGAATTGTCTGAGATCTTGAGATATTGGAGATGGATACAGTCAATCTTATAAGCAAGAGTGTTTCACTTTTGTTGCTGACTGTCAGGAGCATCTAGATCCTCATACATCAGTTTTCCGACTAAGGCCTTATGCACACAGGCACGCACGGATTTCCCTGCATACCTGTCAGAAATCTTTTCTTCTGTATGTGAATGTGCCGCCATTACATGCGCAGTATGGATTTCTCCGAGCCGTTGACTTCAATGGAAGCCGTCCCTGCGTGTTCCACTCTAAAATAGAGCATGCTGCAATTTTATTTTCGGCACGGAGCAGACGCATAAAAAATCGACTGATGTGTGGGGAGAGAGGAATCTCCACACACATTATTGGTCACATTGAGCAGCGGGTCGCCCGCGCCTGCTGACAAGCATGGAATCCGCTGCTTAATTTGCCCCATGCTTTTAGGTGCTTTTAGATGGAACGATTATCATTAAAAAATCATTCAAACGAGCGAAAGTGAACAATAATAGTTTGCTCTAAACATGAGCCAGCGACTGAATGGCGAACAAGAATCATTTGCTTCTCGCTCATTGTTCATGTTATGCAGTCATGAAAATCATCATTGGCTCATTCACTTCTTGTTCAGTTTAAACCGCACTTGTTAAGTGCGTCACATTCATTATGTGAAACACTGAACAATACTGAACGATTCTCGTTGAATGAGTCAACGATGAATCTACCTGTCTAAACAGGTTACACTAGCAGAGATGAAGTCCCACACTTATTCGCTCGTGCAAATGGCAATCATGCCATCTAAAAGGAACTTTAGGGAGAAACCGATCAAACTACTAATGACCACTTGTCCATCAAATTTGTGGGTGTGTGACATGTCAGATACATGCAGAGCCTGACAGCACCTGTGATGTCAGTTACCGGCTCTTGGCTTCGCCCCCCGATCACATAACGGTGACATCATCACAGGTCTTTTATCCTCCTTCTGCACTGAATGAGGAATTATGGGCAGACTACATCCCCCACAAATCCCTGTGGCCTCAGTTGATACAGCAGTACTCAGTCTGGCAGTTTGTAGCTGGTTGTGAGACTCCTGCACACCTGTGTGGAGACTCCAATAAATGACACCTCACAAATGTCAACATACATAGCTGGCAGTACATATTGACCAACAACATTGAAGCATAGTCCTTCATTGCTATCTTCACATCTCCTGAATGTGATATCTTGTCATCTCAAGTGTTAATGCCGCCAACAGCAGTCCAGCCTTCATTTCATCGTCAACTGTTGTCCAGTGTTGAAACAAACCATCGCTGTCGTGTAAACATGTCAGCACGTGCAGCTAATGCAGCTTACATGACACAGTGACAAGCCACGATTTCACCTCAGCCACCAGCTGAAGTTCATAAAACATATGCAGCTTATATGTGAAAGCTACGAGCGAACATGTCTCTCCAGCAAGCTGCTGAAGCTCCTAAATCATATGCAGCTCAAATGCAAAAGCAACATAGCAGAGCTGCATGTGACGTGCATGTAGCAGAGCTGTGTGGCGCACTGTGCCACCAGATACACTGGTACTATTAATTTTTCTAATAATTACTAGTCTTATCAAAATCTCTTCAGCAGTAAATGTGCTCCATAGTGTGGCTCAAGATTTGAGGGTTTTTTTGCGGGGATTAGCCAGTTTGTTACTAATTGTTTGCGTTATTTTCTAATAATTTTCTCGGCTATGCGAGAAAGCAAAAGGTAGTTGAGAAATTAAGGATTACAAAGTCTCCTAGCAACGTTTCCTACTTAAACTAAAATGTCAAAGAAAAGACTTGGATCCTATTTCCGCAGCTGGAAATAGCTTTATAAAAAGTTTTTTCCCTTTAAGTTGTTGCTTTAGTCTATTTACAAAAGTAAAAGTCAAATAATTTTCTTTTCACCATTGCTGTTGCTTGAGGAAGAATCTGCCCACTCATCTATTATGTGATGTAAAGCTAAACCTTCTATAGCAAAGTCTAAGACTGTATGAGAAAAAAGGTAGGAACTGACTAAACAACATCATTTATTTATGTAATACAATAGCAAAACCTAAATCCAATGCACATTATCCTTATACTTGAAATACAAGTACATAGTGATAAGAGGATTGACTTGAATAAAAGAATCCAATATTTAAAAAAAAGGTTTTCTTGTTCAAAATAAGAAAATCTTATGCTTTTCTTCTCGGTTCTGCATATATTTCACCATGCATAGAAAGTGAGACCCTTCTTGCTTTTTAATAGATAAATTTAATACTCGCTGCAAGCTGGCGTCATTTGCAGGAAACCTTTATTAACAGAAAGATTACAGAAGAAGAAAAATTAACCAAATAACCTTGCAGCACAAGGATGTGATTATTTAGGAAGCACCACCGTTAATCCTGCTGAAAAAATAGCTTTTTTTGTCTTCTGCTCCTCTACTCCCTGCTTTCCCTTCTCTAATCCCAGATCCAGTAATACCCAAGAGATACTTGGCTCCATCTGAGCAAAGAGAAGATAGGACAGGGGGGTCATTTTTTTACTTTAGCAATTTTCTAATCCCCTGATTCTGCCCGATATAGATTTGGCTTTGTGAATATGTAGTGGAACAAGAAAATAGTCTGAAGAGGAAGAGCTTTAATTAGATAATTCTCACTGAAGCATCACTCTGCTCAGTCAACCATAACCCCACCTGCATCTGTACATTATTTTGCATGTTAACAGGGTCTCTATCCTGCAGTGAAGCAGCTCAAGGGGGACCTTGAGAATAATTGACTGTGCATCTTCTAGATATCCTCCAGGGTCATTTAAATTATGTCTCAACTGTAGGCTGCCTAAAATCAGCAGGTGCTCCTCACGCTCCTGAGAACTTTGGAAGTCTCCATTTCAATATTGTCCATCAAGTTTGGGCTCAGATAAAACTAACTTTGATTTGTGTTTTCCTGGAGCTGTTCGCTTGAATAAAACATAGGAAATGTTAAATTATTTGGCTTCTGTGATATAGAGATTGACAAGTGTCTTCCAATGGCACTTTTTATGTTCAGGAATAAAACAAGTCTGTAGCATCCAGGTATATAGGAGGGTAGATGATTTTTCGATGAACTCAGGTCCCTTAGATGACAGATAAAATGCACAAGCCAACCAGAAGATATCATGTTGAACATGAGTCTCAACTCAAGAACAATGGTGATAAACCTGCTGACTTTTTACCATAGAATGAGAGGCTCTGGGTTCCCAAATGGCCTGAATAATTTATTTATCTGCTTTAAAATACATATAAAGTCTCAAATATAGTGCCACCATGTCAGGGAAGTGAGACTGTAAGAATCCATAAAAGAAAATAATGAGAAACTTGAATAATCAGAATATTGGTAGACAGATTCATAACTTAGTGTTGTGTAGATGAGTGAGAGAAGAGGCTGAAGCCTGACCTACACATGACGAAAGACAAAGAGGCAGTACTAAACCTAAGCAATACATGGGAGTTATGGAAACAGCATAATGTTGCCACCTTGGCTTTTGCCATAACATCACACGAGGTGGAAATAGACGCGGCATTCCCATCTCAGCCATGAACACTTACATGGGAATAACCCTTTAGGTACAAACTGAAAATACTAAATAAATGCTGTTTAGAAAAAGGCAATAAAATTCAAGAATGTTGGGTTATGGTAGATTTTAATCCCTTAACGATGCAGCAAGTTTTGGCCTTAAAGAGTAACTAATATTTTTATTTCCATAAATCAATAGTTCAAGTGAAGGTAAGAAATTTTCTGATATACACTATATGGACAAAAGTATTTGGACACTGCAGAAAATCAGCAAATATGCAAATACTGAGTTTACCGAATGGTATGCTGGGAAGGCCATGAGTAAAATAAAAATTATTCATTTTGTAATAACTATTTATTCATCCGATTGAGCACTTGTGGGACGAACTGGAGCGATGGGTACGACACCACCACCCATGCCCATCTTCACAACAATCTCTTCTCACAGCCTTGCACGAGGAATGGTGAACTATTTCTGCCCTGACTTACAGAAAACTTGCGGAAAGTATGCCTCGATGTGTTGCCGCTGTAATACAAGCAAAAGGAGGGCCGACACGTTACTAAATAGGATAATAAAGCACTTTTCCTGAAAAACGTGCAGTGTCCAAATACTTTTGTTCATATAAAGCATCCTATTGATGAAAAATGCCTCTTTCGTCATTTATCAGCCACTTGTTCTTGACCACTTGCCTCCTACACCATTCATTCACTCTTAGTTTACTGCTAAGATCCATGTCTGCATTTAAATCAATCTGACATTTAAATTAGGGCGTAGTTGTGTCCCGTACCCAAAAAACTATGCCCTGCAAGAGCAAAAAGTACAGTAAAATATGCCAATACGTGCACAAAAGAAAGCTCATTCATAGCGCAAATACGTTGAGCTGACTCATGCACTATTGTGCATATGTCTGTATGAAGTCTGTATGTCTTAGGGTCTATATTTCTTATGGTCTGATTTACAAATATGCCGCTCAATTTTTTGGCCACAGGACACAACTACGCCATGATTTAAATGGTAATTTAGCATAGTGAGTTCCAGATGTGTTTTTTTCCACAGAATTGCGCATTACGTTGGGCATTGCGTGAGCATTGGCACACCTCTATAGATGTCTATGGAGATCTTTGGTGTGCAAATGTGCATAAAGATAGAGCATGTTACTTTTTTATGTGTACGAAATGCACGTGCAAGAACATGTAATGTGAATGAACCCAATTGAAATCAATAAGTTCTATTCTTTGTGTATTGTGCTTGCAATATTGGTGCAAGCAAATAAGCATGCAAATACACCCATATGAAGCTTCCCATGCCCAAGACAAATGCAAATAAAAGGGGAATGTACACCCACAGACTGAAGAGTAAATGGGACTTATGAGCAGACATCCAACAACAACTGAAAAATACCAAAACACTTACCTAGAATACCAACATGCATATACAGATGGAATACCTAAAGTATGTATGAGGTAGTGGCAGAGGCATAACTTGAAGCTCCCAGGCCCCAATACAAAACCTGTAACGGGGCCCCCAACTATAATGCTTTACTCATAGTACTGGGCTCCCTATATGGAGAAGAGAGGCCTTATGGGCCCCCAAAGGCTCCTGGGCCCGGGTGCAACCGCATCCCCTGCATCCTCTGTAGTTACGCCCCTGGGTATTGGTTTGTATTTTGGCCTAGATACTTAAGCTCATGAGCCTCTGACAAGGGTCCTCGTTATCTGTGAGTCTTTACTCTATCAAGACAACTTAAGCCCAGGAAGTCCTGCCTGCAAATGGGGTGATCATCCCAATACAGATGGCCCCACACTGGAAGCTAGGAGCCTGGCTCGCCATGGATGGTAATGGGCATGCAAGATGAACAAGACACTGTTCTCACCAACAGACAAGAGAATCCCACCCAGAACCTCATACATGCAAGAACACCAAGAAAAACATGCATGACTTCAAACACCAAGGGTCTAGGAAGGAATGAGGAAAAAGAGAAATAACCAGCTCCCTATAGCAAGAGTGGCCAGCATTTATGTGCAACAGACCAGTGGTGATTGGCTGACATGAGCAATACACACCCAGCTAGTTCAATCATTCCACACCTGTGGAAGTGTACTTCTAGAAACCCATAGAACTACAGGTCTCAGAACACAACATGACAATAGCCCTAATTACAGAGAATATTTGGTATCTTTGTAGTTCTACTTTAGGATATTAAAGTTCTATGGTGATCCAGATTATGGTTCAAACTATGGGGCTTCTAGATGTTGTGGTGGTGATACGGACATCTGAAACTAGTTTTAAGATGTTAAGCAAACGTGAAGATTGTATATCTTCTATTGCATTTGAAAACATTGCGGAGTCCTGATTGCTTTGGTTGAAAGAGTTGTACAAGAGTTCAAAAGTATTAGTTATAAGTGAAAGGAACATAAACCATGTGAAGTAACAGAGATGGTGGGTCATTTTCTCACCGAGCAGTTATTTGATGTCATCCTGTTCTGCTGAGATACAAAACACTAACCTTTCTGTCTACACTTCCTTTTTCATGGCTTCAGCTTCCTTCCTCCTCTACACAGGTGTCTCATCCTCTTTCCTATTATTACCACGTATCCTGACAGAATTATAACCATCACATCCTTTCCCAATACAAACTGACTATCAACTAACCATCTGTATGACCACAAACATGTCAGTTCTCATAGCCGTGAGGTCAGACTCCAGTCCTTGTGACCCAAATACAATAGGAGCCAATAATGGTTTGGAGAAAGTTATGGTGACAAAATGTTTATTTTCTGTTCCCACGGAACTTTGAACTTTCAAACAATGATTATAACTACATGAAAGTGTTAACATAATAGTCATGGGAAACTGTTTTTAAATGATGGTACCATCTCAACATTTGATGAACAGTAATGCCCTAATATGTTTTATGTAGATGAAGCAACTTAGAAACTCCCCACAATTGGACAAATTTATAATGATTGTAAATATTGAAAGGGGTTGATTCATCCTAGACACCCCATTTTACAACAAAGCCTCGGAGGGTGATCAGGAGGGGAGAGCAACTAAGAGGTCAGTGAGGAGACTTATAAGGCCATGCATGCTCTGCTGGGAAATATATGCAAATAAGAAAGATAAAACAATACTTCTGCAGAGCCACCTATTGGATGGCAGCATTCCTTCAAATCAATGTCAGACTCTTTAAACAAGTTTTTCAAACAATGATAGGGAATTGAAAACCAAGGTAGATTCCATACACAGACAGCTGTTTCAGGGTTTTTAGCCCTCGTCAGTGTGCAGTAGGTTTCTGACTTGGCTAGTGAAAGGCCTGTGACGAGGGTCGGACGGGGTATTGTCTCTCCTTAAGGAGCACACCTAGAAGGTGTGTAGAGACATGTAGTAGGCTTATAAGGCCATGCGCGCTCTTCTTGGAAATATATGCAAATAAGGAAGATGGAACAATACCTCTGCAGTGCCACCTATTGGATGGCAACATTCCTTGGCATGTTCACACAGAGCAGATTTGCTACTACTGTAAATGCCACTGATTTTCCATGCGAAGGGTTCACACAGACAATCTACTACAAATCCTCTCTGTGTGAACATGGCCTAAAGCATCAGAGCTCATCCAGCAAATAGTTAAAGCCAGCTGTAAATTTCCCTAGCATCTGGTACTACAAAGGAAATGTAGTTTTACAAGCAGCTATTAAAATGAATGGTCATCCATGTAATGAACAGACTGGCTGGAACCACCAGAGTGAGATCCTCTCTTATCAGCAGCTGATACTCCAGTAAGGAACCACCCTCAATGACGTTCATATGTATTCATTTATGGTGCATAGACCACACTGTCCTATCCCACATATTAACCCCCTAACAGTCACTTTAAATTTTGAAAAACTAGTCCAGAAATGCAAATTTTTTTTCTTGTAGCTTGTGAACTTATGTCTCATGTAAATACATTTGACTCATGACTCAGTCACCTTAAATGTATTTTTTAACCACTTAGTAATATAATTAAATTTAGCCTTAAGAGACAGTAAGTCGTATCCCCTTTTGTGTTCTAGTAGTTTATAACTGTTTTATTTTTTCATCAATGTAGTTTTATGATGTCTTGTATTTTGCTGTATGAATTCTAGTTTTTATAGGGCCCAATTTCAGGTACATATAATATATTGAATATTGAAAAAAAGCTATTTCACCCCCATTTTGAGGGATTTATTTTTACGCCATTCACCATGTTGTAGAAACATTGTTACCTTTATTCTACGGGTCATTACAATTATGATAACAGCAAATTTATAGAGTTTTTATTCTCTTTTTCTGCTTTTGCACAATATAAACACTTGTTTTAAAATGAAAAGACTTTTTGTATGGCGCCACATTCCTCGACCAGAGCAGTTTTTTTCCCAGTTGACAGAGCTGTACAAAGGCTTGGGGGGAAAGACCCCATATGTAACAATCAGAGACCAAATATGCTCTATGATTGATGGGATGGTAAAAACATGACTGAAAATTCATATCCAACCTCCATTGAGACAGTGAGGTATATAGGAGAGTCACAGAGCTTCTCTGCTGCTCACTGTTCTTCCACCATTCACTCTCAGCTCTGCACCACTGGTGGAAAAGTGACAGCTGTAAATTAATTATTCTTGACCCTACTTCAAACGGCTGTAGCTCTGGTTCTGTAAGAGTCATTAATGTTCTGTAAGCCAAGGATCTTAGCTTTAAAATGACACCAAAAGCATGAAAGAACCAGAGCAGAATTAGCTGTATTAGTCCAAAACTGCAGTGTACCTGCAGAATGAACAGAACTCATCTGAAACTGTAAGGGGATGCTTAAATGTATGACTAGGCAGTAAAGCTTATAGGTGAGCATTCAGGCGCCCACCTATCAGGGACTTCCGGTTACTCAGAAGGGAGGAAAAAAAAAGGTTTCTGTCATTCCTATTATTACATACATAAAATTAAAAAGAGTGTTTATAGTTATGATAGTTAAAGTCTAATCTGTTACACTTCTCCAAAGGATGACCAGATGGAATTACTTCTTGTTACAGTCACAGTATGAAAATACAAACCAGATATTCCTATACAGCTTGCAATCAAAGGTGTATGCAGTGTTTGGATTTTTGTCCATATTTTATGTGACAAGAAAGCAAGTGATCCAATATATAATACTTGTTAGACTATTTATTGTATAAGTCTAGGTGGCATGTAGTAATGCCTTGCCTGTCCCTTTCCATCTCCTGCTTTATATAAGTGTCAATTGTAATGGCCGAGGACAGTGGCATTAACTTAGTGTGTGATATGTGACACTAAGAAGGATAAATCAGACAGTGACACACATTGCTAAGGAGGACCAGTCATATTGAAAGAAAGCTAGCAGATGGCCCATGCCCAATCATTTATTCCTCCCACTCAATTCTATTCTGTCAGCTGCTTCAACAGAATTGTCAAAATATATTTGTCACTGAACAATTTGCTTTGTGTTTTCCTAGTTTTTTTCTGTTTGGAGTGAATCCTGAACATTATTGTCCATATTGCTGTAGGAATAAGAAAGTCTCTCAATGTTCATAAGATTTCTTACTGAGACATAATCAGAATTTAAAGGACCCCATAGAAAGTCAAGGATGAGTCACGACCACCTAGTTGACACCATCGGAACTATTTGTAAACTCATGGGATTGCCATTAAGCACAAATTCTGCATAAAGTGACATGTCATATTTTATTCAACTATTGGAAGGTATGGACTAGCTGTACTTGAGATCTTTGAGGGCTGGTTGCCGCTGAATTTCAATGCGGACCATCTACATGGAAATTCTAAGACATCAGTAGCAGCAATGTGAAAAAGATTTTTTGAAAATCTCTTCCATTAGCTGCGTAAATAATCCACACAAAACCCATACGTAAATTGACAAGCAGGACGGAATTAAATTCTGCAATAGGTCAATCATAAGGCTGTTTCAGCTGCGGAATTCACCTACTTTCAATGAGGGGGTGAATCCTGCACAGAAATACGTGATAAAACCCTCTTCAAAATCTGCACCAAATAGTGTGGGTTTAGAGGCAGGCTTTCCACTGCGGATCTGGATCATTACTTCCCCGTGTGGACCCAGCCTAAGTAATTTTTCCTATAGTATGTCAATTAAAATTGCTACTGATCTGTATCATCCACCAATCCCAACAAAGACCTAGTAAAGTGAATTGGAGCAGAGCTGTTTCAGCCAAAGGGATCAGTGCTTTTGACAAAGTGCCACAGTAGCTTCTTCACTACTGGCGGGTATCCTATTCAGGTGTTTAAGATGACGTATTGATGTCATATAAAAAATAATGAATCAGACTTATTTGCGAAAAACCCTGATAAAAGAGCTCTGCTAATATTGCTGTACAACTCATGGGAGGTACAGTAAGTAACATAGTAGGTAAGGCAAAAAAAAAGACATCCAGAGGAAGGAAAAAAGCGCATTGAGATAGAAGCCAATTTTTCCCATTTAAGGAAATAAAGTCCTTCCTGACTCCAATCTGGCAATCGGAATAATCCCTGGATCACCGACCTTTCTGAAGTAATCAATTAGATAACATGTAATATTGTAACTCTTGAACTCTTTTATCGAATTTTCCATCACCAGGTCCTCAGGCAGAGAGCTCCAAAGCCTCACTGCTCTTACAGTAAAGAACCCCCTTTATGTTGGTATAGAAACCTTCTTTCCTATACTATGCTTATCCTCAGTAGGTGTGGTATAATATCCATAAAAGTGAAAAATCTGTTGAATTCCTCTTTCTCTGAATTCATGTATTGGTGCAAATTTTTCAATTCATTTAAGCCAGATTTCGGACTAACTGTCATATTTTAGAAGCCCTACACAACCTTTTCTGATACATGTGGTCTTGTACTCTGTGCAACTCATTTTTCAAGCTTTTCTGCCACTTTTCTGTCCAGGAGAGATTCAATGTCAGCTCTTACCTGGCATTATTTTTCCCCCGCAGCATGGAAGTAAAGGCCGAAACACCATTCATAGGGCTGCTGGTATTACTAAATCTCCCCCATTTTACTTTATCATTACAGTTGTATTTGCAGATCCTGGCTCTTTAAATGAAGGTTGAAGCCTACCTGCATAAACGTACTGAAGATAGGCACATACAATACACATGGTTGTGACTTTAAATATCCTCCTTATTCATAAAGACTACAGATTTAAAGAAGATAACTTTTAATACAGTCGTCTGCATGTGTTATTCAAAGAATATGGCACTCAAACACAAATATAACATTTTATTAAGCTTGTACAATGTACATTTATTTGCATCATACATCATTCCGGGTGCCATGAAAATGACGGATCACTCTTATTACAGTCTGGACCGTGGTGTGTTATTATGGGCTATAAGCATAAAAGAGAGCATTTCCTAAGAAAATAATCAGCTGCAATATCTGAGTAAAGATGATGTCTTGAATGTGAAACAAGCTTCTAGCCAACCATTTATTGTTGTTCATTATCCTCGTCATATACATAAAGTTAGCAAAAATGCAAGTAGAGCTAAATGCTAATGTTGCCATGTCCCTAATGGAGGCAGAGAAATGTTAGGTTAGATATTTCGGCTATAATAATCCAGAACGGAGATGAAATTCCTTAAGGAAGGAATTAGCCCGGTGCTTTTCAATTTGCTCTGTTTCAATTTTCTATTGAGCTTTGACTGTATCTTTATTAAACCTTTTGGCCACAATGACCAACCTCTCTCCTCCTAATATGCACATATTATAGACAACTTACCAACTCCTGCTAACTTAAGAGCTCTCTTGGTCCAAAAGGTTCATCTGTGCATAATTTACCAACCCCTGAGTCTGCTCCGAGTCTAGCTCTAGAGCTTCACTAATAATAAATCGAATGGTTGCATCATTCATTGTGAGTATATTTAGGCTTTCCATAGTTCTAAAATGTTGGGGATCATTTGCTTTTGGCAAAAAAAGTACAAATATGTGTATTGTATGTTCTAAAGCAGTGTTTCCCAACTCTAGTCCTCAGGGACCGCCAATAGGTCATGTTTTCAGGATTTCCTCAGTATTGCACAGGTAATGTAATTATTGTCAGTGCCTAAGACATTGCTACAGGTGTTCTAAGGCCTCCTTCCCACGAGCGTGACGGGCTCCGCCGCGTAATATTACGCAGTGAAGCCCGTCACGGCGCCCCCCAGAGCCCCTATACTTACCTGCGGGAGATAGCGTGAAAACGCTTCCCCGCCCACCGCCGTCGCGTCGTGTGACACGCCCACCGCGTCACGTGACGCGGCCGGCAGTGTCACGTGACGCGCCGGCCGCGTCAAATGACGCTGCGGCGGTAGGTGGGGAAGCGTTTTTTCACGCTATCTCCCGCTGGTTACAGCGGGAGATAGCGTGAACGGACGGCTTCCATTGACTGCAATGGAAGCCGTCAGCGCGTACAGCCCGTCCTCACCCGCAGCAAATAGAGCATGCTGCGGGTGAGGACGGGAGAAATCGCGGTGCGTAATTCCGCGGTGGAATTGCGCATCGTGAGCATTGTGCTATTAGGTTCAATAGAACCTAATAGCAGGGGGCCACGCAGCGGATTTTTGCCGCGAATTTACGCGGCGTAAATCCGTTCGTGGGAAGGAGGCCTTACTATAGGATATCCTGAAAACATGACCTGTTGGTGGTCCCTGAGGACTGGAGTTGGGGATCCCTGTTCTAAAGCACAGATGTCAAATGCATTTTTACCAAGGGCCACAACGGCCTTAAGAAAAGATAGGACTTGCCCCATTGTCCCGCGCTTTGTTAATACTACATGCGAAAAAGATAGGGCAGGACCTATCTTGCTGTTTTGAAGTTTGAAAGGTAGAAAAAAAAGGATTTTTACTAGAGATGAGCGAGCATACTCGCTAAGGACAAATACTCGAGTGACAATTGTCCTTAGCAAGTACCTGCCCGCTCGGAAGAAAAGATTCGGGTGCTGGCGGGGGGCGGGGAGCGGCAAGGGAGAGCAGGGGGGAACGGACGGGAGATCACTCTTCCTCTTCCACCCCCCCCCCCCCCCCCGCTACTCCCTGCTCACTCCCGCAACTCACCGCTCACCCGCGCAGGTACTCGCTAAAGGCAATGCTCGCTTGAGTAATTGTCCTTAGCGAGTATGCTCGCTCATCTCTAATTTTTACCTTGTTCATGCGCAACTACGCTGCATAGCGGCGAGTGTAGTTGTGGATACGCCTGTGTGAAGAAGGCCTAAATTAATTGAGAATGCAAGTATTTACAGACACGGGCATGTCAGGGGGTCTCTTCTTTACAATGTCCATAGTCACGAGTAACTTATAATGTGAAACATGAATTATCTGATTCTTCCAATAAAAAGCATACATGGTTTATCTTAGCGTATAACTTGTTTCAATATGATATATAGATAAATCTGAACATTTTATATATGCAGCTTATACAGCTGAATGAGGCAGCTGTAGGCTGCGCAGAGACCCATAGTTGTACTTCTGTACAGGACTATACTAATTGAGGTTTTTAATCCATCAGTGAAATGGGTGAGGGATTTGCAAAACAGCTAATAGGGTGGTGATGTGATTGGAAATAAACATTTCATTCTTTACTAATTGACTTTTGGAGACCAAGGGGTCCTCTACTGCCTGCCTTTATGAGCAGCTATCAGATATCCCTAGCGGAAAACTTGTATGCATCACCATAACTTTTCTTTTCTAAATCTGTATAGGAAAGTACTGCTTTTTTTATATAGCAGGCCATGGCAAAAAAAACGTATACTGCCTGGTATGCGTTTGTGCTATGAGCAACTTAAACTGTTGTGTAGCTATGAAGTGGCAAACCTTGGAGCCTTCCATCAGAATTATACACTGAGGACCTCCTAATGTACTGTATATACCTGAAAGAAGGTTCAAACATGATGGAACAGAACCTAACACCTAATATATCATTGTGAATTTAAAGCAGTGTTTCTCAACTCCAGTTATCAGGGACGCCCAACAGGCCATGTTTTCAGGATATCCTATAGTAAGACCACATGTGGCAATGTCTGAGGCACTGACAATAATTACTTCATCTGTGCAACACTGAGGAAATCCTGAAAACATGACCTGTTGGGGCTCCAAGAGGACTGGAGTTGCGAAACACTGATTTAACGCATTGAAAAGAGATCATTTCTAGAATCCATCCTTTTCTCACTGTGGAAATATCAAAAATTTATTGTTGCTCTTATCCGCTTTCGACTTAATTACTGCAACTCGCTATTGATCAGTCTTCCATTCACTAAACTCTCCCTTCTATCCTGAATACAACAGCTACACTGATGCCTCCCCCCTGTGCATGTCACTGCACTGGTACTTCCACCCTGCGCCAGTCACTGCACCGGTTGCCTGTCAAATATTGAATACAATTCAAAACTATTTCCCTCATCCATAAAGCTCTCCACAGTGCTGTACCATCCTATATCTCCTCCCTCATCTCTGTCTACCACCCTACTCATGCTCTATGCTCTGTTAATGAACTTAGACTAAAGGCCCATTTAGACACAACGATGGTCGCTCAAAATTTGCATCTTTTAAGCGATAACCATTGCGTCTGAATGTTTCCCAAACTGTTAATTCACAGGTGATTTCCAGAAGGCTAGAAATCACTGATGATTATTATCAGCACCACACGCTGATTTTCTCAGTGGGCGGCGATAATAGTATTCTTTCAGCTGGTATCTCGCCGGAAGTTCTCAGTGGAACACCAACTGAAAGTTCCGAGAACAAGGCAGCTGTATGCATATACAAAACAGCTGCTTTGTTCTCGGAGCTATCGCAACGGTATCTCACTCCACCTACATTAACTCTTAAGTAGCTAATTAGCTGCTTAAAGTTATGCAAAGATGATCGCTCAAAACTGTCACTCAAACTGCTGTTTGAGCGATTTTTGAGAGATTATCTTTTAGCATAAATGGGCCTTTAGTTCCCCTTTAATCGGAACCTTCTACTGACATCTACAAGATTTCTCAAGAGCTGCACCAGTTCTATGAAATGCGCTACCCCAGACAATCAGGTTAATTCTAAACACCCACGGTTTTAGTTGTAAACAAGCCCTAGAAACACATCTTTATAAGGAGGCCTATCACATTCCCTAACCTAACTCTTCTCCATTTACCCCACTTTTACACTCCTCCTTGGAAACTTGACCCACCTGCTTTCCATTGTATTCCCCACACACCCTGTTGCACTGCTTATCTGTTTATTCTCAAATACAGCTGGTGATTGACTCATATAACTTTTTTGTATATATGTATAGCACTCTATATTAAATATATCGTTTTTGCTGGGCTTTACGGAATAAGCTTTTAAACCTCTTATGTCACACCTATTCCCTTAAAGTCTGTAAGCTCTTGCAACTTTTCAGTGATTGTAAGTCGAAAATGTTTTTGACTTCTTCACTTCTTCTTGGTCATTATAAAACTTGCACTTGTCATACAAAAAGCACACAGAACTTGTAAGGAACACATACCTTGTCTGACCACTCCTTGTATATACATAAGTGCTACTGGATGAACACTTATCGACCAAGGATTTGTTTTTCTCATTCTTCATAAAACAAACACTTTAGCCATTTCCTAAGAGTTTTGTGTCTGTGTTAAGTATGCTCTTTAAGTCAATGTTGCTTCACCATGTTTGTAATTAGAAATGAGCCAGACATGTTTTAGCAACTCATATTCAGTTTGCAAGTTCTTGTTAAAATGCTATAAATCCTCAAAAGCCAGGCAATTATTATAGAACTGAGGACTCACAGAGCACATGCTGGGTATGAAATGATGCAGGCTCCATCTATAAGTCACATTTCAATGGTCTGCACTAAAAAATCAGCCGAGTGCACCGACACAGACAATACTGAACCATGCACAGTAAACATCAGAGGCCGCTGAACAATAGGATGCCACTCTATAGTATGGATGATCTGATTTACGAGACGACTGGCTGTCCAAAGGCTTGATATGCTTACAATGGAAAAGGAAAACCTGAATGCTTGTCTTGTCAGGTGAAATGGGGTAACCAGCTGCAGTGGATGTGAACAGTAATATAAGCAGTTTGAGACCTGAACAATATGTGAATAGTCCAGCTTCACGTCTCATATTTTACTAGCAAGCAATATCATATGTAGTTCATTCTAAATAGCCAATAAAATATTCATTTGGTTTTTTTATTAACCAATATCACAGAATTATTTAGTTTGTATTTAAAAGGTTGTATAAGAATTATATCTTATGTCATAACAAATAGGAGAAAAGTTAGATTTCTACTGCTAAGTTAACCCCTAAGTGACCAAGCCTGTTTGCGCCTTAATGACCAGGCCAAATTTTGCAAATCTGACATGTGTACTTTAACATAGAATAGCTCCGTAAAGGTTTTACATATCCAAGTGATTCTGACATTCTTTTTTCGCCACATGTTGTACTTCATTTAGGTGGTGAAAATAGTCCGATATAATTTGTTTATATTTATTAAAAGTGCCAATATTGGGAAAATGTTGAAAAAAATATCGTTTTTTCACATTTTCAATTGTAATATATCAAATATGTGCAAACATACTGTACAAACTTTTGCTAAGATATATATTTCCATCTATTTACTTTATTCTGAATGCACATTTGAAAAACTTTTATGTTTTTTTAACCATTTAGGAGATGTACAAATTTAACATTACTTTTCAGCATTTTGAGGAACACTTTATTTTCCTGCACCAAGCCAAGATAGCAAAGGCTCATAGGTGTCAGAATAATAGATTATTAGACAAATGACCCTATTTTTAAAACTACACCCTTAATGTATTCACTGAGGGGTGTCATTAGTATTTTGATCCCACAGTTTTTTTTCAGGAATTAATTCAATTTTAAAGACATATTTTTTTCTATAGTTTACATGAAAATGAGGATTTACACCCCAAAATGGATCCCCCTGTTTGTCCTGTGTTCAAAAACATACCCAATGGGGCCCTAATCTTATATCTGAGTGCACAACGGGGCCTAAAATGAAAGGAGTAGTCAGTGTCTTTCAGAACAGAAATTTTGCTTTAAGGCGTTTTAGGCCCCATAGCACACATGTAGAGTTCTTGAGCGCCCAAAACCATAGAAACCCCCCACAAATGACCCCATTTTAAAAACTAGACCCCTTATCGAATTTATCTAGTGGTGTACTGCCCATTTTGACCCCAGGTTTTTTGAATGAATTCAAGTAAAGCAAAAGGAAAAAATTGGGATTTTCGTTTTTTTGGCAATTCTGTCATTTTAAAAACAGCTTTTTTTGTACAGCACACATATAAATGAAGACTTGCACCCAAAAATGGATACCCCTGTTTGTGCTGTCTTCAGAAATATACCCATTGTGGCCCTAATCTTATGTCTGGTTGCACAACAGGGCCCAAAATGAAAGGAGCAGCCGGTGGCTTTTAGAACATAAATTTTGCTTGAAGGCCTTTTATGCCCCATAGCACAATTGTAGAGTTCTTGAGCGCCCAAAACAATAGAGAACCCCCACAAATGACCTCATTTTGAAAACTAGACCCCTTAACGCATTCATCTAGGGGTGTACCGTGTATTTTAACCGTACAATTTTTAAATAGATCTAAGCAAAGCAGTAGGAAAAAATTACGATTTTCATTTTTTGGGCAATTGCGTCAATTTAAAAACAGTTTTTTTGTACAGCGTATATAGGAATGAAGATGTTCACCCCAAAATAAATACCCCCGTTTGTCCTGAGTTCAGAAACATACCCCTTGTGGCCCTAATCTACTTACAGGACACATGGCTAGGCCTATAATGACAGGAACACCCGTTGGATTGCAGGGTACAACTGAATAAATTCCAGGCCCCGTTGCCCACTTATAGAGCCATTGGGCGGCCAAAACTATAAGGAACCCCCTCAAATGACCCCATTTTGAAAACTAGACCCCTTAACGAATTAATCTAGGGTTTTTTTGCGTATTTTGACCCCACAGTATTTGAATGAATCTAAGCAAAGCAGAAGGAAAAAATTACGATTTTCAATTTTTTGGGCAATTTTTTCAATTTAAAAACCGTTTTTTTTTTGTACAGTGTACATAGGAATGAAAACGTTCACCCCAAAATGGATACCCCCATTTGTCCCGAGTTCAGAAACATACCCCTTGTGGCCCTAATCTACTTACAGGAAACATAGCAAGGCCTGTAATGGAGGGAACACCCGTTGGATTGCAGGGCACAACTGAATAAATTCCAGGCCCCATTGCTCATTTGTACGGAATAAAAATTGACTTCCTAAAAATTCCCCCCCCCCCCCCTCCGCGCCCTTTTCAGCATTCCCCAAATCTTAGATAAAAGTAATAATGTGAACTGTGTGGTATTTCCGAAGACAGGGGTAGTTACGGAGGCTGGTTGGAATGGGCACATGGGGTATCCCCCCTCCTCTCATGCTTTTTGGGGATCATTTCTTGACCTCAGTGGTGGGTATGGGGTGTAAAAAGTGGCGTTTCGTGAGTCTTCGTAAGCTTGCGGAGGTGCGGCGGTCTCTCACAGAAGGCGCTCAACAAGCTGCTCCTGGAACTGCAGGAAGGCGAGCGTTCCCGGGGCTTCTTGTAAATTGCGTATTACAGGCAGCAGTCTGAATAACGCCGGCATCACGCAGCTGTAGGCGGAATCTGCTTGCAGAGGCCCACAGCGGATCCCAGCTGTGAGCCCGGCTGTGACTCTGCGTACGGCCGCATAATGTACTGCGCATAACTGCCTACTCACACAGGCGGTCATTCGCAGTACAAATTTTTTGTTTGTTTGTATTTCCCGCACCGTTGCTTAGCGATGACACGGGTACCCGCAGCCCGTATACAACGTAGTTGCGTATGGGCTGCGGGTATATCCATGACCATGGAGCACAATGGGCTCTATGCTGCGGATAGCCGCGGTAAAATAGAACCTGCTGCGTTCTCTTTTCTGCGAGTGGATTACGTAATTCCGACCCACTAATGTGAGCGGAATTATGTAATCCAATGCGATTGATCTGCGTATAACCGCGAATCAGATGCATGTGGAATCCGTAATTCCTATCCGGTCATGTGAGACCGACCTATGTTAGAACGCTACTTTTTTATTACGTGACCAGGGACCGCTCAACGAGGCCACCCGTCACTGCTCCATGCTCTCGGTGACCGTTGGTCGCTGGGAGCAATGAGATTTTAAGTTTCCTGGGCTCCCCGACTCCTGCACATGTGTCCGGTGTTTTGCCAGCGGTCGCATGTGCAGAATCCGGGTAAGTTCACGGAGGAGAATTGCGTCGGGGTGCAAATACGGAGGCCTCCGGTAAAAAGTTTCATCTCCTCTCACCGATCGCATCGGTGAGGGGAGATGAAACTTCAATTTTTTTTAAAAACTTTTACGTGATCGCCATTATCCATTGTATAACGGCGAACACGTGACCAGGAACCGCTCAGTGCAGCCGCCCGTGAAATCTCCAGGCTCTTGGCTCAGTTTTGTAGTCAGGAGCAGGGAGAATTTCAATTATCCTGGCAATCCACAGCTTTTGCGCATGCGTCCGCCATTTTGGCGACTGGCGTGTGCGCAGAAGCTGGGGTAAGGTCCGTTGATAAATCCGGGGGCCTCATGTACGTACTTTCAGCCTCCCTCACGGATATGATCCATGAGGGGAGATGAAACGTATGCTTTTTAAACTTTTTTGAAACTTTTTAAAACTTTTTTTAACTTTTTTTTTGAAACTTTTTTACACTTTTTTTTACTTTACATGATCACTGCTATCCATTGGGTAACAGTGATCATGTCCCCGGTATAATCTCTCTGCTCCTGGCTACACATGGCAGCCAGGAGCAGAGGGATTTTGAATTTCCCGGGGCTCGAGCCCCTCTGTGCATGTGCCCGATATCATCGGGCGCGCATGCGCAGAGGGGGACATCGGCGGACCTGAGGTGAGTATTTTCACTTCCCCTCATGGATCAGATCCATGAGGGGAGGTGAAACTAGCACTTTTTAAAAACTTTTTTAAACGTTTTCATGATCGCCGCTATCCATTGGATAGTGGCGATCACGGGGCTGGGGACCACTCACCGCGGTCCCCAGTAACATCTCCTGGTTCCCGGCTACCTTCAGGAGCCGGGAGCCAGGAGATTTTGAATTTGCCGGGGGCTCCCGGGCTTCTGCGCATGCGCGTGACGTCTGGCGTGCATGCGCAGAAGAGCGGCGGCGGGTCCGGGAGGACCAGATCTTCAGCGGGCAGCGCAGAGAAGACGGGTGAGTATTTTCAGCTGCCCTGATGGATCCGATCCATCAGGGCAGCTGAATCTTTAACTTTTTAAGCACTTTTATTTACTTTATTGCAATCGGCGCTATCCATTGGATAGCGCTGATCGCAATGCCAGGGGGGGTCACCGCAGCCCGGGATGACAGCTCCATGCTGTCGTATACCTGCGGGCACCGACAGCATGGAGCTGTCACATCCATAGCCCACGGTGCTTTATTCTCTGTAGGACGCATGTTTTTACGTCCTCAGAGAATAAAGCCCACTTGGGCAGGACGTAAAAAGACTATGGGCTGGTCGTTAACGGGTTAAGCAAAGACTCCCTGATGTCACTTCTGCTTCGTCTGTGCAATAACTGAAAATCAAAATATATTTTGATATATTTTATATTTCCTGCAGTACCAGGAAAAAGTAAATGAAGGAGAGAAACGTTTCGTAAGGGGAACTAAAGTGTGACAATCCCCTGAAACCATGGTATCCTCCAACTTTGGACTAGCCTGAGCCAGTGATAATATCAAACTCTAAATGAAGCCACTCTCAATTCTTAAATTAGGTGTGCATATCAAAAAGTACAGTGTTAGGTAAGCCAAAGGCCTGTTGGAGAATCCCCAAACTATACTGAGGAAATTGCGCTGTTGAGCAAATTGTCATTATGTGCAGGTCACTTCCATACTGGGATAGTACCCAGAGGGCAGTGCATGAGTTGGCAAATAGAGAAACATTTTCAACTGAGTGTGAACCCTGTGTTTGCAATTAGACTGTATTGATAAGAATAGAGTATTGACCCTCTGAAGAGGAACTATATTACATTACGTGATTTATATTTTTATTCAAGAGGACTGGTTCATTTACAGCATTATTGAAATTGTTTTTCTGGCATGGTTATTTCTTTTAAGTACAAAGTCGTATTGATCCTAGGATTTAGTTAGCAATAAGATGATTTTAAAGTAAAAGGTAAACTTTAGAGATGAGCGAGCACCAAAATGCTCCGGTGCTCGTTGCTCGAGTCGAAGTTTTCGGAATGCTCGAGAGCTCGTTTCGAGTAACGAACCCCATTGAAGTCAATGGGTGACGCGAGCATTTTTGTATGGGACTGATGCTCCGCATAGGTGATGACTTGTCAAACACCAGAAAACATCAGAATGTCATGGAAACACCACAGAAACGGACAGGGAAGGGCAGGGGCAGCATGTATGGCTGCATCTGAGGATTCCAGGTCCCACTATCAAGCCAAAATGGGGGCAAGAGTCTGGCGTCACCCCCCTAACAATTTACTTCGGACAAACCCTCATTAGCAAGGCACACGTGCTGGCACATCGTAGCTAAGCACCACACTACCTGCAACCAAGGACAATCACTGCCTGCGGGTGACACGGCTGCCTCTTCTCCTGGGTTACATGCTGGCATTGCTTTCCAAACCCCACCCCACCCCCACCACGCACAATCCTGCGTCCACAGCGCACCCAAAATTTTCCCTGCGCAGTGTTCAGCTGGCCTCATGCCACATGCTCGCTTCATAGCAACACCACCCTCATGTCTATTTATAGGTGCGTAATGGATGAGGAGGAACCGGAGGCACACACTGCAGAGGGTTGGCAGGGCCAGGCAGCGACCCTCTTTGAAAGTGTGGGCGATAGCCCACAATGCTGTTGAGAATTGATGATAAATTGACGTACGATCATCATTCCAATCCCGTGCCACCTCCGTCACAAAATGGTCAGGAGCCGTAAACGTGGGCATAAAGGGGACTCAGGTGCCAGCACTTCTACACATCTCCACAATGCAGCAATACTCTGTGTGGGAAGCACGTGAGCGGGCCCTGGGTCAGGCTCGGTCCCAGCCTCCACCCTGTGTGACCCAAGGTGCCATGAGTTACATAGCGATGGGAAATCCCTGTGTCCCCACACAATTCATTCTGTGTAGGTGTCAGATAGCTCAACACCGCAAATCAGGTGAGAGAGGAACCGTTTTTTCCCACTCATGGCAGGGACCCAAAAACAGTTCCTGGGAGTCTGCCTGCTCAGAATATGTAATATTCATGGAGTGAGGAGGCTGGGAGGAAGGAGGAGCAGCCAGAGGATTCAGAGTTGCAGTCCCTAGGCCGGGAGTAGTCGACTGCATAGACGACTGGGTGGTCGATACATTGCTGGACGCGTTTTCTGCCATCCACGACAGGACCTGCTCGCACTGCTCTGTTTGTAATAAAGGTCTACCATGTAGACCCGTAAATTGTTATATGAAGCTGGGGAGCCCAGAAACTTGCCTCTCTCCTAATTCCTCAGCAGCCGGCTGCGATTCACCATGCCCAGGAACTCGGCCTGTGCCTACACCCTCACTTGGACGTCCGAGTCCTCGACCCTTACCCCTACTCCTCATCATGGTGGATTTAGAATAGAGCAAGGCCCAAATAAATTACCCCACTGTACAGCACTGACAACTGTGGCTAATTCACCGCACTGAGAGACTTGTAGATAGCAGAGGCTCTATGCTGGGACTTGAAAAAATTAACCCGCTGTCTTGTGCTGATACCTAGGGGTAATTTACCGCTGGCAGAGACTTGTAGATAGGAGAGGCTGTATGGAGTGGGAGAAGACTCTAAAGCCAGTGGATAGTGCTGGTAACTGCAGCTACCTCAACCCCACCAAGGAAAGGGTATTGTGAGATCCTCTGCACAGCGGCAGAGCTGAAATACTTTACAGTGGCCCAGGAAATATTACAGTACTGTTTAGCGGTGAGACCTCTGTCTAATGCACTGCAGACACCGAATGGTATAACTGAACTAGTTAGCAGTAGGCTAGGAAATTTTAGAGTGCAGTTTCATGGTGAGAGCTGGTTGTACAGCACTGCAGGCTGAGAACGCTGCTACTTAAAGGCTGGGAACAGGACTAGATGCGTAATACAAAAATTGATGCACTACTGCTCCCAGCCAGCCACAACTGTAATGCACACAGTCAGATGTAGCCCTAAGAAGGACCGTTGGGGTTCTTCCACAGAGAATCAGGACTGTATAACTTTCCCTATAGAAGTGCCTGTGTCCCTAAACTCTGCGTTATGCACTGCAAACTGAGAACGCTATAGTTAAAATGCCCTGCACAGCCCGAGATGCTTCAAAAAAAAAAAATGGTGCACTACTGCTCCCAGCCAGCCACAACAGTAATGCACACTATGAAGAGTAGCCCTAAGAAGGACCGTTGGGGTTCTTGACGACAGGATCATACTCTAACACTGTCCCTATATCAGCAGCAGCACTATCCCTAACCTCTGCCAGCATGCGTCTGAGGCGAGCCGTGGGCGGGACCACTTTAAGTACTCGGCGGTCACTTGATCTCGCCAGCCACTCACTACTGTGGGGAGGGAAAGGGCTGGCACGTCACAGCAGGAAGTGATAATGCCTTCCCTGCATGTCTATTGGCAAGAAAATGGTGTTAAACATGCGGGGAAGGAAATGCAATTGACTCGTGTGGTGTTCGTCTCGAGTAACGAGCATCTCGAGTACCCTAATACTCGAACAAGCATCAAGCTCGGACGAGTGTGCTCGCTCATCTCTAGTAAACTTCCTAATTGCCATAACTCATAACTCTGTTCACTTTCATTTCTTTGTTCTTGAATAAATATTGCACATTTTGGTTACTCCATCTGCTGCATCATATCTTGAATCTGCATCGTGACACCATTCACCATCGACAAATTGGCATTGTTACTCCATCAACAAATGCATGTGTGAGTCTTTTAAGAAACTAGATTGACCTGATGTTCAGTACACGAACATAAAATGTTTTAAGAACTGTCGAGCTGAGGACTTGGCTTGAACTGTCCACCGTCCATGGCATGGTCTTCCACATCAAACTGGTAAGCACTTGATATGAACATTGCTTAGCAACTCTCCCTAATGGCGCTGTTGGCTGAGGTGGTGAGGATGTAGCAAATCTAATGAGACCAAAATCATCCACCAAAAATGGATGAAAAAGAAAAAGCATGTAGGCTTTTTTATATTAGAAAAGCTGATTTAGCCGGTTTCGCTTGAGTTAATTTTGTGCAAGTGTTTACGTGTAGTTCCCACGCAAAACTTTATGAAGTGGCTACTTCAGGGGAATCGAGGTTTTAAATATGTATATGCATAGAGGAACGTTAGATTCTCCTTAGATTGCATATACCGATGTCCCTCTGCAAAATGTGCCACCCCTCCCGCTCTCCTCACTTTTTATCCTTAAAAGTAACACCCCTTTTTATTCAAATTTACACTCGAACTGAAGGTTGCAGCCCCTTCTTAGCCTTAAAGGCATGCTTCATCCCTGCAGTCCATGGCCACTTCCTTATGTACTTTACAGCCTTTTAGTATATGCACACAGAGGTCACTTAGATTCTCTTCAGTAATATGAAAAAAAGTTTGGTACCGTGTTAGCCAGTAGACTAAAGTGTGATTGTTCTTAGTAAGAGAAACCAAGTAATCTTGTAGATATGATACCTTTTAATGGCTACATGATCTTATAGCAAGCTTTCGGGTCTACCAAACCTTAGTCAGGCTAATGAATGAAACTAGTTTGGATGGCACATATAATGGCAAATATAACATGCAAATACACAGGGAAGGGGGGCACCTCATTTGATCTAAATAAATGTTCACACACAGAAATTTGAGACTTAAAATAGCAAAAGACAATCTGAGCAGAGAGATAAATACTAAATCAGTCCACTGAGCTGAGGAATGTGACCGTTTTATTATGTCTCTAATCTCTAATGCACATAGAAGTAGATGGAAATAGACTGCACATAAAAGAAGATAGAAATACTACCTCTGCAGCACCACCTATTGGATGGCAACATTCTTACAATTAATTTCTGAATTGTTATGAGAAAAACAAAAAACAGACAATGATTGGGAAGAGGACACCCATCTTGACCTCCTTCAGACCTTTCATATTCCCTACTTATGCAAGAATCCCAGGCTGAAGATATTCCATTGTTGAAGGTATCAAACATGGCCATAAACTTATACTCCCAAATTCTTCTGTTATACTGTGATTTGAAGTTGCCCTTCAGTATAACTCTCATCTGCTCTATGCTATGCCTGTGACAGGTAATTCCATCGTTTTCTCTCCAATTGAGTGGTGATGAGATCTCATCCTGTCTCTCAGCTTTTGTCCTGTTTACCTAATATGAAGCCCCCCAACAGGACATTTACTGCATAGGATCAGGTACACAACATTGGACGAGGAACATGTGAATGTCCCAGGGATCTTATAGTCCTGCTGTGTGTTGGTGATCCGTATTCTGTCTGCAGTCAGTATATGTGAGCATGTTTTTGTGTGTCCTGATTATAAAGTTCTTAAAATTAGGAGGTTGCCTGTAACATAGGAGGAGAGGGTCCAGGAATATGGTTTTCATCCTTGTGTAGGGTATGGTGAAGTTTCTTTGCAGTCTTCCTTAGTACCTCTAGCTGTGAATTGTAGGTCACTACTAGAGGCACACGTCCGTTTTTTTCTTTCTCCTTGTATTGGAGTAGTTGATTTTTGGGTATCCTTGTGGCTCTGGTGATTTGGTCATCAATTAAGGCCCCTACTGGCCACAATCCTACTTTGGAATTCTTCCATGACAAAGAGGACACATGACCTCCAAGCACTCAAACACAGAAGAAACTAGGCGCCAGGAAGAAGTCTGATTGGACACCCCCTACTGGCCACAATCCCATTTTGGATAAATTTATAGACTCCTTTAGACATGAGTTGTGATCTACTATACGAGACAAGCATAATAGAGAAGCATTCAATATGCAGTAAAGAAAGGCCATCTATGCACTCAAAAACAACAAGGAGATCACCATTAAGCATACAGATAAGGGTGGTGCTATGGTCCTCATGAATTTGTTTGTAAAACATAATTTCTCAGCATACATATTTGCAACTGTTAACGTCATATTGAGAGCTATAGTTGGACATGGTACAAACTTACAGTATATGGACAAAAGTATTTGGACACTGCAGAAAGTCAGCAAATATGCAAATACTGAGTTTGCCGAAAGGTATGCTGGGAAGGGCATGGGTAAAATTAAAAGTTGCTCATTTTATAATAACTATTCATTCATCCGATGGAGCACTTGTGGGACAAACTGGAGCTACGGGTACGACACCACTGCCCAATCTTCACAACCATTTCTTCTCAGTCTTGCACGAGGAATAGCGAGATATTACTGCCCTGACTTACAGAGAACTTGTGGAGTGTATGCCTCAATGTGCTGCCGCTGTAATACAAGCAAAAGGAGGGCCGACATGTTACTAAATAGAATAATAAAGCACTTTTTTCTGAAAAACATGCAGTGTCCAAATTCTTTTGTCCATGTAGTGTATATAGCAGTGGGTTAACCTGATTTTCTACTTGATTTCTGTACTGAGTTCTGATGCTGTATTTATATTACATGCTTGGTTCTGGTGCTGTATTTCTGTTATGAGTTTGGTTCTGGTGCTATTTTTATGTGATGAACTTGGTTATGGGGCTGTATTTACATTCTGAGCTTGCTTCTGGAGCTGTATTAATTCATAAGTCTAATGCATGATCTAATGTTCATGATGCATCTTTTCTTGTTTTTTTCTGAAGTTATGAATAAAGACAAACTAATTTTAAACCTTGTCTGGTTGAAGGAGCGTACAAATCCCATGGACACTCCCTATACTAACTGTAAGTGCAGGGACTAGACAGGAAAGGTCCTTGGATAATGAACTAGTCAATAAAATAGGGTGGGATTAAAAAGGTCCACAGGACTGTTGCTTAAGTACTCCACATATAACATAGTGGCAGCAGCACTCCTCTTCGTATCACTCACTATGTGAGGGTAAATGCTCGCCCCACTTAGACTGGATTGAAGCCCAAAGAAGATTGACAAAGACTACGGGCGGTAGTCGAAACGTCGATACTTTTAACGATGAGTGAGTAAATAAAGAAGCATCTTCGGATGTCCTGAATCGCTTTTGGCACCATACTTGCTGTCCTGCATCACTACTTTATATCGGAATCTTGCTTAGGTACTCACACAGACTTGAAACTGGCTCTGAGGATAAAGACAGGTGGCTAATCACAGGTCAGTGCTGTGCGCTTGTTCTCCAGGCTAAAATATGCCAACCAGCCCTGTACTTTCTGTGTTTGTCCAAAGAAGTACTATGTGTTCTAAATGGAGGGAGTGCAGATAGCCGCAGCCAGGCACCTCTAGTGGTTGAAGAGATTGTTCAAGGTATTTTTTACTAAATGCAGGGAATGCTATAAAATTTTAAGAAAAAGAAACTATGCTTCCCAGTTTGATCCCCCATTGGTAAACACCACTACGGTCTTCCCTGTTAGGCTTTTTGCAAATGCAGAGATACGAAATATGGGGGGGGGGGGGGTAGATTTTATAGGAAAAGGGTTTTTTCTCAAACTTTTAATCTTTTTTTTTTGTGTTTTAAATATTTTCTTTTTAATTTTTTTTTCTCTGTCCCCACAGGCAATTTAAACTTGCAATCACTTGATCGCTTTTACTATATACTGCAATACTTTAGCATTGCAGTATATAGGCATTTTGAATGTTGCCTATGAAGCTGTCATGCTAAACCCCTAGCTTCCTGTGACTGCATCCTGGGCCCCCCTCCAACTGACTGTTCGAACACACGGTCAGTTTTGACCGAAGCATCTAAACGGTTAACTGCCATAATCTGTGCTACTTATACCTTTTACAACCACGCAACATGTATTTACGCAATGCAATCGAGAAGAGGTTAAGAACAAATGGATTGAGCTTGTTGAAATCCAAGTGCCCTCCATTGGGGCAAGTCAGGACACCTCCATACACATACCATCTAGGTTGGCCGCCTTGCCCAAATCAACAGGTTTGACAGAGATTAATCTCATATGTATTACCACCGTTACTCAGAAGCTTCTCTCACACACAGCGTGAAAGTGAATTGGGCTGTCTTCAATTCCAAATATGCTGGATTAAGAATTGTGGCCAAAAAGGCAATTTTGCTTTACCAAATGTCATGGCCTAGTCATTCTAGGCATCAGTGGAAATCACAGTACTAAGACTGATCAGACATTGATGGAACTTCTAAAGTAACCAGAACAGATTTAGGTCTCATGAGTGGTTCAAGTTTTACATTTCAAAATGAGATAGTGAGTAAGCTTTGAATGATGAAAATAATAAAGGTTATTATATGTGGATTTTATAACAATTTTTTAAAGATTTTAGTAAGTTTTTTAATAGATATATCGATATAAACACATTCAAGAGCACTTAGATACATAGATATAAAACACATCCAAGAGCACTTAGATACATAGATATAAAACACATTCAAGAGCACTTAGCTTGTTCTCCTTATATACATAAAATTAATACAAAGCTACAAAATGTATCCCTGTATGGATATGGCTCCCACAACCATTCTGCAATGATGATTGCAGAATGGCCGGCCGCAGGATGGACAGTTTCCATTGACTTCTATGGAAGCCGTGATTTCTTCCGCGCGAGTGGAAAAACGCAATGGATTTCCGCTCCTGGGCAGGAAATCGTGCATTTGCATAGCATGCTGTGGGCAGGATTTGCTGCAGAATCCGGAGGCGGACGCCCCCACTTTGGATTTCCCAATGCAAATATGCCCGTGTGCAGCTGGCCAAGGATAGCACATATTGTGCACATTCTGGCTGGCTGTTTCTACACCAGCCAAAAAAGATAGTTCTGGAACTATCTTCCTGGCCAGAATACGGCGGTGGCTCCCATAGACACCTATACGAGCTCCCGAAGAAGGGAGGTGGGAGGGAGTTCAGCAGCATACCTGACAAATTCCCACTTCCTTCCCTGCTCCTCTCTGCCCCTTGCTGGCTATTTGCAATGTGAGGGTGTGGGATGGGACGGGAGCTAGTGTGCTAGCTAAGCTCCTGCCAGATCTCACTCCCTCCTATTGCTGGCAGCCTACAAGGGGTGGAGAGGGGGGGCTTAGCACACTAGTTCCCACCCCATCCCACCCCATCCTGTCACCTATGATATATCCATGGAGAACCTACCTTATTCACGATCACTACAGAAAGGGGGCTCAGTCCAGCAGAAGATGCCCAGGAGCACTTAAAAGAAAGGTGGCATCTTTGGCATCACATTCCCCACCATCTGGTATCCACCCTGCAGATTACTACCACCAGATGACATTGCTGGACGGACATTCTTGTCCCTATGGAGAGCTCTTAATACACAGTGGAGATGTGGGAAGTGCAGGCCACTTTCATGATTACCAGCAAATACTAGAGGAGGTCCTTGCCCTATGCTTACATCCTAATTCTTTCAAATTGTTTTTAAGGACCTTCCGCCTACCTCTATTTTGTCATTGGTGCCAGTGACCAGTGTACCATGACAGCTGGATCCTTACCAGCTCCTCCCAGTAATCTGTCAACCTGATCCAGGATGTGTCAAACTTGGGTGCCAGGAAGACACACTGTTCATCGATCCAGGTCTTTGTGGCAGATTGCCCTGTCTGTTCCCCAATAATAGAGTCTCCCACTAGCAAAACCTGTCTAGCCTGCCCTGCGCTCCTATTCCCCTTCTTACTGGAGCAGACCTCTTCCTGGTGGTCAGAGAGCATGTTATGCTGCAACAGTGCTAATCCTGTAATGGCATTCCCCTCATCTGCCAACTTTGCAAACTTGTTGGGGTGTGCCAGTTCAGGACGAGCCTCCCTGGATCTCTTCCCTCTACTCCTCCTCCTGTCACTCAGCTAGTTGCTTGCTAATTCTGCTCTCCCAAATTACCATCCACCCCCGCTCTATGAGGGCTTGCTTTTTGGGTGACGAGCTGTATACTTTATTGGTACCATTTTGGGTTATATATGGCTTGTTTGATCACTTTTATTGAATTGTTTGGGATGCAAAATGAACAAAATAAGTATTTTGCCTTAGTTTTTTAGGTTTTTACTTTACAGTTTTTGCCATGCATTATTAATAGTGTATTCGCTGTGTATTTTATGCACATATAGACAATAATGGTGCGTATTAGGCATGTAAGGGCTCATTCACACGACCGTGTGCATAAAATGCTATGTGGGTCACACAGCGTTCTACTGATCTGTGTAAGTCGGCAGAGACCATATAAGGTAGCGAGTGCACTGTGCATAATAAATTGTCCAGTGTAAATGCAAAAAACATTGTTAACTATTCATTCGCTATTTGTTATCGCTGACTTTCATTCAACATAAAACTTTCTCTGGATTGCGGGCTGGTTGTTGCATGTTAACGCTCCCTGCGAAGTGCTTTACATAGAAGGTAAAACGCTGAGCGAGAAGCCAGTGATCCAGTGGGGAACTCTGCCTGTCTAAAGACTCTGCACGAGCACTGATGATCTTATAGGTGACATCAGCGCTTGTGTAGTTTTTTACCTGACTGTCATCCCGTGTAAAAGGGACATTATTCTTTATTGTGTCTTTAACTTACCTTTAAGACATACACATCTTTGAAGCCTTTTTTAAATATGGACTTTAGCTCTCTTTCTAGGACAGTAAAATAACTCTCAAATATGTCTGAGAGAACCAAAATAAATAATCATAAAATCAGCATATTCCTAACAGTTTCTTTTGTGAAAAATGCAGGTCTTAATAGCTCAATGTAAATCAATGGGCTTTTAGCACTGCGCATTACGCACATAAAACATACATGCGTAATACACAGACTAAATATGTCCGTGTGAGTGAGCCATAGGTAGTATGTTTAACATGTAATCATACATCCTATCCAACAAAGCCCTAGCCAGTCCAGGTATTTGTTGTGTTTTATCTCAAGCACACCTGATGTAACTAGTGAAGTCCTTGATTACTTGTACCAGGTGTGCTTGAGACAACACCTGATATGCAAATATGTGGGATTCTATTCAGGAGGTTGAATAATTCTGAGATTGCCATAGCCATTAAAAGTAGAATTCTGTGTTATATTTGGAGAAATCACTTGTATATTAGTTATGTTGAACTTTTGAAATTGTTCTTGTTTAGTTGTTGTTTGTAAACAGCTGAAAGTTAGTAAATTTGGCAAATAAATCTAATTTGTAATGGGGTTTAAATTATTTTCATTGCAAATGTATGTACATTACTGGAGTGACCGCATGATGAGGGAATATCTGTAACAATTTATTTTTGGCAATCTTTTTGATAATGGCAATATAAGTTATTCAATGGTCATGGAAACAGAGATAGAACCATTTAAAAGTACCGAGCACAACTGCTGGCACGCTTTTCTGCAGAATAACAATATTCAGCTGTAACAAAAAGGTCACTTTAAATAAAAACTATCATAGAGCAGCGTGATATAACAGACTCTCAAACATCAATGTATCACCCTTTCCATTGTGGCTGGACTACAGGGAAAGATTGCTCAGACAATCCTGTTTAATTGACAGGGAGTGCACATACTGACGATGAGAAGGGAGTAAATATCTCTTCAGCAACTTGTTATGATCTGAAATAATTTGCCTGGTCTGACACCGTCCTCTTCCTCTTCACACTTCGGCTTTCTTTCATTTTCGGATGTGATTGGTTTTCATGTTCTAACACTTACCTGTCATTCATTTCTCAGAGGGCAGCGCACATTCCAGACACTCAGCGTGAACCGAGCTAACACAATTTTATGGAGTAGAAGCTATTGTGCTGAATGGGCTTGGGGATTATTAGATAGAATGAAAATATATGCATTACTGCGTCTGTAGATTGCTGTACAGCTGGTTTAGCTTTAAGACCAGCAAATTATTTTCTCTTAGGGCTTACACAGAGGAACGCATGCGCGAATACCCTTACCACTATGGAACAAGTCAAAATTCTTCTTTTTTGCCATTTAAATTACGCGCTATTGGGCATGGAAAAAAAAACATATGTGCGAGAAAGATGGGGTAAATCCTATCTTTTCTCACATGTAGTATCATTGTGCCAGAATCACGCTAGTGAAAGCAAAACTATTGAAATTATTGATTGTGTGTTGGCACATTTTCAAGATGTGATTTTCAAAACCTGACAAAATCATGTCCGTCTGGTTACGCCCATAGGCATAGAGACAGTTACCAATTCTATTAAAGCAATTACCTTCCCTGATTTTTGATTCTTTTGAGCAATTTTTTTCCCAGATCGCATCGTGGTGTGGGCAAAAAAAATCGCGGCATGTCCTATCTTTGGGTGCTCCCTTGGAACGCATCACCCATTCTTTTGAATAGGGTCGGAAAACAATGAGAAACACTTGCCGATCCAATGGCACTGAAGTGATGGGGGGTGTTTTTGACACAGAAACACCTTACATCTGCAGGAATATCACTCGTGTACGAGTGCAATATCGGGCTGAGTTTCACAGCCCCCTGTTTCTTGTGTGGAACTAGCCTTAGGGCAGCCGCACACACGGGCATTTGTGTGCCTATTTGCAGTAGCAAAATCTGTGTGTGGAATGCGCAGTGAATAGAGCCCATTGCTTTAAATCGATTGCTTCATACAGTGTTTTTTTCTGTGCACATTTTGAGCGCAGGGAAAAAACACAACATGTTCTATTTTGGAGCAGAATTGCGCACCCAAGGCCCCTGTCTGCACTGAAATACACAAATTTGTGTGGAAAATTGAAAACACCTGGGACTAGGTAGGCTGGCCCACAAAACTAGTTAGCTGGCCCACCTACTCATACATGGCGCTGCCGGGACTGTGCCAATGTGAGCGGTCCCAGTAGCATTAGAAAGTACAGTAAAAACCATAGCTACTGCTACAGTACAGTTGTTTTTAATGGGAAACCTCACATCCCACTTGCGTGCACACCTAGTGCAATATTTTTTACGGGCCCATTGAAAAAAATTGGCGATGTGTTCCTTGGGAGCGCCCAAAGATAGGACATGCCACAAATCGCTCATGTATATGACCCCATTCAAAATAATGGGGTTCATATACGTGCATCTCGACAACGTACAAATCTTGTGCGATTTTCTCATGAAAGTGGCCCTAAAAGAGTTTTCCCATCAGATAGAACCTCTTTCAGAATGCAGCGCCTGAGGTGAACAACTGATTACCCCGAATCCTGCTCCCAGTGGTCAGTCAGGGGTCATAATCACTGCTGGGTAAACATAGTATTACATGACAGCCATTTAGATGAATGACTGCCCATTAATATAAGGACAGAGTGGAGATGCAGAGGCAAAAAAAAGGGGGAGCAATTCTATGGTGTATAGTTAAGGCTGTGGATGAGAAAAGCAAGTGCGTAGCAGTCAGTATGGAAATCCGGCTGAGCAGTTTGCCACTCACCAAAGTGAGTGGGATGAACTTGTTACGTCTGCTTTGTGCGTGCAATAACTGCAAACCAAAATATATCTCTCTGGTAATGTTCACACCACACTACCAGGATCCCCTGCATTATGGGGAAAAAATAAGCAAAACTTTCCCTGAAGAGAACTAGAGGGTAAAACTCCCTGCCAACTAGCGGATGGCTCGCCTTGATAAGGATGCTTCCACCCTCATACCTGGGCCACTCACTAACCCTGAAAAACCACCATAAGAGTAAACCAAAACCTCAAATAATAAATCTCAGTGATAAATCTCAGAACTTATCTGAAGAGCAGCTAAGAAAACCACTGAAACCAGATCCAGAAATGTCCTCACTCAGCAGAAGGAGACTGCACCGAAAAGGACCAGCATATAACCCAGGCAAGGAGGGAATTGGGCACCTGGTTGAACTCCACTGCGGGAATCCCGCATGCAAGGTCTGACCCCTCCGTGTGCAAGTGGCCTAAAACAAGTATATAGACAGAAAAAAACAAACCATACCAATTCAAACTTCTCTGGAGGTCTAAAGTAAAGGAGTTGATGTCACTAATTTTCAAGCGATCCTTTAATACAGGGGCAAGACAATGCAATTTTTTCACACAGTTTACATGACAAAGGAGAAAATATGGGGGGAAAGTTCTCAATCACCACAGCACTGCTTTTATGGGGATGGAGAACCAGTCAGGTAACTGTAGACCACAAAACAATATATGGCTGAAGAGTAAAATATAACTTGTATTAATATAGTGTTATGACATTGCCATTTTTTGCCATGACTGCCCAATACAATGTTCACTATGAATTCATTAATTCACCATTAATTCATATGCTCCGTGTAGGCACAGAGTGCTAAGACAGCAGAAATGCAGTCCTAAGCTTTTGCTCACGACCTGAGGGTTGCAAGTTCAATCCCCGCTTGGTTCAGGCAGCTTGGTGGGGGGTAATAAATAAAATTACTCAAAAGCGCTGTGGAATATGTTGGCGCTATACAAATAACTGGATTTTTCTATTTAAATCACACACATGACAAGACAACGGCACTTGTTACTGTAAGCAGTCATAAGCACTACAGTAATAGGAGTGAAAAATATGGGTGGTGTAAAACGACTTTTTATCTGTCTTTGTAGAATAACTCTGCAGAGAAGGTAGGTATTAGCAATAGTTGTTAGCAATTGTTTGCCAATATATGGTGCGATCATCTTTACTTACTAGACCAAGTATATACTCAATGTTATCATCACTCTTCAGTTTCCCTGAATGTATACTTCCAATATATGCTTCATATTTTCAATATGCTATTGAAGCCTCATCATTCTGAGATTCATTCAGAGCAGATTCTTCTATTGTGTAAGAGCAGTGCATTGCTGAATCGGGTAATGCCCATTGTACTTACCTCGCCCTCAAGGCAATGATTGACAAAGCTTTCTCTATGCACAGTAATAGGCAGACAGCTATCAATCATTGGCTGGGGGTTCAGGTGGGTGTAGCTAGTTGCAGCTCATGAATATCGCTATGCATGTGCTGCTATTGATAAGTAAAGTTTCTCCAAAACTACTGCACAGATCCACACAGCAGACATATCACTGTGATCAGTGTGACTGTCACTATCTTATGCTGCCCTCAGATAGCGGTGCAAAAAATGGTGACAGAGTCTCTTTAAGGGCTAATAATAATGGAGAAGAATCTGCATTCATGTTTAGGAAATATACCAATATTGTCCTATTCGGTGTCCTTGAACAAGTGAAAAAGCCTATGTTTAATCAGACTACATCACAAGCTCATCTTAGTTCCACTGACACTTCTAAACCTTTACAAATGTCAAGCAAGGTGAGGAAAATTGATCATGCAGGAAAGGGGAAGGAAATGAAAAGTCATCTGCTTTTTAAGACCCACATTAATTTTCTAATTCTTTTATAGACACGTCCACTGATGGAACAGCTCAGTTCTAATGTGAAATAGGTTAACAATGTTATATATATTTGTTCGCATGACAAGTATAATGTGAATTAACTTGTATAATTGCTTTTCTCATTGTCATTTTCAGGTGATTTTTATATAAATTTCCTTATGACAAGAAAACACCCTGGATTCCCTCTATTTCAATGGTTTAACATAGTTGGAGAGACCCTGGAGATGGAGGACCTGAGTGCATCGTTAAAACATACACATGATAAATTTATCAAAACGTGGTATAACTGGATGGAATTCCAAGATTCTATGGAGTTGCGTGACATCTACAATCGTTTCATCCCAACAAGGATGCTTTGGTCAAAATACAATGCTTCTCACACTCTTACCTTCCCTTACTCCCCCTCCAACCTAATCTTCCCTTCTTTTTTTTATTTTCTGCTTCTCTTTTTTTTCTTCATCTTTATCTTACTTTTTACCCCAGTTAGCAGTTTAGACCTAAGAAGGAGATCTTTCTCTTACAAGGGAATAGATATGGTTCATGGGCAGGGTGGAGTTAGCTACTGGCAAGAGATAGTTGAGGAGTGCATGGGGGATTTCCTTTTTAATGGGGTCCCTCTTCTCCTTTCTCAGTGGTTGGAAATTCTAGTCCATACGTAAGTGCATATCATCCTCGCAGTCCCCTACTTACCTACCGACCAATCCCAGCTCCTGGGGTTTACGATGTTTGCTCCGTTGTATGGTGTATCACTCCAGTAACGGAACTTCGTAAGACCATTTCTGTTGTGGCCTGTTAATATCTCTGCATGACTTAACAGTGATAAATGTGATGTTTAGAAAAATAAAAAAACATAAAAAAAGAATTAAAAAAAAAGAAAACATCCTGAAAAATGGTGCACAAACTTACAAAAGCAGAGAAAAGAACTTGGAAATGATGAAAGTATGCCCACACCTATTACATTCTTAGAACAGATTCCGAACTTCCTTCTGGATTCTCACTAACAAAAAATGCTTTGCAGGCTTCCTTGTAGGTTGTTATGTCAGATTGCCTAGTGAGCAATTTTCTTGCCTGTAGTCGAGGAGCTTTTCCATGGCCTCACTGTTGGTGAAGTTTGAGGCCAATGAAACACTCTAAAGTCAAGTCTTGAGTAGTTTATAGGCTTCCAGGGAAATGTGAAAACACACTTTTATGAACTAGATGTAAGCAAAATGCCTAGCAGGGCACATTAGCTGTGAAATGTCTCATGTTATATCTCGAGGTCTTGCTGTTGTCGTACAGTGTGATTAATTAATCCCTTTTTTTCTCCAATTTCTTTTTCCGCTGCTGAGAACACACATTAAGGGGCAATTTTTTTTTGGTTTCTGACTTTCTGTTCCCAAATATCCTACAATGTTAAAAGAAGTCATTGTGCTGACTTCATTTGAGAGAACGTTTTATGGATAAACTGTGGATAATTCACAAATATGCCCTGGCGTACCACATTAAATTACACAGTGACACAATATATAAATCTTGTTGCTGCTTGATTTGGTATGTGATAGCTTTGGACCAGAGATTTGGTTGCTTTCACATGAAGTTATTTGAATGGCACCAGAAGGGCTTTCTGATGAATAAAACAGTTTTTTGTCTTGCTGCTGGCTGAGACAGCTTATGCTCAGGAGACGTTTTGCAGAGTCGCTCCATTAACACACAAACAGGCAGCAATGCCGAGCTGCTGACACAAGGGTTAATTAAATCTCTCTCACCATCAATTCTTATTCAACTATTATTGATGGTCATTAGATCGTTGACAAAGTGACAAAATGCAGTAACAGACTTCTCTTAACTCTTCATTCGCTAGTAAACTTGACAATAAAGCATAATAGACTATAGTTCCCATTGAAGAGAATGGGAGATTTTTCCGGCAATTCCAAGCCTGGCCACTGCAGCGGGAATAGGGCTGTTTGCTTCCTACAGAAATCAGCTCAGTGCACAAGCATGCTGGCCCAGCAAACAGCTAAACGGCAGAGTTCCAGGTGGCAAGCTCCCACCGATTTGGCAAATTGGCCATCAATAGTTTAAAACTGGACACCCCCTTTGACAAGCAGAGGCTCTAACTCTGACAGACTTGGGCTATCTTTATATTACATGGACAGACATTCACCTGGCGACCATGCAATACCATAGTTATAATGTGTAGCCAATGGCAACTTCAGCTGCTTGCCGGGGTTCGGGGAAACAGCGCTCATGATATTAGGTTGTTTGTGATGGACAACCCTTTCAAGGGTTGTATATAAAGACTGCTATACCAAAGGAGAAGCACACAAGTCTAGTAAGTAGTGTCACGGGGGCTGTATTTCCAAGCACAGCATATGCATGATGGGGAATATGCTGTAGCCCTTACTGCTGAACAACACTAGGTCTCATGTGCACTTGTTCACTGCCACTTTTGTGATGACCAATGACTTTGTTTCTGCCAAGAAGGGTGATCGGTGATGTTGAATTTTTTAGTTTGCACATTAATGTGCACTGATATATTGATATTATTCTACTACTTAGGTTAATTATGCCACGGGTGGACATTTGAATTCATCCACGTGCTCTCCATTTTTTTTGCACACCCATTCACTTGAATTGACAACTGTCATCCAAAAAACTGGACCAGAACGGAACTTACTGCCATTTTTTTTACATTGACCATTGGTCTGAATAGCCCTATTGATTGTAATGGGTTCATGTGAGGTGTCTACATACACGGACAGCACATGGAAAAGAATTATGCCCATCTGAATATGCCTTTCTGCTGCATAATCTGGACTAGAAGGTGAATTAATACCTAGAACCATGAATGAAATGGAATACCACCAAGAAGGCTAGAAAAGTTAATGTAGTTGGAGCCGACTCAACCAGAATATGGTGCAATGTCACAAGTCAACAGTGTCCAGTTTCATGATCATCACGAATACATGGTATATAATAGTTATTTAAAAACATAAATATATTTAAAACACCTCCTTTAGCAATAATATCACAAAATGCTAATGATACGGTATCTGTGCAGAAATATATGCTAAGCGTAAATGGAGTTTGGAGACTTGTCAATCCTAAGCTGAAAATTGACCTCCATGCGGACAAATATTGATTCGTATTTTCTCCACAATGACTTACTTTTATGTACAATTAGATTCGTAGATCAGACTTAATTTGATATTTGACCTGAACTAGAATGCAGCTTCAACCTGGTCTCATGTGCATAAGACGATAAAAGTATTACCCAGCAAATCTGTTTCTTAGAAATGAAATAGCCCGAGAGAAGTCAACTCTGCTCAGTACAAAAACCAATTTAACATCCAGACCAAAGAGAACAGAAAATGATTTCATCAATTCTGGAAGCCATACTAGAAATAACTTTTCTGCTGATCATATGTATTAAATGGTAAGGCCTATGCCAAAAATTTTACATTGTGCCACCAAGAGGAGGTCTACCAAGCACAATGCTGCAAAACTTATTTGTCCTTAGTGATGCCCAACATCTAGCAGCAACATTAGCTTAAAAACTGTTAATTAGGAGTTTCATTCATATAACCCATGGCTTCTACGGTTCAGTTGCAAAACACGAGCAAAGGTTGCTATGCACACTGCTGCAGCATACGGTGGCATTCTATAGTAGTAGTGTTCTTCATGCTTTTTGGCAATAGAAAGGGACTTGGCTGTTCTATCATGAAAATGGCTCTATGTAAAAACATAGCCCATAAAAATGGTGTTCTGAGCCTGGTATGGAAGAACTTAGGTGGCCTTTTTGTTAAAAAGGCACAAATTCCCACAAGAATTAAAGGGGATTTCCAGGGAAATACTATTGATGACCAATTATTAGGATAGCTCATCACTATTTGATTAGCCATAGTCCACCGCTCAGGACCCCAACCGATTAGCTGAGCAGGCGCATGTCTTCTTCGCCGCAATAGCATAGAGGTCAGAGCGGAAGCAATGAGAGCTGTGCCTGCAGTTACAAGCGCTGGTCACTACATGGGGGGTTGGCCCGGAGACTTCCGCTCCAAATACATAGAGGTCAGAGCGGAAGCCTCCGTACTGACCTCCATATAGGTACCGGCGCTTGTAACTGCAGGCGCGACTCTCATTGAAATCAATGTTTGAATCCAGAATCCTTCACCTATGGGTCCCCTTCACAGACAGGATTGGGATATTACATTGGATATTCTATCAAAAATATGCTGTGCCTAACCTGATCTCCACCTATTTCCAATTGTTATTTTATTTCATGCTACATTCTAATTTTTCTTTTACTGATTACATATGTCCAACTGCAATAACTAAATATTTTATTTTTATGTTATTTACCAATTTGCAATGGGTTTAATATTTCTTGATTAATGATTACTCTGCGTCGCTTCATGTACTACCTAAGACACAGGTAAAAATTCAATTTTGAGGGGCGTGGCCAAGCAGCCGAGCAGACCGGCCGCATGTAGGAGAGGCTCCTACCCAAGCCGCCTAAAACTACAATCCTGAACCCATCCTGAGGGCCCCCGGACCCAATAAACATCACCTGCAGTGAGGGGAGAGGAGGCCGAGCCGCCAGCAGAGCGCATACAGCATAGACGGCGAAGGTAACACTGTCAGCGGACCCGCGACGCCGCGACTGCTGCCGCCGCCATCTTTAAAACAGCGCCGGCCGCGGGGAGAGAGGAGACTTGGGGAGCACATAGAAGAGACTCCCTGAGCGGCGAAACAGCGTGGGGACAGAGCCACCTGAGCGGAGGGATAGGAGGGAAAGCAGCCGAAGCGGCACATACTTACAGCTCTGAGAACGGGAGCTGAGCTCTTTCCCGCCACAACCGTGGGGGGGGGGCCGAGGGGGACGCTGCTGAGGGAGAACGGCAGAGAGAGCAGCACACGGAATAGCCCATACAGCCCTGTGAGGGAAATACTCACAGGCATCACTGTACCGAAGCCACCTACAGGAGTGCATAAACATAGGCTCCTGGCAAAAAGAAGAACCAGCACAGCTAGTAACCACCCCAAAAGGGGAAAGGGAAGAGAAGAGAGCAGTGTACACAGTACAGTGAACAATATATGCCTAATTAAAGGGCACTACCTGCGTCACAATAACCACCAAAGGACGGCCACAGCAATCCCTAAGCAGCAGTGCACCCACCAACTAGCACAAACAGCACATACTCCAAAGAAGCTGTGTAACAGAGCAGAGACATTTATAGGCCACCTGCCGGGACCTCAACACTCTGCAGAGCTACCCCTCCCAAAAGAGAAATATCCCAAGATACCACAATGGGCCCTACCAGGCAGAACTCTGCAGCCGACAAACTAAAAGCATTCACCAGGGGAGATACGCGTAAAGACCCTGGCCCCGAGCCCACTACACCCGTCATAGCAGGAACATCAGCGACAAAAGATGCGAGCCCAAGACCACCTGGGGGCACAGTCCAAACTCTACAACAGCTGTCTGAACAACTTCTATCCGCAATACAGACGTCTACAACTACTCTCACTGGCAAAATCGACAAAGTAAAAATGGACGTAAGCCTACTAAGGCAAGACCTTCAAAACCTGAGAGAACGAGTAACAAATACAGAAGACAGAATCTCTACACTGGATGATACTGTCTCCCCAATGTCGGCCGCGAAACGAGACCTCACGCAAAAAGCCGAATACTGGAGACAAAAAGTGGACGACCTCGAAAACCGCTCCCGACGTAATAATCTACGAATAGTGGGTCTACCAGAACGAGCTGAAGGGCAGAGACCGGAAGAATTTATGGAGAAATGGCTCCGCGAACTTCTCCCTAATGCAGGACTCTCACAAGTCTTTGTAATCGAGCGAGCGCACCGGGTGCCCATGAAACCACCCATACCTGGGGCACCACCTAGACCCCTTCTGGTGAAACTACTTAACTCCCGCGATAGGGACATAATCCTGCAAGCTGCCAGAAAAGGAGGCCCTGTGCGCTACGACAATGCTACAATATCCATATTCCCGGATTTCTCAGCAGATCTCCAGAAACAACGGGCATCATTCTTCGGAATCAAAAGGCAACTGCGAGACCTGCAAATATCGTACTCCATGGCGTACCTGGCACGACTTCGACTAGTGGATGGAGAACGCACCCGCTTCCTTACCTCACCATCCGAAGCAGAAGACTGGCTGGCTACCAGACGTCCACCAGAAGGACTGTAACGTATACATAACCATTTTCCTTCCCTCTTCTAGGTGACGGGACTCTAGTATAAATATGCAAATGTACAGAACAGAAACCCCTACTGCCTAAGGTAAATACCCAACCCGCACCCTTTAGATAGCAGCGGCAAGGTGTCCTCTCCCCAAGCAATAACAGCCTGCGCCTCCCCTAAACGATTAAACTTATCTTTTGTTCAAAGAAAAGTTGATAGAGTTCAAAGTTGGTTATACGTTACTGAAATGTTAAGAAGTTGTGTACATCAAGTGCTCTATGTTGTTCTTAAAAATGTGCTGAAATACAGTTGCATGACGTATAATAAAAATGTAACCGGGTGTCATGGGGGAACTCCTGACAGGCAGAAAACCACAAAGAAATTTATCCGGACTCGATTAACCTGTCCTTGCCTATGGCGGAGGTAATTTTCGTGTCGTGAAATGTCAGGGGCATGGGATCAGCCAGAAAGCGGTCAGCAATAAATTCCTTAATACGCTCCTGGCGGCCGCATGTACTATGTCTGCAGGAGACCCACCTTACACCCGAAACCACAAAAGTCCTACTAAAGCCATGGGTTCAGTGGTCCGCTCACTCGTGTCACACGACATACTCCAGAGGGGTGTCCCTACTAATTGGAAGATCACTAAGATGGGAAGTAGAACAAATTAAGAGAGATCCGGTGGGTAGATATATATTTGTAAGAACTAAAATCAATAATGACCCATATGTCCTTTTATGCTGTTACAACCCACCACCAGCAACAACAGCTATTTTAGCGGAGGGCATTCAATTTGCATCATTTTCACCAGCTGCAACTGTTATCTGCATGGGGGATATGAATATGGTAATGGACCCCCTTGCGGACAGATTCGGGGGGCGTGCTCGGAGGGGAGGAGACCCCGGTGTGACCCGATTGGCTTCTATCATATCAGTGACAGGGTGGTTGGATCTGTGGCGCATATTCCATCCACAATCACAGGAATTCACCTGCCACGCAGCCCACAACCACGCACTTAGTCGAATTGACTATATATTTGGGTCCCCTTCATTATTTCCCAAAATCAGCTCCATAGAACTCCTCCCCCGTGGAATCTCGGATCACACACCAATCCGTATGGCCCTTAGAAACCCAGGTCTGACTACACACAAAAGACTTAAAATACACCCATTCTGGCTCTCGCTGTTCGGCCCTAACGATCGCATACTGGACCACATTCAAATTTACTATGAGGCACATGAAGTATACCCAGACAAGACGCCAGTGTGGGAGGCATTCAAGTCTTACCTTAGAGGATGCTTCAGATCCTCAATCTCCTTTATAAAAAAAAGCCACCGCACGAGAAGGAGAAAAATTAGCAGAGCAATGCCAACTGCTAGAGAGAGAATTTATCGCAGACCCAACAGACACTAAAAAAGACAGATGGCTCCAGATGGGCAGAAATTATCTACTATACTTAAGAGAAAAAGCCCAGAGGAACCTCTTCTACACTCGACAATCCTTTTTTGAACTGGTAAACCAATCTAGCAAACTATTAGCCTGGATGGCCCGGGAGTAAACTACGCCCCCGACTGTACTAAGAGTTAAATCAGCCCAGGGAGTGACACTCACAGACCCAAAAGACATCCTAAATAGATTTCAACAATATTACCATGACCTATATCAAACACAGACGGACTACTCACCTGGGGACTTGGAAACCTACTTAACAGACATAATATTCCCAGAGCTACAAGACGCCCATAGGTCCCTATTAGACTCCCCCATAACAAACGAGGAGATTGAGGAAGTAATAAACGACATGGCAAAGAACAAAACCCCAGGGCCGGACGGCTTACCGATAGAGGTCTATCAACACTACAAACAAGAAATAATACCACACCTACTCTCCCTATACGACCACATATTCGATAAAAAACAGCTCCCAGAATCAATGCTGGAAGCTACCATAGTCCTCATCTTAAAGCCGGAAAAAAGCCCAGAAGACTGTAGTTTATATAGACCCATCTCATTACTGAACACAGACTATAAAATCCTTACTAAAATATTGGCTTCATGCCTAAACCAAGTCATAAAAGACATTATACACCCAGACCAAACAGGCTTTATCCCTGGAATGTCCACGTCAGATAACATTAGAAGGACGCAGGTAATCATGCAGGTGGGGTGGAGGTGGAGGTCTGACTGGGCCCTGACCTCGCTGGATGCAGCTAAGGCATTCGACTCCGTTGAATGGTCATACCTGATGAGCACTTTACGGAAGTTTGTATTCGGGGATGCATTTGTTAGATGGATCTCTATTCTATACATGGCACCGACGGCTAGGGTGGTGGTAAACGGCCTGACCTCCACCTCCTTCCTGCTTCACAGAGAGACCAGACAGGGCTGCCCACTTTCCCCTCTCCTATTCGCAATTGCCATAGAACCCCTGGCCTTGAGGATCCGACAACACGCCTCATATAGAGGCGTTCAAGTGGGACCCAGAGAAGACAGGATAGGGCTATACGCAGATGACATAATACTGTATATGTCAGACCCCAAGAACACCCTACCACTAGCTATCACCCTAATAGACCAATTTGGAAACTTCTCAGGCCTCTGTATAAACTGGCAGAAATCTGCATATATGTCCCTAAAACCAGAGGGCTGGCAGACGGGGGAGATGTTCTGTAATCTACAGGTCACCCCCCAGTTTAAATACCTCGGGATCCATATCACCAGAGACCATACTCTGAGCCTTGACCTAAACATCACCCCCTTACTGACAACCCTATAACTAAAACTGAAATCCTGGAGCTCTCTGCCACTGTCCGTAGCAGGCAGAATAAATCTCATAAAAATGATAATACTCCCCAAGTACCTATACTGCCTAGAACACGCAGAAACAACAATACCACAGAAATTCTTCAAAAAAACCAACTCCCTAATAGTATCATTCATCTGGGGGAATACTAGAGCCAAACTTCGAATGGACACCCTACAACGACCCAAAGAAATGGCAGGAATGGCACTACCAGACTTCAAGTTCTATTATTTAGCGGGACAGGTAAGATATATCCGCCACTGGCTATCGGGCTCTTCTCTCCCCAACTCCGAGCACCACCTGATGTTTTTCCTGTCTGAGGCGTCCCTTTGGATCCTCTTGGAGAAACCAGGATTGTTGACGAAACAGATGTTACCCATCCACAGACTTGCGACTAATGTATGGCAGGCATGCAAGCTACTGACCAGGCGGGAGGGCACCCCTCTGGAGACCCCTTTATGGGACAACAGAGCATTACCGCACCTGGCGAATCTACCAGACAAACAATTCTGGATAAATCTAGGAGTCACTACTTTGGAACATCTATACACTGATCAAGTACTAATTTCCTTCGAGCAACTACAACAACTACACCAAATCCCAAGAATGGGCTTCTATAGGTACTTACAACTTAGGCACGCCTTAACAGCACAATTCCCAGAACCCAGACAACCCTTCTCACAGTACCCATTAATAGGTATACTGTGCACCCAGGGACCCAAAGGATTGATATCGGCACTATACACCCACCTACTACAATCCAAGATCCCTGAAACGCCAATGACAGTGGTGGAAAGATGGAAAGAGCTCATCCCCACCCTCACTAGAGAGGACTGGGAAACTGCAATGTCCACGTACACAGCAGTATCACCAGCTGCAAACAACAAACTAACTCAATTATATATCTTACACCAGTGTTATTTGACACCGATCAGACAGCATAAAATGAATAGGATACCCACAAATCAGTGCCATAGATGTAGAGCCCCCAATGCAAACTTCAACCATCTAATATGGAGCTGCCCTAACATCTACACATACTGGGGAGAAATCACGGAATTCCTAACCCAACTGATGGGTATACCAGTACCACAAGACCCAGCAGTTTGCTTATTGGGCATTCTAGACGAAGAACAGTGGCAATACCACGACAGGATATTTCTCACTAAGACACTATTCTATGGCCGCAAGGCAATAGCTTTGAGATGGATGGATAGACACCCCCCGACACTCTCAAAATGGCAGAGCATAGTCAATGCTATCCTACCATATGAAAAAATAGTGTACAAAAACAGAAAATGCCCCGAGAAATTCGATAGGGTATGGGAGAGATGGTGCGGATCAACGAGTACAATATTCACGCAAGACCAATTCCAAAGCCTGTTGAGAGCAACCGTACCTAGAACGAAGCGGTAAAATACGAGAGAGTAATGGCCCTCCGCTGACTCCATGAGCAATTACACTGCCACACTGTATTCAATTCAAGCATATGGTAATGTAACGTATTTAAATGTAATTATACAATCACAAGAGCCTATGATGTAACCAAAGTTGTTTATTCATGCAATGTACGAAATACATACTGTTCAATAAAACGAGTTTTTAAAAAAAAATCAATTTTGAACTCTAAAACCATAAACTCTCACTATGGATTGATTTTGCTAACCATGGAGATATGTTAGAAGATGGCACTAAGGGTCCTTTGCAAGTAGGAACCACACAAAAGGTTCTCACAACATGCAAGTGATAGAAAAGTGCACACAAAGATCCACATCTTTTAACTCTTCTATGTATTTCTGACCCTAGGCTTTGATTGACTTCACTTACATCTAGTGTTATGTTACATTCTTTGTGTGGTCTCATCTGTTTTAAGGTTTTTTGAAAGCCTTTTCTCTGAATTTTTCTTCTGTCCAATCTTTGATAGCAGTGAGTAGAGAAGCAAAACAAGTTCTCCTAGTTCCCAAGACAGGGGTTTCAGAATGCACTTCCTTTGCCCAAGACTACAGTGGGTACATATGTAGCAAGGTTTAACTTGACTCTTAATGCATTAGGATAACTTTCTGTGACACATTTTAACAGTTTTCTTTACAATGGTTTTTGTTGTGTTAAGATAGTAATTGCTTTTCAATGGCTTAAGATAAAATAATGCGTCACATCAAGTCAAGTTAAACTTTGCTACATTAATAATTGGCATAAAGAGACAATTTATTGCTGCAGTACCAACAGCATTATGAATAGCTCAAAGAGCCCTTTTACATGGGCCAGTAAATCCGGCGAGAATCTGAACAATTGTTGTTCAGTGTAAATGCACGCAATGACGGAATGCCGATAGATAATTCGTTCTTTTATATTTCGTCTTTCAGTTTATGCATGCAAAAACTGAAAAAATTCTATAAGCATGAACATGAGGTTTTTAGTTTAATTTTGGATAAATTTGGTAAGCCCATTACGCATTAGCTATTTCAAAGCAAAAGCGTTATAGAGGGTGCTTCACTACTGTACTGTTGTATCTTGTCACCACCAGAAACTAGGGGTTGACCAGCTGTAGCAGTATATCACACACACACACACACACACACACACACACACCCCCGGCATGCACTTAGCTTCTGATTGACTGATGCTATGTGTGCTATAGTCTATGGATTCCTTCAATGTGGCTGACAGCCGGCACACAGCGGCAATGGACCTAGGACCAGAGTAGTAGGGCAAACAGAGCATGCAGCACTACAGAGCGACAGAGGGATGGAGGTGGTGAGGTGTTATCCAGACTGCAGAAGGCTGCGGCCAAAACACGGCTGCGGACCACAGCGCTTTTTCACAGCAACGCATATAAAGGCTGATGGAGGCTGAGACATAGGAGCCGGGAGCCACTGTACGCATTACAGCCCACACACTTAGATCAGCTGAATCACCGGAGACAGAGAGTGCGGCAATATAGCACCGTGCCGGGCACACAGACAGCACAGCAGCGGCGAGCGTACAACGGAAATCGGGGGAGGGGTTAGTGACAGCAGTTGGCTGCCTGTGGCTGTGGCACTAGCACACATCGCAGGGCACACTCACATCTCTTGCTCGCCGATGGCAGCGGCGGGGTGACTGACAGCAGGAAAATGATGCCAGGGGACATCGTCAGCGGCACCCTGCTGAAGATGTGCAGTTAGCTATGTGCCAGCTATCAGCCACATTGAAGGAATCCATAGACTATAGCACACATAGCATCAGCCAATCGGAAGCTAGGGGCATGTCGGGGGGGGGGGGGGTGATACACTGCTGCAGCTTGTCAACCCACTTATGTAACTATAGGGAATGCAGGGGATGCGGTTGCACCCGGGCCCAGGAGCCTTAGGGGCCCATAAGTCCTTTCTTCTCCATATAGGGAGGCCAGTACTATTAATAAAGCATTAAAGTTCCGGGCCCTGTTACAGGTTTTGCATTGGGGCCCAGGAGCTTCAAGTTACGCCTCTGGGTCAACCCCTAGATTTTGGTGGTAACAAGATACAACAGTACTCTTCAGTACATGGCAGCCACAGATGCAATACAGTGCCTATAAGAGAAGCAACCAGTAGCCCAACAACACCACTGCCATACTAAGCCACCTTGGCTATGGCTCACTCCACAGACACTAGCACTAACTCTACATATCATTACAGATTTATATACTATTTAGGGGTCGGAAGAAAGCTTAGTGACAATATCTTGGCAGAAAGAAAAAGCATTGCATGCAGCGCTTTTTCTTCCACTATTTTCAGTCGCATCTGTGACAGAACCTCCGTTTAGAGGCTCCGACACAGATGTGAGACCACCCTAGCTATGACCTAACAATGTAGAGAATAATAAAACACTAACATCCCAATATTCACTGGTACATGTATCATTTTGTTTTCTTTTAAGGACGAAAACTTTTGATTTTTCACATAGACACATAATAAAAACTGGAAGCTAATCACATTTACATCCCTTATGTAATTCTGTTAGCTATACAAGTAAGCATGAAATTAAAGTCATATAGTTATGCTCACGTTTTTGCATTCTCATATGATAAGCGATAAATGCACATTTGTCATTGCAGCTGTGACTAGTGTCCAAAACTGATTGTTGAGCAGATGTGATACAATTGTAAAATGGGTTTATCATCACAGATGCAAACATTTTCATTCTAAGGAGCCACAGTTTAAGCAGTTCTTGCTGCTTTTATTGCCACCTTTACACGTACAAGGACATAGCTGTCAATAGCAAAAGAATAGAAAATACAGACTACTAATAATCTTTATTTATATACTGGCAGAATATTCACAGTACCTTGCAAATCAGAGGGCACATGTGCAGACAACATCAGACATTACACACAATAGTAAACAATTTGAACAATGGGAGCGAGGACAGGCTCACAAAAGCTAACAATCTACAAATATGTGATGACATAAGATGTAAAACTATATTCATTTAATAAAACTATTTATAATGGCAAAAATCTGAATATGAGAGGCGGGATCCCTATAAACACCGTTAAATCACCTATACCAGTGATATGGCATGGTGATATTGTGTCATGTCCTACTCAATAACCCTACTGCATGGCCATACACATTGGATTAAGATTTGTTACCATGGCCAATCAGTCTTATGATCTAACTATCATCAACATGCCAGACTAAAATGATAGATCAGGTTTCCAAAAAATGGTGGTAAAAATAAAAAAACTGCTGGTGTAAAATATGGTAGAGCATCTTGGCCATTCACACCATGTACACATGGCCAGCACAAGGACATCCCTAGTATCAGGCATTTAAAGCTCTAGACCTGAATCATTAGCCTGGTGCCCTGAAACATCCGGACAACCGCCAAGTTCAACTGCATCGCCATCCTCATAACCCAGATGCAGTTGTATACTATGGCTAAGCAGGGAGCTAACAGTTCCTTCCTCTGACATTTTTTACCACTATGTGCTTACATAGTGGCTCAATTAAAAAATATATTACTCACCTAGCCCTGTTGCATCACCAAACAGAGCTCAGCCTATTTTGTGTTTTGCGGCCTATGACACACTTCATAGTCATAGCATACCATAGACCCAAGCAGGACTGAAGACGTTGAGCTCCATTTGGTGTGGGAATGGGGCTAGGTGAGTGATTATATGTCCACAGTTATGAGAAAAACAAAGTACACCCTCTTTGAATTCTATGGTTTATGCCTCAGAACATAATAGAAAAACATCTGGACCTTAGGGTGAATGCAGATGGCTGAGTCGAATTCGGACTGCGAGACTCTTGTAGCAGGATGCAACCCAGGCCCCTGCATTGACCTCTCATTTACCCATTTGGCGTCTTCTCTCTCTGCTCTGCGCAGTGCAGAGCTGGCTCGTCAGTGATGATATGCCAGTGCAAGCCTCGGTGAGGCTCACACTGAAATAGGACATGTCACGATTTTGTTACTGCGCAAGTTTTCACACGGTTAAATCGCGGCTGTATGTATGTATTCAGCCTTAGATGGTCATAAAATTAGGTAAACACAACATGACAAATTATACCATGTCATTATTTATTTAACAAAAAAAAAGGACAAATGCCACAGTAGTCTGTGAAAAATTAAGTACACCATAAATGCTTTTATTGGAATTAAAAGGCTAAGTAGTAGTCAGGTTCTGCTATTCAGATGCCTAAATTAACTGATCATCAACAAGTGTGACCACCTATAAAAAAAAGTAGTAGTTTTGGCAGTTTGCAGGTCTGGAGCATTCAGGCATTTTGTAACACAATGCAAAGGAGGAAACACATCAGTAATGCTCTTGGAGAAGCAATTGCTGCTGCCCATAAATCCGGGGAGGATCATAAGGCTATTTCCAAAGAATTTGGAGTTCATAGTTTAAGGGTGCCCACCCACTGGCGTTTTTTTTCCCCTGCGAAATTCGCAGCATTTTTTTTCTGCAGGGGTCTATGGGACTTGTAATGTTAAAATCGCGATCGCGCAAAATCGCAATTTACCGCGAATCGCGGTAAATTGCGATTTTGCGCGATCGCGATTTTAACATTACAAGTCCCATAGACCCCAGGAGAAAAAAAATGCTGCGAATTTCGCAGGGGAAAAAAAACGCCAGTGGGTGGGAGCCCTAAGGCCTCCTTCCCACGAGCGTGACGGGCTCCGCAGCGTAATATTCCGCTGTGAAGCCCGTCACGGCGCCCCCCAGAGCCCCTATACTTACCTGCGGGAGATAGCGTGAAATCGCTTCCCCGCCCACCACCGCCGCGTCACCGCTCGTCACCGCTCGTCACCGCCCACCGCTCTCGCGTCACCAGCCGTGTCACGTGACGCGGCCGGACCGCGTCATTTGGCGTCATATGACGCTCGGCGGTGGGCGGGAAAGCGTTTTTTCACTCTATCTCCCGCTGGTTACAGCGGGAGATAGCGTGAATGGACGGCTTCCATTGACTGCAATGGAAGCCGTCAGTGCGTACAGCCCGTCCTCACCCGCAGAAAATAGAGCATGCTGCGGGTGAGGACGGGAGAAATCGCGGTGCGTAATTCCGCGGTGGAATTACGCATCGTGAGCATGGAGCTATTAGGTTCAATAGAACCTAATAGCTGCGTGCAACGCAGCGGATTTTCGCCGCGAATTACGCGGCGGAAATCCGTTCGTGGGAAGGAGGCCTTACAGTGAAAAAGATTATTTATAAATGGAAAACATTCAAGACAGTTAATAATCTTCTTGAGAGTGGATGTCCCAGCAAATTCACCCCAAGGTCAGACTGTGCAATGCTCAGAAAAATTGCAAAAAAAAAAAAAACAAGGGCTACATCTCAAACTGAAAAGGCCTCAGTTTACTTATAAAATATTCAAGTTCATGACAGTACAATGAGAAAAAGACTGACCAAGTATTGTAGTGGCCTAGAGTAATGGGGCCCCTCCATAAAAGTATGCATACATTTGTCTAACTGTATTGTCAGTATCCTATGTGTTACATGATTGATGTGTATTGCATAGCTGCAGTACTGTAAGGGTTAAATGCCTGGTATTTGAGATTTCTGTCTGGAAATGTATCATTTTATGTTGTGAGGTTGGAAGTCATATGATCATGCTTCATATATGTGTTTGCAAGTTAGCAAGTCAATAGGAGTAACCAGTCATAGGAGCAACCAGTAAGTCAGTGAGCAGGCTGAGAGAGGAGCGATATCCCTTGAGTTGCCCTGGGACTACTACTCCCAGGAGTCATTCCCACTAAACTAAGGAGAAGGATTCGTCGAGCAGAGCTGGCACATGTCTAAAAGAGTGAGTGTTGACAGGATGAGCGTTTGGAGAAGAAAAGAGTTCAGTTGTCCAGGAGTGGAGCTGCACAGATAACTTGGACTGTGGGCCCACTAGCCATCCTATGTTTTGATCCCTGTCTCATCATTCATGCTGCCTGCACCCATGCTAAGCCTTGGCCTATTTATTGCTGGACTGTTTGAAGTTGGCGTATTTCAGTAAAGCAACATTGCCGACCGTTCCCGGCTTTGTTTTCATCTATACTCTGTGCGTGTGAACTTTCATTTTATTATCCTGTATCACCTCAGAGGAAGGAACGGTTGCGTCACATGACATCGAACTGTAAGTTCTTCAACACCGCTTGAATTGTTTTACCCTTGACGGCTCCCCTAGCAGTAGCCTGGATGGGTCACGTTCTTTCCTTACGAGAGCGGAGATGGTAGAGCCACCGTGATGAGTGACATCCTAATTCCCGCCTTCTCCTCGACCGTAGGCCCGCTCCTTGCCCGCTGCAGTATGGCTTGTTTGGAACCACTGTCAAGAAAAAGCCTCTTTTTTCTGAAAACAACATGGCAATATGGCTAAGTTTGCAAGTTGCAGCTGAACAAACCACAAGACTTCTACAACAATGTACTTTGCACACAATAGACCATAGTGGAGAAGTTTGGCCATAATGCCCAGTACCATATTTGGCAAAAACCAAACACAGCATATCAGCACAAAAACCAAATTCCAACTGTCAAGTACAGTTGTGGGCAGATGATGATTTGGCCTTCTTTTGCAGCCACAGGACATAGACATCTTTCAAGCACTCAGTTGACTATAAGAAAAAAGATTTGTACCATGTTGACCAGTAGAGCAAAATGTGATTGTTCTTAGTATGAGAAACCAAGTAATCTTGTAGATATGATAACTTTTATTGGCTAATAAAAATACATGATGTTATTGTGGGCTTTCCAACCTATGCACGGTTCTTCCTCATGCTTAACCGAATAGATCCGAAGATATATTGAATTAGTCCACTGATAAGAATGCGAACATTTTATGGTCTCTAAATGGGGTTATGGGGTAACCAGGCCTGTATTATATCACTGCTATAGATTCCTCCTATTCTCCACTGTAGCATGAAGCCACTTGAGATGTTGATGCCTGTGTTAAGTGTCAAAGATAGTTATATATTTGTACTTCCAGATTCTTCTATGATGTTGAATATAGGTGAATATAGATTGTGAGTTCTAATACCAAGTGATGGAAAGTGCTACGTAATATTTTTTTAACCTGTAATGGTAAGGATACACAGAGCGGTGCTTCCAGACAGGTCTTTTCTTATGCATGTCTTGGCTTTTGTACGTATGTAGGGGGACCGCACTTGTGGGGTTTGTGTGCTAGGGCTGCTTTTTAGTTCCGGTTTGACCCTGCACATCCTGATGTCAAGGTGATGTCATGGTTTTGGATGGGCCATCAACCAGACAAATGAAGAGTGGCGGTGTCTCAGGGCAGCCTGCAGTTAACACCTAGAAAGTATACGAAACTCTTCCTGATAATTGCAGCTAAGAAAAAGTGTGAATAGCTGAATGCAAAGAGACAAAACGGAATAGAGTCCCTTAGGGGTTAAGCCACAGTTGTCCTAACTTGCATGAAGGACACCTCTTTGTAATTGTCATACAACTGTGAATGATATGTACATTGTGTCTGTCCAAAAAATCACATACAAACGTGTGACCCTGAAAATCTGGACAGTCCCCCAAAATTTTGGATGGTTGGCAGATATCCTTCAATAAGCAGCTTTCCCGGTATGAATGCTGCTTACTAATTCCAGTATCTTTGAAAAACAAATTTTCCAGCTCATCTCAATAATTATTTCCCAGGGTAACAAGAATCAATACTAACAGTTAAGTCATTTAAATCTGGATTAATGTCTCTAAAGTTGGCTTTGATATTTTGACCAATGTACAATTGTACATTGTCCTTCTAATTAAACAAGGGTTGTTTATGTACATGGATACAGTGTATAGACACAGGCAAAACTTGAAACAACTGGGCCCGAAAGCATCTTTTTTAGCCCCCTCCAAGTGCCATTTATGAAAATGATGTCTTCTTAGGTGGTCTTTTGGTCCTGTTAGACACTGGAGCTCAGTTGCAACTGCTATTTCAGCACCCCTATAGCTATACATCTGTGCAAAAATATATATACAGGGGGTGGACAAAATATGGAAAAACAGTATGAACGGCATGACTTAAATTACATGGGATTATAAATCATACTGTAAGAAGACATGTAGAGACTGACTTTAAGTGGAGGAAATATAACACAGATGTTGCCCAAGCAACAAGTTTCATTGGTCAGGGGTTTGAATCACTCAGTTGTTGTTACCAGCTGGCTCCCAAAAAGACCCAGAGCAGGGCAAGAGGTGAAGTAAACACAAATTTGGCGAGAAAGCTCTCAATCAATCAGGGGTCAAAAGGGTAGCTCAATGATAATGATAAAAATCCTATGCATTTCGTATGGTGTTTCCATATTTTTGCCCATATATATATATGCTAAGATATGTGCTTATACATGCTAAGATAGTGCATGGCAATTAGTGGCACGCAGCAAGTACGCAATGTTACTGAATATTATCTGCATGCCGCGCGACAGTGTCATGCGGCCGGCACACAGTGAATTACGCTCATGTGAATCAGCCCTTGATCACATTTATTGATAAACAATCTAAATAAGCTAATAATACACAAACAGTTGGAATGTCTAGGTCTGATAGGGGGCACATTCATTAAACATCCACAGTGCAAACCCAAAAAAATAAATGAACCCTCAAAGGGGTTCTGTAATTACAAAAAAAATTCTATACTTACCTATTTCTTACCAGATCTTCTCCTGGCTCCTCCAGTCCCCTGGAGCACGTCACCTGCAGCTGGCCGGATCTTCTTCTTCCTTTGACGAAGTATCCATTGCTACCTGGTCACTAGTGACATAGTGTTCACTACCTAGCAGGGAGAGCCGAATGCTCAACAGCCTGCGCGAAACACAGTCACTCGTAGCTTTCAGAAAGTGAATTGCAGACAATGGATGCTCCAAAACAGGAAAAGAAGATGCGGTTGGCTGGAGGTGACATGACCCAGGGGATTGGAGGAGTCAGGAGAAAATCAGTGAGAAGAAGATGCGGTAAGAAGACTGCCTGGGTAGGAAAAGGTAAGTATTGATTTTTTTTCTAAACCCCTTTAAATATAATATTCTGTAGATCAACCTTTAGCAGCAATCACCTTCACCAAGCATTTCATGTTCCTTAAAATATGATTTGTACAACATAGATGAAGAATTTTGGATCATTCTTCCCTGCAGATGTGTTTTAGTTCATCATTATTTCTAGGATGCCTTGCATGCACAGCTCTCTTCAGGTCATGCCACAGCATCTTGATAAGGTTGCAGACAGGACTCTGACTTTGTAACCTGCTGTTACCACAATAGGAAAATAAAGGATTAACCAGCTAAAACTTACAGAAGAAGGCACTGTAATTGGCAAGGCTGTGTCTGGGGAAGGAGTTGTGGTATGGACAGGAAGGGGGTGAATAGTGTGTTCCTGAGAGAGACTGGTATGTGCAAAGTAGGGTCTGCTGAGTGTGATGTGATCTGACAACTAAGTGTCCCCCGCCAGGGCCTTAGGTTAGATAATGTCATCCACTACACCTGTCACACTTGTCATCAGTGGATTTTATATTATGGCTTAGTGTTGTTTGTATGTGTATGCATAGTGCTGGGTGAATAAAGCACAATGCACTTTATTTGATTTATATGTATATATATAAATTTGCCGTAGTAATTCAAAATGATGTCATGGCCAAATTACGACTTTTTTCTGGTACAGCTACTCAGAAACAGATCAGTGTAAAAAAAAGCATTAAGAAAGAAAGTAAGACATCACAGCAACAGATGTGCCAGTGGCTCTTATAGTGTTGAACATGGTGAACAAAGCAGATTAAGCGGATGATTTGTATTACATTACAACCCTGGTAAGACATTACAAGAATATATCTATTTTTTATGATCACGGCCAAAAAAACTGCAGCCATTCTCTGGGTGATATGTGAGTAGAAATGGATAAAACATTCATGGGCATTATGAATATTTCAGTAGAGGTCACATGAAAATTCCTTTACCGTCATTAATTCTGGAATCAGTGCTAAATTCCCTTTTGGATAAATACAAAACCTTAAGAAATATTAGCCAAATGTCACTGTGTCCAATATATGACCCCTAGGATTATCATACAGCAGGAGCTCCCATTCTCCTCTAAAAATAAGTTTAGTATAATCTGCAATAACAAGTGAGCCTTGCTCTCAAGGGAAGAATTTATAGGCAACACTCTTTGAGTCAGGATGGTTTAAACAAGGGTTTTCCTTTGCAGCCTTTATCTGATGAAAGAATGTTGGTCTTTATTTTTCCTGCCTTTAGGTACCTGCACAAGGGGCATTAAAAAAAATTCACTCAAAAGTCAGGGGAGCAACACGGATTGACCAGTACATGGATATCATATCTGTACATGTTCTGTGCAATGTAATCAACACTGCACATTATTTCCGTCCTAGAATCAGACGAAATATAGAACATACTGTGATTTTTTTATTACTCTGACTATTTGTCCAAGTGAAAAAAACATGTTGGGACCAGTGGATGCACGAGGGCACACAAGGTGACCAGCTCAGGACATCCTCCATAGACCAACAGTAGAGATAATCATCTGACTGTCAGACAAGCACAAGCAGATCCAACTATTGTGTCGTCCACCATCCAGAGATAGGTCGCACCATCGTTGCATGCACCTGTATCTATCTGAACCATTTCCAGGTGCTGGGATTTTTCCCGAAAATAAGACCTACCTCAAACATAAACCCTACCCCAATGTATCAGGAGTTTTGGTGGTGCTTAAAATATATGCCCTACACCCAAAATAACCCCAAGCTGCATTACTTAAAGAAAAAAAAATATATATATATATATATATATAAATATCCTAACAAACGCGGTCCCGGTCCTCCTACTCATCTCCGGCGCTATAGCAATGTGCTGGCAGTACTCTCTTGCTGACACAAGGTTGCTTCCTTGTAACGGAGGTTCGTAAATCCCGCTGTTACAATCGTGTGGGTAAACTAAGCACAGGGCCCACACGATCGTGACCAAAGGGGGATTGGAATGGGATGGACGCACAACGGTTGCACACAGTATTCACACGGGTTTCAGGCAACTGACCCTGTGCTACACGGGAGGATGACGTGGCCCTACCTAAGCGGGGAATTCGCCCCAATATAGGGCAGCCCAGCGGTCTTCGGATCTGGCCCCTAGCTGATCCTAGCAGCCATGCAGCAGAACAGGACACATTCACATGCCAAATGACAGGGACTGAACAGGACACAGAGCCAGAATACACAGCATACAGCAGCCACAATGCAGACACTAGTGACAGATAGGAAGCTGAATATAAATACCAGGTATTAGTTAACATTTTGTACAAAACGTGAAAGCTAGCAGGCCACTTCACGGCTCCTGGTTATACTGCTAGTCCCTACACTAACCAGACCAGGAGTCCAGCAGAACCGGACAGAGTTCACACAGAACTGACAGATTTTAAATGTACAAACAGACATGAACCAGCAAGACTAGGACAGACCACAGGGCACACAGCAAGCTGACAGAAAACTGACAGGAAACAAATGTACAAACGGACATGAACCAGCAAGACATAGATCACACAGCAAGCTTGCAACAGGACAGACAACCAGGGCACGGACTCTACCAGCACGGACTCTACCCAGAGCTCATAAGAACACAGATGAAACTCACAGCAAGTCTATGTGTCCTCATACCAGGGGGAATAGACAGTCTGCCACAGAGCTGACATAGGGGACTGTGTCAGGGATCCACCAACTGACACACTGGAAGCAGAGAAACACAACAGACCTACTTGCAAACACAGATCAGAGTGGGAACAAGCTAAACATGACTGATAACAAGTTACAGAACACAGCCGTAACATGACTGCTCACCTTGGGACCCAGCCAAAGTCTGACCAAGAGCTGGGTTTATATGTGAGCACAGACCCAGGAGATTGGCTAGCAGGAAGTACCACACCCAGCCAGCTCAGTTAACCCTCAACACCCTGTAGCTGTGCTGCTAGGAGTACAAAGTACAACAGATCCCAGCAGCACATCCTGACACCCGCCTCCATGAAGCGAGGGGTCTGATTGGCTCTCAAGCACAGTGGCTCAGCCAATCAGGGCAGTGCTCGTTGAACCAAAGTGAGGGCTGTGATTGTTTCGAGTGCTGCACTGATTGGCTAAGCCACAGCGCTTGAGGGCCAATCAGATCCCTCGCTTCCCAGAGGTGGGATTTATGAACCCCTATAACCAGGAAGTGAGCATGTGTCGGCAAGAGAGGACTGCCATTCTGAAGTAGAAAGATCGGGGCTGCATCTGCTAAGTAATATATATATATATATATATATATATATAATTTTTATTTTTAAGTAATGTAGCTAGGAGTTATTTTCGGGGTAGGGTTTATATTTCAAGCCCCCCACCCCACCCGAAAATCCTGATACATTAGAGAAGTAGTTTCTTATATTGAAGTAGCATCGCATTGCACAAAAAACGATTTAGCCGCCAGCCTACCACAGAGGCTGCTGCTGCTACCTTCTCTCGTTCTTATTGCTTTCTAGGGGGGAATCTCTGGGGGATATTTAACCCTTTGAATGCTAGCATCGTCTACCTCTCCTTTACCTTTACAACTTCCGCTACAATCTAATTTTTGTCGAGCAGTTTAAGGACGTTGTTTACTGACTTTTTGACGTCCAGATATGGAATTTGGTTCCTGATGACGCTACTCTAACTGTAGCAGAAACGCGTCGAACCGCGTAATTTTTCTTAAGAAGTGACGTCCTAAGACTATTCCATATAATTGATGGATTATCTTTCCTCTCCTTATTTTGGATTGGAAGTAATCAATTTTGGAATTTTTTCTAAGTTATCAATGGTCTATTCTCCATCAGATATAGCCACATGGGAAGTTATCTATATATAGTGGACTAGATCTGGGAGGAGTGGATCTTCTCTTTTCTGCTGAGATTACCCTGAAGTCTCTATTGGAGTGCAATTTAGAGGGATTTATGTATACCTCTGTGCACTAAACTAGGCTGGGGTAACGTGTGAAGTTCCAAAAATTCTGAACCCAATCACCGAGTTAACCCCTCGTTTAGAGGGCTACGGAGACTTCTCGAGGTTGTTGGTGTTCTGAGAAACTTCTGAACGTACTAGCTAGTTTGACCCTTTGAGTAAAAGGTTATAGCTACACTACATAATTCTGTAGCAAATCACTGATTGTTTTGAACCTTCTATGGTCTACTCCTTTTAAAGCTGTATAGCTTTAAATTCTCTATCCCGAAAATACGGCCATTCCGTCATCTCTGGGAATTTTTGTTTAAGGAGTACTCTCTTTTAGCTATATGTGTGTCCTATTTGAGACTTGTTCATCAAGTTCTTTTTTATAAAGATTTAATAAAAGTTATATTTTAGTTTTGAACCCTACAGTGACAAATGCTAAGTAATATATATATATATATATATCTATATATATATATATATATATAATTTTTATTTTTAAGTAATGTAGCTAGGAGTTATACGCAAAAAACATACATCGAGAGAAAATCGCACATGTTTGTTGCCCATGTGTAAGTGACTTCATTCAGTAACACTATCATAAAGTAACACAATTCAGTATTTATTGGTCTGATATTGTAATCATATTACTTTTTTTTTTATTTGTTTTTATTAGATAAACCAGGACAAATCTTATCATTACAGTTGTTTTTGATACTTTAGCATCATAGGTGTATAAGTCCTCCTGATTCATATTTTGCATAACATTTTTATATAACTGGGGGGGAAGAAGGGGGATGGGGCTGGGGTGGGGAGAAGGAGGGAGAAGAAAAAAAAAGTGGGGGGGAGGGAGGACAGCAGAAAAAACAAAAATAATAATAATAGTAAGCCCTCTTGGGGGGAGTGTCAGCGGGGTGGGAAGAGATCGGGGAGGAGGGGGGGGGGGAGGAGAGAAACACATGCATTAAACCAAACTCCTGACCCGTTCTGATAGTAACATATTTAGTCTGTTGACCTTCAAGTTGGAGATCTTCGGAAAATGTAGAGGCCCCGCTCGACCACGGCACGACCAATGATTCACCCTACACAGGCATATCTCCCACCGCTACTCGCTCCTGGAACCAATAGGTGTGGTAAAAGGAATTTTTTAGTTTTTCTTTTACTCTCTGTGGCATTAGTTGGATAAAGCTTCCCCACGTTTCAAAGAAAGACTGCACCATTTTCTCCTTGAATAGAGATGTTTCTGCCCAATCCATTTGAAACAAGAATGCAAGTTTTTCCAGGAACAATCTAAATGGGGGGCTTGTTGGTTGCACCCATGTCTGTAAAATTGCTTTTAGTCCTGCTGCTGCTATGAAGTGCAGTAATTTTCTTACTCCTCTAGCACAGTGATATGTCTTGGGGTCTAGGTACCCAAATATTGCCCAGGCTGGTTCTTGTGGGCAGAATTTTGTCAGGTGTGATATGGTATATTCGCGTATTTGGGCCCAAAATATTTTTATCAGGGGGCATGTCCACAGACTGTGGTATAAATTGGTGTTTGGTTCCCTGCATTTAAAGCAGTTTGGGGTATCGTAGATTCCCATGTAAAATCCCTTGATTGGGGTGAGGTATGACCTGTGTGTTATTTGTAGCCTCATCTCCAGAAATCTGGCCGATGGCAGATATTTGTGGGCTGATGACAGAGAGTCCCTAATTAGGTATGAGGTCTGGGTTGTCCTGGGACCACCTCCTGACCCCTGGGTCAATGTCCTCTTCCTCTCTCATGTTCCTAATTGCTCTGTATAGTCTAGATATCATTCCCCGGGTTCCCGTTTTCTTGGAGATCCAAGTGTCTCCTGTCTGTGTCCAGTCAGGTTCTTGGAGTTGTGGTATGAGTTCCGTGATGTAGTGTCTGGCCTGCAGATATGAGAATAGTGGGATCGGAAGCTCAGGGTATTTTTGTTTTATTTCTGCTTGGGTTAGAATTTGTTTTTCCCTTTTGTGTAATAGTTTATCTATTGAATCCAATCCATGTGTCTTCCATTCAAGAAAAATGTTATGGGGGTTTCCACCCTGAAAGTTAGGGTTGTTTATGAGTGATAGGTGTGGGGATATGTGCGGTGATGTTTGACTGTCTCTGCGTAATTTGTTCCATGTTTTCCATGTTGCCAGTATCAGAGGGTTATGTTTGATTTTTCCTGGTAATTCTGAGTATGGTTGATGAAGTATGTTTTGTAGTTGCGTTGGGTTAGCCATTGCCTGTTCAAGTTGTGTATTTGTGAACTGTGACTTGGAATAAATCCAGTCATGGATAATTCGTGCTTGTGCTGCTAAATTATAGTCCCGTATGTTTGGTAGATTGGCGCCGCCGTTATCTTTGTGTTTGTGTAGGGTTTTGAGAGCAATACGTGGTCGTCGTCCCCCCCCCCCCCCCCCCCAAATGAAGTTTCTGTATAGGTAGTTGATCTCCTTTATGTCTTTTAATTTTAAGAATATGGGTAGCGAGTGTAGGATATATAGTAATCTTGGTAATTCCACCATCTTTAGGAGGTTAATTCTCCCCAAGAAGGAGACCATGAAGTTTTTCCATACATTTAGGGTAGTTTCTAGTTTTTTGATGTATGGTTCAATATTTGTGTTGTAAAGTACAGAGGGTTTTTTTGTGATTTGGATTCCCAGATATTTTATGGAGTGTTTTTCCCATTTGAATGGATATTGATTTGCCCATGGAGGTTTCGCTGGTCCTTTAAGTAGTAATGCTTCTGTTTTGTCCAGGTTCAGGGTATAACCCGAGAGTTTGCCTATTTTCTCTATTTCCTGTAGTAGGGGTGTTAGTGTTTCCCTAGGGTTGTTAACTATGAGTAAGAGGTCATCGGCGAATGCTTCTACCTTTATCTTTATTTCTCCATAGCGTGCTCCCGCAAAGAGTGTTGTGTGCCTTAGGAATCTAAGTAGCGGGTCTATTGATATGTTAAAGAGTAATGGCGACAGAGGGCAGCCCTGTCGAGCTCCTCTGAATAAGTCGATGTGGGGGGGGGGGTGTTGAGGCCATTAACTGTGAGAATTGTGGTGGCGTTTGTTTGTGTTGTGTTAATCTAGTTTGTGAAAGTCTGTCCAAACCCTCGTCTTCTCAGTAGTATATTTAAAAATGGCCAGGCCATTTTGTCAAATGCTTTCTCAGCGTCCAAACTTAGAAGCATCATTACGGGATTCTCAGGGTTTTGTGCTGCGACAGTCGCCGCTATGGCGGCTCTGATGTTTTTTAAGGCGCTGCGCCCTTGCGTGAAGCCTTTTTGCGATGGGTCTAGTATGGACGGGAGAATGGATTGAAGCCTGTCGGCTAATATTTTGGGTAAAAATTTGTAAACACAATTTAGTAGTGCGATCGGTCTGTATGATCGCGGGTCTGCCGGGCCTTTGTTTTGTTTGGGGAGCAAGATTGTTCGGGAGGTTCCGAAGTCCTCTATTTGAGTGTCTTCCGTTTATATTGCGTTATATAATTGGGTCAGCACTGGTACTATGTCTGTTGTTAATATTTTGTAATATTCCGTCGAGAAGCCGTCTGGCCCCGGTGATTCCCCCCCCCGCTGCTGTCGCTATTACTCCTCGAACCTCTTCCTCTCGTATGTTGGCATTCAGTAATGTTCTCTGTTCCTCTGTGAGTCTCGGTAGGCTCATTGTTTCTAAGAAACTGTGAATGTCTTGTGTATTGGTTGGCTCTGCCCGGTATAGGTTTTTGAAGTATTCGTAAAGTATTTGAGTCATCTCCTCCTGTTTTGTTGTAAGGGTGTTGTCATTAGTGTGTCTTAGGGTTAGTATTGGTTTGTGTGGCTGTTTTTGTTTAGCTAGATTTGCTAACAAACGTCCTGTCTTGTTGCCCCATCTGTAAAATTTGTTTTTTGTTAGTTGCGTTTGCCAATGTGCATGTGTATGTACGAATTCGTTCAGCAGGTGTTTTGCTGTGAGGAATATTTGGTATGAGTCGTCATTTTGGGAGTCTATGTATTCTTTTTTTGCTGCCAAAAGGGAGCTATGTAAGGCCTCAAATTCTGTTTGAAATTTTTTCCTTCTGTGGGACACGTAACCTATGACGTGGCCTCTCATCACTGCCTTTGAGGCTTGCCAAAATAATGTTATATTGTCTATGTGTTCTCTGTTATCGTCTGCGTAGTTGTTCCAGTGTAGTTTTAAATATTCTCTGAAGTCTTCCGATTCCCTTAAATATGAGGGGAAACGCCATATCCGTGACAATTTCCGAGAGGGGATCATTTGCAATGTTATTGTGATTGGTGCGTGGTCGCTTAGGGATGTCGGGTGGATTATGGACTGTTGGTGGCACTCAACGATTTTGTTTGAAGAAGAAGAAGAAGTCAATTCGGGAAAACGAGTGATGGGCGTTAGAGCAGCATGTATATTGTCTGCTAGTGGGGTTCGAGAGTCGCCACGGGTCACACACGTGGAGTTGGTCTATTAGTGTGATTAGTGCGTGCGTGGTTGAGGTTGGTTGAGTGGAGGGTCCTGTTCTGTCTAGTGAGTCGTCTTGTATGCCATTAAAGTCTCCCCCCAAGATTATGTGGTCATTTGAATAGGTTTGTAATTGTTCTATTCGTTTAGTATAGAATTTTGGTTGGTCTGTGTTGGGGGCGTAAATGTTCACCAAGCAGTATGTTTGTGAACCTACATCGACCCTCAGGACCAGATATCTTCCTTGCGGATCTGCTATGGTTTGTTTCGTTGTGTATGTTATGTTCTTCCTAATTAGGATGGCTACTGCTCGGGATGCTGATGTGTGCGAAGCTGTGTAACATGCGTCTATCCAAGGTGCCTTCAGCTCACCCTTCCCCTCTTTTTTCCAGTGTGTTTCCTGCAGAAACACAATGTCTGGTTTGTGTCGCTTCAGGTGTGTTAGTACTTATTTTCGTTTAATAGGTGTGTTAAGTCCATCTACGTTCCAGGATAGTATTTGTAGTGTTTTGGGTGTTTGGTATTCTGTTGTCTCTGTGTCTATGGGCATATTGATGTGTGTGTTTTGGTTATATTTACCGTTGTGTTTGCCTCTTTGTTGTTGTCGCGTCCCCCGATCCCAGTGAGCCGTGGGTGCAACTGAGTGGTGGTCGTGCCGCGTCGTCGAGGCCCTCCGATCTCCTTGTTAAGCTTTTTCCTCCACTCTGTCCTGGGGAGTCTAGGGCTTGTGTTTTTTGGGTGTCTTCCCCCTCTAGTTTGTTTCTCTCCCTCTTTCTTTCTTTCCTTTTGTGGGGTATTTTGCTTTTAATTGTGTTGTCCTGTGTTCTCCCCTCCCCTCCCCCCCAGGCCGTGCTTATGTCCTTGTTGTTTTGTTGGGGCCCCTGTCCGGCACTGTGGCCGGGTGGAGTTTGTTTACAGTTCTCTTTGGTTTGTTGTTTTATTGTGAGGGCTTTTGTATGGCCTCCTCCCGGGGTGGTGGGGGCTTCCCGATCCTCTGGGGGGGTTTCTGTGCCCTTCCCCCTACTCACGAGGTCACACTGAAGGTCATACCAGCGTCACTGCCCGGGCTTTGGGCCTCAGCTTCAGGCCTTGTCTGCGGTCTCCTGCCCATTGGGGTTGGTGTTAGGAGTGCCGCTGGGCCTTGATGTGTCAGCAGCCTCCCAGTGAGGAAGTTGCCCTCTGAAGAGCCGCTCCTGCGACTGTTATGGTGGGCGGGGCCTGTCACTGGTGTCGCGGCCGGGAATTTAGGCCGCAGCTTCTAAAGCCGCTAGGCCGCGGCGTTCCGGCTGCTCTGCGGGGGAGTTCGCCGCTCTGGGGAAGTCCCTCGGACCGTCCAGGCGTCTTCCGGGGCTTCTGCCCTTATGCTGTGTCACGCGGGTGCTGTCGCGGACGGGCGGTTGGTTCGTGGCCCTCACCGCGGCCTGGTCACCGTGTTCCTGCTGTTTCCCGGCAGACTCACAGCTCCCGACTGGTCTCCCGGGCTGCCCTGCGACTTCCCAGGGTCCTCTCCTCCCGCGGCTCCGATCAGCGGTTGTCGCGGCCGGAAATTTAGGCCGCGGCTTCTGGCGTCGCCTAGGCCGCGGCGCTGCGGGGGTCTCCGGCAGGTCTCGGGCGGGGGCTGGCGGTTCAGCAGGTCCTACCTGGGGTCTCCAGAAGGTAAGGTGCCGATGTTTTGTGGGCTCCATTCCTCCCCCTGTCTCTGTCCCGGTTCTCCGCGGGTCGTGTCAGGTGGTTCACCGGTGGGTTCCCGGGGGAAGCGGGGGAGATATCCGTCCCCTACAGCTGCTTTTGGGAGGCTCCAGAGGGTCCCGGTGTCTCTGGGAAGTATCGCCGGCAGGAGCTCTGAGAGGCACGTCCTGCTCCCTCTGTGTCTTGGGCGGAAGTCCGTAATCATATTACTTATATCAACGATATAATCACACAAAGAAAGCTTTAGCAGATTCCGACAACTTCTTTAGGTGCTTGATTTTTTTTGGCTCCGAGTGTATATCTATAAGTATTGCTTACCACATTTACTGATGATTGACGCATATCAAACTCTCCTGGCTCAAATTGTGTGTTGATAACTAATGTGTCTACTATTTAAATAAGATGAATGCCAGCTGTTTACTGGTAATAATGTGAATATCAGCCAAATACTCCATTTGTAGTATTCAATCTTTGCTAGTATTAATAAATCAAGAATTGCCTTATATAAAAGCTTTGTAATGCTGACAGCATGATAAGTGTAAGATATAATCTAAATCCCAGCAATAATATATGATTTATATTAAAGGGAACCTGTTATCACCGTTGAACCCCAGACACAACATTACGGGTCTCAAAGATGAGGGAACGGGGGGGGGGGGATCTGTGGAGCTGTGTTTCATACTCACTTGGTACTTCATTCCTGGGCTGTGCCCCTGCAAATTCAGTGGACTCACAGACTGACTCTTTACAGACTGCTCCCCCCATTCATCTCTATGGGAGAACGCACTCACAGAGCCGTCTGAAAAGAGTCACTCTCTGCCTGTACTGACTTCACGGGGACACAGTGCAGGAATGAGTCATGCAATGAGTTAAAGATTCCCTTTAACTTACTTTTGTAGACTATTTGAATTAAGACAACATCAGCAATAGCCATATAAATAGTATATAGGTTTTATTAATAAATATACAGCATTGATATGATGAAGGTAGTGCTATCTCCTATTAGTCGGTATATTTGCTATAGCATTAGGCTAAATCCCATTACAATAGTAGATGTGCACTGTTACTGCATAGTTTATGGTATTGGCTGTGACGTTCTTCTGCATCAGTGGTGTTTTCACTATTTGATTGACACTTGTCCAATGGCTATTCTTACATATGCTGCTATGTAGCTAGTGATGTCACAGTGCTGATAGGTAGAGATGAGCGAGCACCCAAATGCTTGAGTCCGCATTATTCGAGTCGAGCTTATCGTAAAATTCGAGAGCTCTACTCGAGTAACGAACGTCATTGACTACAATGGGAGACTCGAGCGTTTTTGTATGTGGGACGCCGGGTCCCAAGCTTTTTTTTTTTCTTCTTGGTTTGTGTTCTCTCTCTCTCTCTCTCTCTCTCTCTCTGTCTCTCTCTCTCTCTCTCTCTCTCTCTGTCTCTCTCTCTCTGTCTCTCTCTCTATCCCCTGCCAGACAAAAAATTTGCCAATGACGCGTGCTGTGTCGTGGCGGGGAGGGGCCAAAACTCGAGTAACGAACGTCATTGACTACAATGGGAGACTCGAGCGTTTTTGTATGTGGGACGCCGGGTCCCAAGCTTTTTTTTTTTCTTCTTGGTTTGTGTTCTCTCTCTCTCTCTCTCTCTCTCTCTCTCTGTCTCTCTCTCTCTCTCTTTCTGTCTCTCTCTCTCTCTGTCTCTCTCTCTATCCCCTGCCAGACAAAAAATTTGCCAATGACGCGTGCTGTGTCGCGGCGGGGAGGGGCCAAAACAGGCACGTCACAGCAGGGAGGAGCCAAAAACTGGGGCGAGTTACGAGCACCATCGAGTACGCTAATACTCGAACGAGCATCAAGCTCGGCAGAGTATGTTTGCTCAACTCTACTGATAGGTAGTGTATCATGTAACATAGTATGTAAGGCTGAAAAAAGATCCCCAATGTTGATCCAGAGGAAGGTAAAAAAACAATGAGGTAGAAGCCAATTTTCCGCATTTAGGAGAAAAAAAATCCTTCCTGACTCCAATCTGGCAATTGGAATAGTCCCCGGATCACCAACCCTCCTAAAGTAGTCAGTGATATAACATATAATATTGTATCATTAAAGAAAGACGTCCAGGCTCCTCTTGTACTCTTTTTTCAAATTTTCAATCACCAATCATTGAACTGTTAAAATTACAGCTTTTTCTATTGGATATACTGTCTAGTTATGTAGTAAAGACAACTTGTAATCCGCTTGGACTTTTACCATAAGCTTATTTCCCTTTCTATTTTATCGGCAGACACATTAGTCTATCATCACTATTAGCTGTGTCTAATGTAGGTACAATCCACCCTTTTCTCACCGTGGACACACTAAAACGTTTCACTGTTGCCCTCATCCACTCTCTGCTTGATTATTGCAACTCGCTGCTGTTCAGCCAACTCCCGTGCCAGACTCTCCCCTCTCCAACCCATCCTGAATGTGGCAGCCAGGCTCATCTATCTGTCCAGCCGCTACTCGGACGCCTCTGCCCTGTGCCAGTCACTGCACTGGCTGCCCGTCAAATACAGAGTTCAATTTAAACTCACCACCCTCATCCACAAGATTCTCATTAGCATCGCACCACCCTAAATTGCTTCCCTCGTCTCAATCCACCACCCAGCCCACTCCCTCTACTCTGCTAACAAAATCAGATTAAGCGCCCCTTTAACTCAAATCTCTCATTCCCACCTCCAAGACTTCTCCAGAGCAGCACCAGTCCTCTGGAACACACTACCAAAAACTATCTAGGCAATCCCTGACTCACACAACTTCAGGCATGCTCTAAAAACGCAGCTCTTCAGGGGGGGTATACTATATCCCCTAAACCAAACCCCTCTGTACTCCGCCTATTAACATGCTCCCTGTCCTACTGATTGCATTCCAGCTACCTGCAATCAACTGCCCCCTGTGTGGCGGCCCAGCAATACCCTGGACGCTGGGGAAGATGGTGGGATAGAACACTTACTTTTGTCACGGGTGGCTCTACCACCTTCTCCTTCAAGGCCCTAAAACTTAGTTAAACCAGCCACTCACAGGTCCTGTAAATAACACCTGTGTATGGAACTGTTCAATACCTAATTGTCTTCGTGATGCCAGTGCCCCTTTCCAATGTTCAGTGTAAATAACAAAGTCCACAGACAAAGGAATAATTTTTACAAAACTGAAGGCACTCGGTTTTTCTCTTTACTCTTAATTTAAACGGTGTGGTTCCATCACATAGTTTCAACAGTCTTAAGCAAAAGTAGGCAAAGACTTGTTCTTAAATTCTTCTCTCACCAAATTTATATCCAGAAGTCAATACACATCACACAACATAATCCACAACAGTGACGTGAGACAAACATAAATACACCTCAGGAACAAATACAAATACACTCTCACTCTGGGCCACTACACCTGCAGTCATACCGAGTCAGCCACTATTTGGCACAATTTGACCATTGTCTATGTGCATAGCATCCCACACTCCCCACTTCGTCATACAGTGCACATCTATAGCCCCTTTACCTTCAGTATCACCGAATTATTTGTAGTATGTAATCTCGTTGGAACAGGACCCTCACCCCTACTGTTTCCACCAAGTGATTACTACATGTAACAGTGGTTTTGTTTGTTTCCCCCTGTCTCGTAAGCGCTGCGGAATATGCTGGCGTCATATAAATAAAAATTATTATTATTACACTCCTCTTTGATATAATAAATAGTGTCAAAGAGCAGTATCCCTACATTATAGCCCTGTTGATCCCTGAAGAAGCTGCTCATGTGATGGAACATGTTAGGAGGCTGCATTTTAGTTTGTTTTTTTTTATTTTGAATTTAGGAAAAGAATGAATGTATAAGCAAGTTTAGGTAGGGATTTAGTGGTCCCCTCCACTTCTAGCTGTTAATTTCTGACTGTTCAAACAGGATAGTCAATGAAGCGAAGAGGAAAACAGCCTCCAAAACTTTTAAACTTTTGTTTGTAGTGCAGGCTTCAGTTGTTTAATAAATGAAATTGATCTCCATAAATAGCAATAAATAAAGCTAAGTAATTAATTGGTTACATTAGTAGCGGAAGGTTGATATTTTTCACCAGTGGCCCTTTTGAGTGTGATATTATATGTAGGTCACCACTACCCTCGGGTTCATTTCAATTTTTGGTTTTGCCCTCACAGAAAAAAAAAACAACAGGTGGCGCTATTTTAACCTTAGTCCTGGAATAGCTGAGGATATAAACATTTGCTTAATAAGCGTGAATACAAAAAATGTTTATAACTGTGTGCTGGATTTAAAAACCATATTTTTCATGGGGTAACCTATTTAAACAGTTTATAACTCAATCTAAAATGATTTGTCCATTTCGTTCAGATTAAGAGCCTGCTCACATCCCGCTTCACGTACAGAGTGCGAAGTGCAGAAGTGTGTCCCAGACGGACTGTATATCTCCAGACCCAAATCTGGAGCATCATACGCATATATGATGCTCTGAGTTCGGGTCCGGAACCCCACAGTCAGGCTGCGAGACACTTCTGCATTCCATACGTGAAATGGTTGGAAGAAAAGTCAATGTGGTTGGGCCCTGAGACACAGGTCCAAAAATCAGTGTGATGGTGACAGTAGTGGATGATGGATGTCTACTTTAGGTATGGGCTATGCACACTCTTAGTGCAACTACACCATGATAATGATAGTGGTGAACGAACAGAACCAGTGGAACCTTTCTTCAGGTCAACTTTGCTAAAAGTTTGGTTCAGCACAAAACTGAGCTTATAGCAAAGCTTTACCTGAAACAAGACTCTGGAGGTTTGGTTGTCTCAACACTAGTCCTGAACAGTGTACAACATTGTCTAAGAGCCATAAAGCCCTGTATAACATCAGAGTGTTCTATTGGGCTTTTATGGTTCTTAAGCAGTGTTATACTCCAGTTTTAGGGGTTTTGGTGAACTTCTGGTTTGGTTCAAACTAATTCGGGCCAAAGCAAACTTTTTGTAAAGGTTTGTTCGTCATTAATGATGATGATGGAAATCCAATTTACCACTATGAAGGCAGTCAGTCTGTAGTTTAATTTTTACGCGATCATGTGACCAGTTTCTTTGAACATATTGATATTTCACAGTACTTTATTTTATTTCTAATTGGATAACTTGAAGGTTAATATTTTGGACTGCAGAAAGTACTTTCTACTTATGTCTAGCTCAGAGTAATATGTGCTATAACTGTTCTAGTCAGCATGGCATTTTGTTAAATTGCATTTTGCTCTTTTGTTGACATCAGAGACAAAGGATGCTGGCAAGCAATTAGAGCTTTATTTTGATCTACAGTATATGCTTTCTATGAACTAAAGATAAATCAGAACATGTGGCAGTTTGGAGGACATTTACATCAAAACATCCTAATTGTAAGCATAAGTCAGCATTCATGATAAATTCAGATGAAATAGAGATAAAATTGAATCATTGCATATTTTCAATAGCTGTTATTGCAGTATAAAACAAAGGTTGAAAAGTTATTGCTAGACATAAGATAAACACATTAAAAGCTGTCTAAATCTAAAATGCAAATGTTACTTATGATAAGCATAATCATGTACGGTCACCAAGTACCTCCTAATTTCCCAATCAGCCGTGCCTCGATAGGTTACGAGGTTGCATGATGTTCACAGTTTCTTCTTCATCTTCATTAGCTTCCAATATTGAATGAACACCATTTGTACTTTCCACCACCCCGTTACCAAGAATTTCCGCTCAACAGTTTATCAACCACATAAGAAACATAAGATTCAGCTTAGGTGTCCTCAATTCCATGTTTTCTGCTTTGCTAGCCAGTGTCAGAAAATATTAGAGGGTCTGTATTCAGAGTACTGCAAATCCTGGTGGGGACCTTCCTGTCCTGTGGTTTCCAATCAGTGAAATCCGTCCGCATGGGTTGGTTATTTACAAGAGCGCATGTCCTTAAATACACACTTTAAGGAGGTTTTCTGGTTTGGAGAACCCATTTGCAAATGCTCTACTAGGCATTTCTGGGCCCAGCATTCAATATTTTTATAAATTATCTAGATGAGGGAATTGAAGGAAAACTGATCAAATTTCCTGATGACACAAAGCGAGGAGGGATAGTTAACACTGTAGAAGAGAGGATTCAAAAAAGATCTAGACAAGCTTGAACAGTGGGTGGTGACGAACAAAACGGTATTTAACAGGAAGAAATGCAAAGTCGTGCATCGGGGCAAGAAAAAAAGCACATAATAAATGGGAGGAATTGGGCTAAGCAGCACATGTGAAAAAGACTTGGGTATACTAATAGATCATAGACTGAACATGAGTCAACTGTGTGATGCAGCAGCCAAAAAAGACAAACACAATTCTGGGATGTATTCAGAGAAGCATAAAGTCTAGCTCACGTGAGGTAATTATCTCCCTCTATTCTTCCTTTGTCAGACCTCATCTAAAATACTGTGTCCAGTTCTGGGCACCCCAATTTAAAAAAGATATAGACAAACTGGAGCAAGTTCAGAGAAGAGTTACCAAGATGTTGAGCGGTCTACAAATCATGTCCTATGAGGAACGGTTAAAGGATCTAGGAATGTTTAGCTTGCAGAAAAGAAGGCTGAGAGGAGACTTAGTAGTTGTTTACAAATATGTTAAGGGCTGTCACAGTGCAGAGGGATCAACCCTATTGTCATTTGTACAAGGAAATACTAGAAGCAATGGGATGAAACTGATAGGGAGGAGACACAGATGAGGTATTAGACAGTGAGGGTGAGCAATGAGTGGAACAGGTTGCCACAGGAGATGGTGAGTTCTACTTTAATGAATGGCTTCAAACAAAGGCTGGACAGACATCTGTCTAAGATGATTTAGTGATCCTGCACTGAGCAGGGGCTTGGACCAGATGACCCCAGAGGTCACTTCCAACTGTACCATTCTATGAATTAGGACCCTCTTCAGTTTGCTAAAACACCTTACAAAGAGCTGTCTAAAAGACCTAGCATGTCTGTGCATTCATTAATTTCAAAGAACAAATTGTAAAATTTAATTTCTCCTGTATCTACGCTGTTTTGGAATTCTTTACTTCCTTTCTGATTCCCCCCAGTTTAATCCCAATCACTGGAGGTCCCAGCACAGGACAGCTTGTTTCAGTTTACTGTCAAACACATATTGTTCGAAGTTGTCAGCCTTCTTCTATAGCTCCAGCAATGGTGATTTCCTTTATGTTGTTACATTGAATGATTCTTCTTCATACAACTATTTGGTTTTTTTTAAAGACCTTAAGGTGTACCGCTAGTCAAAAACTGAGAACTTGACAGTGTTTTGGCATCCTTGTGTGCAGTAAATGTTCTGCAAGCTTTTTTATAAACTCAGCTGCTTTAGCTCTCAGATATGTCTTGCCTTCATAAGGAGGAAACTTCCTTGTTAGTAATGCTATACTTCAGGAGGATAATGTCTCTGTCATCTGCTCACCAACAGAGCCTATGAGCCTACAAGTCTGTTTATAATCCCTCTCCAGAATTCAGTCCCTTAAGATCCTTGTTACTACGCAGGACAGGTATGACTGAATCAATGTCTGCCGCTGCAAAGTATAATATTGTATATACAGAACACTGAATGGCACTTTATTAGAAGCACAAATCTAATAGCGAGTTGGACCTCCTTTCTGGCTGCACCCTCATAGACTCATCAAGAATCAATCAATTTCACTCCCATACTTAGAATAAGGGAGGAGAAAAAAAAAAAAACAATTTTCAAACCAAAGCATCAGTATATAGATTTGCTTCGCTCCTTCTTTTTTCTTCTCATCTTTCATTAGCTTTCTGGCTTTCAAAGCCATGTCAAAGTTTTCGAGACATAAATTCCAGGAGGTGTTGAAATAGTTGTACAGGAACATTGGACCCGGGGTGTGACAAGAAAACATTACCCACACCATCAATCCATCTCCACCAGCCTGAACTGTTGACACCTGACAGGAAGAGTTCATTGATTCAGGCTGCTTGCACCAGATTCTGACCCCCCAGCAGCACAGTACAACAGAAATCTCAATTCATCTGACCAGGCAATGTTTTTCCACTGCTCAGTGATCCAATTTTTTCCCTCTTTTGCCCACTGAAATCTTGTCTTTTTGTTTCTCTTAGGTCTTGTTCACACAAATCGCATGAATGGGCAGCTGCTCCAGGAGTAGAGAGAAAAGAAGCCCCGCTGTGCTTTGGGATTTCCCCATAGCAGGCAGAGAGAGAGCGGGGCTATGGGGAATTAACCCATAGCTCCGCTGTCTCTCCCTGCTATGGGGGATTAACCCGTAGCCCCGCTCTGTCTCTCCCTGCTATGGGTTAATTCCCCATAGCCCCACTCTCTGTCCATGCTATGGGGGATTAACCCATAGCCCTACTATCTCTTTCTCCCTGCTCTGGGAATCCCCCCAAGGGATATTCCCATAGGGCAGAGAGAGGGGGCAGGGCTAGAAAGAGGGGCAGGCCTATAGGGCTTCTCACAGGGATTCCCTATGGCAAAGATAGAGAAGAGCAGCTAGAGGGAGGATCCCTCTAGTCCCACCCCCTCCTCCCACACTCTCTTTCTTCCTGCTATAGATATATCTCTAGAGAGAGAGGTGGAGGGAGTGCCCTACTGCCCCCCTCTGCTGGGGAATTGCCCAGCAGCGGGCTGAAGGAAATTACCAGCTGCTTACAGTGTGACATTTAAAATGTGCTGCCCAGAAGCAAATTTTATATATCCCTCTGTAAATTAATTTTAGTTCCTGCGGGGATTAAGAGATCCCTCGGGGAGTTCCCCCCATCCCTGCAAGGACTAACAGGAATTTATGGCGGGCCATTTAAAATGTGCTTCTGGGCAGCAGGTTTTAAATGTCCTGTTATAAGCAGCAGGGTATTGCCCTGGTTGACAGAAATCTTTTTTTCCTGCACAGGAATTTCCATAGACTCCTGCTCCCATAGGAGTCTATGGAAACTCCTGCACAGCTCACACCAAAGATAGACCAGGTCCTATCTTTTCTTGCACCATGGATCTCAGATGCGAGCATTGTAGCCATGCATGTCCTATCTTTGATTAGTGTGAGTATTTAGTAATCACTGTGACAACCAAGGCTCTTCGAGCAATTTAAACTATTTGTCACTGAAAGTGCCTGAAACTAAAATATAACCTTTATTAATATTAATGATAAAAAACCAATACTGCTAAAGCAGGATGGTTCCGACCTAAACGGACACAAAATGACAGACAACCATACAAAACAACCACAAAATTAATTGCCTATGGGATTAGCGCAATTTGCTTAAGTAATTAGAATGACTCAGATACAGAATTTTAATATATTATTTAAATTGATAATGAGCATTGTAGCCATGCATGTCCTATCTTTGATTAGTGTGAGTATTTAGCGTGTCTAAAATTTCTTCATTTGAATGCTTCTATAGGAAACCTATAATGCGCAAAAATAGCACTCATGTGAATGAGGCCTTAGGGCTAAAACTTGTAACTACTCAAAGTCCAAGCTATTGAGAACGAGTTTGAAAAAAAAAAAGCGGGAGGATAGATCCTGCCCTATTTTTCTTGCATGAAGAAAAGCTACATGCAAGAAAGATAAGGCAACTTCTATCTTTTCTCACACATAGAAACATGCGAGAATCCCGCTAGTGAAAACGAAACCATTGAAGTCAATGATTTTGTTTCTTCCTGTTTAACAGCCATGATTTTCATGGCCGCAATACAGGACAAAAAAAAACCGCCCATCTGTTTAAGCCCTTAAGGCTGGTTTAGATGCAACGATTATCGCTCAAAAATTCTTTTGAGTGATTTTCAAGCAATAATCGTGTTCTTTTTACAGCGCAAACATTGAGCGATCACCTTGCGCTCCGAGTGGAGGATGCAGAAGACAAGCGGCGTGTCCCCGCTTGTCTTTTACATCTAGCAGTTCCCCGCTCGCAGAGCCCGGCTGTTACACAGCAGGGCGCTCCGTGAGGAGGATGCCAAAAACAAGCGAGGTGTCCCCACTTGTCTTCTGCATCCAGCTCTGTTCTCCATACTCAGCCTGTCATGGGGAGTGGGATACAGCTGAAACAATAGTATCAGCTGTATCCCGCTGTGAATTCCTGATAACTGATTAGCACGCTGAAAGATCAGCAATCAGCGACGGCTTAACGAAAACTGCATGATGTCAGTGCAGTTAGACACAATGATTATCGCTCAAAAGACGGCTTTGAGCGATTTTTGAGCAAAAATCGTTGTGTCTAAAAGGGCCTTTAGACAGCAATGGTTGCAATTGGTCATCTGCTATTTTAGCAAATCCATGTAAGGGATAGGCAAGTTTTGTGTCTGCATGCATTAGTTGGTGTTAGCATTGTTGACTGTGCACCGCCTGTTCATCAAAGCAATTTTTGACATCCTCCTCTGCTGCCCTTCGTCAGAGTTCTTGACATCCACAGGATCCTAATTCCTTCGATGCTATTCTGCAATCACTCCATTCTCAGTAGACTCTCGACACTATTAGATGAGAAAAGCCTGCAAGATTTGCAGTTTTTGAAATTCTGGACCCTGCTAATCTAGCGCTAATGACCATGCCTCTTTTGAAGTCACTCAGATTGCTTGATGGACACATTGTAATGTGGATTTGTACTGAAACTGAGCCCTGGAAAATTTGCTGACTTGATTTGATGCTGCACTATGGGTCACATATCTAATTTCCATGCAGGGAAGCTCCAACTGTGAAAGGGCAGGTATCTCTAAAAACGTGTCCGTTCAGTCTAAGGTTTCTGCTAATCACTGTGTTACTGCACATTTCCCTTTCCTTGGTATGGCGAATGAGCCCAATCTGTGTGCCAAAGTAAGATACCATAAGCCTTATAAGAGAGATGAGTTATCTCCAACTTGTTGTTTTCCAGCAGCTGTGAATCTGCAAGTTATGGCATGACATGAAAACCGCAGACTACAAGGATATGCAGGAACAACATCTTGAACTATTCATACAAATGTATAGAGAAAACTCATCAAAAGTTATATATGTAAATAGTGTTGGATTGGGATGCCCACGGCCCACGATGGCAGCATAAGCGGACTAAAACGCACCCATCTATGTAAGCCCTGCCCGAGCTGAGCAATGTAGTTTGGTTATGACATCATTGAGAGACCCCTTAAGGACGCGGCCCTTTTTTTTCCATTTTCCATTTTTGTTTTTTCCTCCCCACATTTAAAAAAACATAACTCTTTTATTTATCCATCGACGTAGCTGTCTGAGAGCTTTTTGATTTTTGCGGGACGTTTCAATGGTACTATTTAATGTACCATATAAAGTATTGAAAAAAACATTTACAAAATTCTAAGTGGTCTACAATGGAAAAAAAAGTGAAATTCCGCCATCTTGGGGTAATCTTGTTTCTATGGCATATACAAGGCAACAAAATGGCATGATAACTAGAGATGAGCGAGCACCAAAATGCTCGGGTGCTCGTTACCCGAGTCGAACTTTCAGTGATGCTCGAGAGTTCGTTTCGAGTAACGAACCCCATTGAAGTCAATAGGCGACTCGATTGGGTGATTCATGAATGGGTGAGTCACTGCTGCTTCTCATTGGCTCAGCGGGACCAATCAGATTGGTCCCTGCGCTGAGCCAATGAGAGGCAGCAGTCACTCACCCATTCATGAATTCATGAATGGGTGTGTGAGTGAGATCTGCCTCTGATTGGTCAGGCTGTGACCAATTAGAGGCAGCTCATTCAGCAGGCAGGGATTTTAAATCCCCAGCTGCTGAATACTACTCACAGCTGTTCAGAGCAGTTCAGGAGGACTTCCGCCGGCCGCGCTGAACTCCGTCTGCCGGGACCAGACCAGGTGAGTATATATATATATATATATATATATATATATATATATTTATTTTTTTTTACACATTTCTGGATGAATTGCAGGGAAGGGCTTATATATTTAAGCCCTTCCCGACAATTCATCCCGCGATCGCTGGCAGCCCATTGCTTTCAATGGAGCCGGCTGTATTACCGGCTCCATTGAATTCAATGGTCAGTGCTCGTTTAATCAAGGCGAGTACTGCGTGGTGCTCGTCTCGAGTAACGAGCATCTCGAGCACCCTAATACTCAAACGAGCATCAAGCTCGGACGAGTATGCTCGCTCATCTCTATTGATAACTTTATTCTATGGGTTAGTACGATTACTACATTACCAAATTTATATAGCTTTTTTTTTTTTTTTTTTGCTGTACTACTTAAAAATTTCTCTGGAAAAACTTTCCCATTGACATAGTTGTACAAGGGCTTGTTTTTTGGAGGATGTCCTGACACTTTTGTTCATACCATTTTAGAGTACGTATGACTTTTTGATCACTGTGAACTCTTTCCATAGCACTGTCCACGAACGGAGAATCATAGCAATTCTCTGTTCACGATATCTAAATCGTGGCATGTTGCGATTGCTGTGATTCTCCGGGGTGAGCCTCTCTGTCAGACAGGCTCACCGCAGAGAACTAACATCGGTCCACCTGCTCCCCCGTGGTGGAATATCTTTGGCATTACATTATACCGTGATCTGGCAGGCTATCTATCAAGCCACACCATTGGCATGACTTCATAAGTGATCTGCAATAGCTGTCCTGGGAGCTTTCAGAAGACCCTTGACTGCCATGGCAACCAAACGGCATCTAACCGATCTCAACGTGGATGGTCGTTTGGGACCCCCAAACTCTGATCAGGGCCTTTAAATGTCACTGTCAGAATTGATGGCAGCATTTAAAGAGTTAGCAGCTGTAATCATCAGAAGTTGGTAAAACGTGTAGCTAAATGCATAAAAACCTATAAAAATTCTAAAGGCAGTCATGCTGATGGATTTATCGTAGACCCTATGACACATATTCATTTTTTTCCAGTAATAGTAATCAAGTATATTAGTAAAGGAAATAGTGATGACACAACCAAAAGTGATTCATTACATGTGAACAATTGAATATACAGTCTATATGACGACTACATAGTACAAGACACATCTTTATATAGAATCATGGCTTGGTTTCTGTTCCAACCTAAATGCAAATTTCCCATAATTCTACATAGTTTGACTCCCACATACATCTTTGTATCAGAAATCTTAAACAATAAACCTGTAAGAAAACTCGAGGTTCAAAGGAACACGCACAAGCTGCAACAGTATTTGCCAAGTCCTATTTTGTAATAAGCATCTAAAGCCTTTGAAGTGGCACCACCTTGCCTTTCCCAGCATTATGAGACTAAATGAATGAAGCTGCCTATGTTCTTCTCTATCATCATCGCCCGGAAGCCGTCACAGATGAAACAGACTGAGGTATAAACAGCGTATTGTCCTAACATAAAACTATCACACTGGCTGTATATCTGTGTCTCAGGTTCCATCTAGGTTCTTATTTAGTTTAATGGATAGGCAGAAGGTCAACTCAAAACCAATACTAATTTAACAAGACGGCGGTTGATATAGGTTCGGCTGTGTGTACAATGTATAGGCTTAAAGACTTTTATTGTAAAGTATGTTTGTAGAACATAAATTAAAGTTTAGGTTTCATTCCAAAAAAAACAGATATCGTCAATATATCCTGCATTAAAACAACCTGTCAGTTTAAAAGTGTATATACCACATATTATCGTACTATGAATTATTAATTCTTATGGTACTCGGTGGATCATAAATTATTGAGGGAACATATTAAGTGGAGCACAGGAGATTCTGAGTGGTGTGATTTCATGTTCCATTCCTAGATGTGGAGCCTACAGAAACAATTTTTTTATACAACCCCGCCCTTCTTAAAGCAAAAGGAAATGATAAAAAATAGGAAAAGTTAACCGTTCCAATAAAAATGAGTCTGAATTGTATAGTCAATGTTCAGTCAGATGAATTTGCCATTACAGTGATCTAATCATCAGAAAATAACATACTTTTTGATCAGAGGGACTAGTATGTTATATATTATGAGTCAGAAAATGAGCTAAAGTATAAAATAAAGTTTTTAGGTTAAAATATACAAAGTACTGTGCAATAGTTTTAGTCGGTTAATACAGTAGTAAAAAACTGGGTATAGGTGCGGCCGTCTTAAAAAGTACAAGATATCATGGAATTAGTTCAACTTCCCTGTTTTATTGAAACTAACATAAGTAGATGTGTTTCAGTAATTGCTGGGGACACACTTCCAAAAGTGTGGTCAGCATTTGGACATACGCTCCTCTTCTCTTTTAACAGGACACATGTCCAAACTCTGTCCGCGCTTCATATATGTTGGAATACAGTCATTAACTGAAACAAAAACAGCTGTGTAGGAGGCTTATAACTGGGTGAGGAACAGTCAAACTCTACTGCAAAGGTTCAGTTGTGGAAGATAGTTTCATGTCAGAGGTTGTACACCATGGCAAGACTGAACACCACAGCAAACCACAAGGTAGCATCAGCATCAGGATCTCTCCTGGATAAAGATTTCAAAGCAGACTCGGGTATTAAGATGTGCTCTTAACCCCTTAAGGACCAGGCATGGTAAATGTACAGCGCTTGCTCCTGGGCTTTAATCTCCACCGATAGCAAAAATATGGCGCGAGATTAAAGCCTCTGCTCCTGCAATCAAGCAGAAACAGGTCGGGTTCTCAGCTGTTAGTAACAGCTGAGAACCCAGAGGAGAAGGGAGAAGCAGTTTTTAACTTCTTTTGCCTTCTCCTTTCCTGAGTACATAGTGCTCAATGAGCGTAATGTACTAATAAGTGAAAGTGGCAGTGCTTCTTCCACTATTCAACCAAGCGATCACGTGACCAGTGGGATCCCCTGTTACAGCAGAGCTGCAGGGTCCTTGCAGACCCAGATCAGCTCTGGCAGTGACTATTGTCACTACAGGAGGATGTTTTCCCCTGTAACTGGGGCTCCCATGGATGCCCTGGCTACAGTGGAAAAGTGTGAAATAAAAAAAAGACCATGGGAATGTCCCTGAGAGGTCTTATATGATGTCATGGGCATCATAGATGTTTAAAAAAGTAGTTACACAAATACGTTTTAAAAAATTCCAGAATAAAATGAAAATATATACATAAAAAAGAAAATGACCCACCGCCAATGCAACCAAAGCCGTCGCTGTATGCATCCTGTAATCCAAAACTATACATATTATATATCAAAATATCCAAAACAAAATGAGGAACCCGTTCCCATACTTTATTTTATCGTAAATATACTAATTAAAAAAAATAACTATAAATGTTTACAGAAATCCTTTTACCCCCAATAAAACAAAACAAAACAAAAAAAAAAAAAACGGAAAAAGTCAGTGAGAAAGGATATTTAAAAAATCTCCCAATAATTTTGGTAGCTGAAGGAAAAAGAATAGGGCAATAAAGCCACCACTTGGGTAAAATCCCTAAAAGGGCCTGTTCCTTAAGGTACAAAACAGCCGGAGCCAATAAGTGGTTAAAGCTGTTTTGAAGAAGCACAAAGCGGCAGGTCATTTTGAGGACTATAGATGCAGCAGTCGGCCATGGAAACTTAGTGCAGCAGGTGAAAGATACATCAAGCTTACGTCCCTTCGAATTTGTAAGATTTCCAGCAGTGCCATGAGATCAGAACTGGCAGAAACCAGTGGGACCCTGGTACACTCACCTACTGTTCGGAGAAGTATGTCCAGAATGGTGAGCTATTATAAATGGCACTTTGAAGGCAACCATAATTCTGATGTGGCTCTTGATGAAAATGAGTTTGACACCCCTGATGTAGACCATACAATTATTGAAGTGTATCCCTCCTCCACACAGTTTAGATTCAAAATGTGTTTTAAAATAGTTGTTCAGGCAATGTCTCTTTAAATCAGTCAATGAGGCAGCTTATCATTCCATCAAGATGCCACATTGGAGTTCTTAGCTGCAAATGACTGCATCTCAGATTCCCCAAGCAAATGATGAAGATATATGTAAACAATCTTCCATATAAAGGTTTGGTCATGAAGCTTTATTCTCTCGGGAGGAGGTAAACCAGGCACATTTTCTCAAGATGAATCAATCAATGAACTCTCATATAAATTGTGAAACATTGATTCTGTCCCTTCTGACTGATAAGCAAAAGACCAAATCATTTGCAAAAAAAGTCCTTAAAGCATATTATTCCATTATAAATGAATATTGATCTGTTATCATACGATGTAATTGTGTCCCGTCAGTTGTCTCCAGCAGTCCAGTGGTGAGCATATAAACATATAAGAATAGAAGTACAACAAAACAAGCAAAGGCCCATCAAACATTTCGTACTCCTAAAAAATATGCACTTGAGTGCTGGATAAAAAAAACTGTTGGAACGGTGTGTAAAATGTAAGTAAATGTAAAGAATAAAACAATACAATGATTGGCAAATCTCATCTTACCATATTTTATTCACAGTAAAATATAGAACATATCAGAAGGTGAAATAGAGACATTTTTTTCTATTTCATTTTTTTAATTAACTCATTTAGAAATTGATGGCAGCAACACAACTTTCTCACAAAAGTTGGGACAGGGGTAATAAAAGGCTAGAAAAGTAAGTGGTAGTAATGAAAAACAGCTGGAGGGTTAATTTTCTACTAAGTCACATGACTGTACATAAAAGAGCTTGTTAGAGAGGCACAGTCTCTCAGAAGCAAAGGGAGTCAGAAGTTGAATCTGTCAAAAACTGCGTCTAAACGTTGTGGAACAATTTCAAAAAAATGTTCCTCAATGTTAAATTATGAAGACTTTGAATATCCCTCCATCTACAGTCCATAATAGCTTCAAAGGGTTTAGAGAATCTGGAGAAATTCGTATGCACAAGGGACAAGACCGATGGTGAAAATTGAGGGCTACAGATCTATTGCATTAAAAACAGGCATGATTATGTAATGCAAATCACTGCATGGGCTCTGGAAGGCCGCCTGCACATGGGCGGAAATCCCGCGGCGGGATTTCCCTCGGGATTTCCGCCGTCCAAAGCCTGCATAGGAGTGCATTACAATACGCACTCCTATGCAGACGGCCGCGGTTTGGCCGCACGAAATGTCACACGGCAAACAAATCGCGGCATGTCCTATTTTTGTGCGGGGCTCGCAGAGCTCCGGTCTGCGCATGCGTTGGCTGCCCGGCAGCCGGCACATGAAAGAGCCGGGGGCCGCCGGGCGCGGGTGAGTACGCGCTGCTCTCTGCAGGCGCTCGGGTCGGGTCCCCCGGCGAGAATTCTCGCCGCCGGATCCGACCCGCTCGTCTGCAGGCGGCCGAATACTTCCAGAAATCATTGTCTGTGAACACCGTTCATTGTGCAATCCACAAGTGCATGTTAAAGCTGTATTGTGCAAACAAGAAGCAATATATCAACACAATTCAGAAACAAGGCTCATTTACAACGGACTGAGGCAAAATGTAAAACTATTCTGCGGTCAGATGAATCGAAATTACAAATTCTTTTTGGAAAGCACTGACACCGTGTCCTGTGAACTTAAAGGGGTTGTCCCGCGAAACAAAGTTGTTGTATACACTTCTGTATGGCCATATTAATGCACTTTGTAATATACATCGTGCATTAATTATGAGCCATACAGAAGTTATTCACTTACCTGCCCCGTTGCTAGCGTCCTCGTCTCCATGGTGCCGTCTAATCTTCAGCGTCTAATCGCCGGATTAGACGCGCTTGCGCAGTCCGGTCTTCTCCCTTCTGAATGGGGCCGCTCGTGCCAGAGAGCGGCTCCTCGTAGCTCCGCCCCATCACGTGTGCCGATTCCAGCCAATCAGGAGGCAGGAATCGGCAATGGACCGCACAGAAGACCTGCGGTCCACCGAGGGTGAAGATCCCGGCGGCCATCTTCGCAAGGTAAGTAAGAAGTCACCGGAGCGCGGGGATTCGGGTAAGTACTATCCGGTTTCTTTTTTAAACCCCTGCATCGGGTTTGTCTCGCGCCGAACGGGGGGGCTATTGGAAAAAAAAACCCGTTTCGGCGCGGGACAACCCCTTTAAGAGGAGAGGGTCCATCCAGCTTGTTATCAGTGTACAGTTGAAAAGCCTGCATTTCGGATGGTATGAGGTTGCATTAGTGCCTGTGGCATGGGCAGCTTACACACCTTGAAAGACACTATCAATGCTGAGCAGTATATAGAGGTTGTAGAACATGTTCAGCAAACTTCAGCAAGACAATGCTAAACCACATAATGCATCAATCACAACAGCTTGACTACACAGAAGAAGAGTCTGGGTGCTGAACTGCCACCTGCAGTCCGGACCTTTTGGCACATTTGGCACATTATGAAGCAAAAAATCTGGCCAAGATGACCCCAAACTGTCGAGCAGCTAGAAACCTACATCAGACGATAATGGCGCAACATTCCTCTCTCAAAAGTCCAACAATTGGTCTCTTTGCTTCCCAGAAGAGGTAATGCTACACAATGGTAGACATGGGACTGTCCCAACGTTTGTAAGATGCTTTGCTGCCATCAATTTCTAAATGAATTAATATATTTAAAATGAAATGGAAAAATGTCTCCCCTCCCCTTCTGATATGTGTTCTTTGTTCTACGGTGAATAAAATATGGTTAGATGAAATTCAAAAACATTGTATTCTTTTTTCTTTACATTTATTTACATTGTACACAGTGTCCCAACTTTTTTGGAATTGGGTTGTATGTCACTTAGTTTCACATCAAGGCTCTTTTGAGAAGTTCACTCCTGGCAATACCCAATATGGTAGATCATTTGATCTCCATACCTGGTACTTCCCTGCTCTAGCTGAAAAGTAACCCCTTCATACAATCACACTAGTACTAACATCCATCTTTCTCTTGCTTTGTTATACTACTAGCTAATACATCAATGTCAAGACTTTTTTTATATTGTACTCCAATTATCATCTCTTAACATGCTGCTACAATCTATATACTAAATACGGGTGGCTTTACACAGAAGCGTCTATTAGTCATCCCAACGACTATCACTCCTGTGCTCCCACACAGAAGCAATAGTCATACAGTGAATGGAGTCGGAGTAGGATGGAGATCTCTTCCAGCCACCCGCCTCCATATATTTTGAATAAGCAGTCGATCAATTATGAACAGCTGCCTGGTTACACTGAGGGTGAAGTCACTCACTAGTCACTTTGTTTTAATGAGCTGAAATGAAGCGACTAGCGACTAATGAGCGATTTATCCTTCATTACCCAGTTGGATCGTGTGTTTACATGGGACAACTATCCATCAATGTCCCTCGTTTGAGTGATTTTTGATGGATAGTTGGCCCACGTAAAGACATCCTATCTCAATAAAAGCTTGCATCTCCCAGTCAGACACTCCTTATCTAGAATGTCTATGGGTGTCTTCACAAGGGTGTGTTTGCACACACAATATCTGCGAGCACCATATTCAGACAATAGAACCCTTTGTTTTTAATGGGTTCATTCTCACTTTTCTTTTTCATGTGCACATTTTGCTCCCGCAAATAAAAACCGCAACATGTTTTATTTTTGTGCGAATTTGCGAACCAAAGGTCTCTATTGCAGTCTATAGGGGTGTGCACATATGTATCTGTGGGTATGCGCAATGCTTTGCAAACACCAGCACCTAATTTGGCCAATTAAATCAGGGCGGTGGTATTTTCCCAACCAAGTCAACAAGAGGTGCCTGCACAAATGCGCACAGCATTTGCTTAGGTACGTGCGCTAAAAACATTCCTTCACAGTGCAAATTTGTTGCACAAGAGCGATTGTTTTTGCGCTTACGCTCTGTGAAGCCGTCCTAACACAATTTTTTTCTTGTTCTTTTTGCAACAATACTCTTATGAAATATTATCTCTACACTACCAGCTCACATATGCAAATACAGCTGTAGTGATTTAATCATTGAACAGTACTTTTTCTGGAGAGGTCATGGTGTTCTTCCATCATGGTTTATCTGCTCCTGCAGGAGGTCGCAGTCATGCTTACTCACTAGTACGTTGAGTCCCACCTTCAGCTCCTCACTTCTCTTTTACTCACTCCCTAACCTCTACTAGAGATGAGCGAACGCGTTCGTCCGAGCTTGCTATTCGTGCGAATATTAGGGTGTTCGGGATGTTCGTTATTCGTAACGAACACCATGCGGTGTTCTGGTAAATTAAACTTTCTTCCCTGAGACGTTAGCGCTTTTTTTTGGCCAATATAAAGACAGGGAAGGCATTACAACTTCCCCCTGCAACGTTTAAGCCCTATACCACCCCCCTGCTGTGAGTGGCTGGGGAGATAAGGTGTCACCCGAGTATTGAAATCTGCCCCTCCCGCTGCTCGCTATGGATGCATTCTATATGCGCTCAATGGGGCCAGCGGCAGCAGCGCTGACCCCATTGAGAACATATAGAAGACAAATCCTTCTTCTCTGGCACAGCTGTAACAGCTGTAGCAGAGAAGAACGATGTTTGCCCATTGAATTCAATGGAACCGGCAATACAGCCGACTCCACTGAATGCAATGGGCTGCCGGCGATCGCAGGATGAATGGTCGGAAAGGGGTTAAATATATAACCCCTTTCCTGCAATTCATCCAGAAATGTGTTACACTAAAAATATATACCGGCGTATAAGGCGACGGGGCGTATAAGACGACCCCCCAACTGTCACCTTATACGCCGGTAATACAGTGGAGCAAAGAATAAAAAGCATTACTTACGTTTTTAGATGATCTGCGGCGCTCCTGCAGGCTGTCACTCCCTCCTGGTCCACGGCAGACAAGCTTTCTCCACGAAAGACTTTAAATCCCTGCCTCCAGAAGCACATGTGCCTTCAGCCAATCACAGCCAATGACAATGATGTCATTGAATGGCTGTGATTGGCTGTGTTTCTGGAGGCGGGGATTTCAAGGCTTGAAATCCCCGCCTCCAGAAACACAGCCAATCACAGCCATTCAATGACATCATTGTCATTGGCTGTGATTGGCTGAAGGCACATGTGCTTCTGGAGGCAGGGATTTAAAGTCTTTCGTGGAGAAAGCTTGTCTGCCGTGGACCAGGAGGGAGTGACAGCCTGCAGGAGCGCCGCAGATCATCTAAAAACGTAAGTAATGCTTTTTATTCTTTGCTCCACTGTATTACCGGCGTATAAGGTGACAGTTGGGGGGTCGTCTTATACGCCCCGTCGCCTTATACGCCGGTATATATTTTTAGTGTAACACATTTCTGGATGAATTGCAGGAAAGGGGTTATATATTTAACCCCTTTCCGACCATTCATCCTGCGATCGCCGGCAGCCCATTGCATTCAGTGGAGTCGGCTGTATTGCCGGTTCCATTGAATTCAATGGGCAAACATCGTTCTTCTCTGCTACAGCTGTTACAGCTGTGCCAGAGGAGGACGATCTTTATGCTGACAGTGGGGGGGGGGGGGGCACTCTTGCCGCTATTGTGGCTTAATAGTGGGACCTGTGAACTTGAGATGCAGCCCACCATGTAGCCCCTCGCCTGCCCTATCCGTCACTGTGTCATTCCCATCACTTTCCTGAATTGCCCAGATTTTCACACATGAAAACCTTAGCGAGCATCGGCGAAATACAAAAATGTTCCGGTCGCCCATTGACTTCAATGGGGTTCGTTGTTCGAAACGAACCCTCGAGCATCACGGGAAGTTCGTTACGAATAACGAACACCCGAACATTTTGGTGTTCGCTCATCTCTAACCTCTACCTGTAGTACATGCGTGCGCTTCTGCCAAGTCTCGTAACAGGCCAGTTCTCAGTCCCATAACTCATCCCCCTATATTCCTGTTCTTGCACTTCCTATATCAGGCATCCACACCCTAGGGTGGATGCTTAAGCAATTGGTCTCCTAGTGCCATTTTGACAAACCCTTGCTTGTGTTTGTTCTGGTTCTGATCCTTGCTTAACTTTGACTATTATAACTTCTGTGCTGTCTGACCTCAGCTCTGTACTCTGCACTATGTTATTGCCTGCTATCTGCCCTGACCTTCAGCTTGGGCATTGTTACTCCCCCTTTGCTGCCAGGTCTGACTAAAGCCCATTTCTCTACTACATTTATGTTCAGATCTTGAGGTACCGCGCCTCACCCAAGTGCAGCGTCAGCTGCCCCATTACCGGGAGTATCTATTTCTGTAATGGCTTTGGTGTCCTGCAGCAAAGACCATGTCCCGATAGGAGAGGTCAAAGATGAAACCTGGGGTACCCTAGGTCCTGTCTCAACCCAAAGTCAAACTGGTGCGTGGTAAGATAGACTGACATCCACCTGCCTGATAGTTTGAATTTGAAGATGTGAGAATAAATTGGTTAACATACAAAGGGCTAAGCATTCATAAGTTTACCTAATGTGATAAAAGGTGGAAAAACATCCAAAATATCAAAAGATAGATAAAAACATGCAATGTATCAAAATATAACATCAAAAGAGACAGAAGATCAAAGGATACAAAAAGAATATACAAATAGTATATCAGCAAGATACAGGAAAGCAATACAATATTATACTTAGCATCCATGATATGCAGTTATCACACTGGCAGAGCCCTGTCGACTCGTCTGTCAACACTCAGAGTTGAAGAGTAGATTTGTAGAGTTCCTGAGAATATTAGTGGACAGCAAGTTGAACTGTTCCAACTAGTGTAAGGCAATAAGACATTTGGATGCTTCAAAATGGGGACATATGCATATGATGAGAACATAGGGTTAATTTGTTGTAAAAAATTCTATTATCATCTCATTCATCTGAATAGGACTTTACTTCCTGCAGAAATAACCCCATTCAGATAAATGGAACTGATTTACAGTGGCAGAAGTTTCTGCAACAGATCGGCCGCATGCAATCCCCCTTAGGGCTCCTTCACACAGGCGTATTTGTTTTTTTCGCACACCTCAGCGCAATGGATTTGCATTATGTACAAGGTTCCATTGCGTGCATATCGGCATATTTTTAATTTTGCCTATTATCCTTGTTATATAGCGCCCCTACACCCCCTCATTGCCTCCTGTGCTATAATGTATAGGATAAGCACATGTATAGCCATTAGATACTGGTATCTGGAGACGTTCGCTCTTTGACTACGTTGGATCAGAACCAAAATGCTTCTATATGTCTTTAAACTTGACCTTTTGAGTTAAGAAAATCTTAAATTTACAGTAAGAAAATGAATATATTTTAGTGAGCCGCGCTTCGTGATAGGAATATTTCAATTTTTCACACTTCTTGTCAGTGTAGGAAATGAATGTTTTTACTGTCAAACGTCGTTTCTGCAGTCACCAGACATGACAAAATTATAGCCATTTCTTGAACAATACACACATGAAAGCCGCTTTACTGAGTGCTGCGATGGGAGTAGAAGAGAATAGCTCATATTTACCTTGCTTGAACTTGCAGTCCATTCCCTGTCCATCTTTCTCCGTTGTGCGTGCGCCCTGTATATGCCCATACCGCCATACAATGCAATGTTTTCACGAAACACCCGAGGTTATTACCCGATCTAATTGGTCTGGAGAGATTGTCACATTCTATTATGTAACTAAACAACTATTCATATGACACGCTGGAAGACAGTATATCTTACCCAATGCATGACCTTTCCATACAGGATAGGTTATCGTTTACAGGTGCTTTACCTGCGATATGGATTCTTCAAGAGATAACGTATATGTGCTCCTAACAGCAGCAATAAGTAACTATAAAACGTTATGAGACAAATCTACATAGACAATGTAGCTGAATTTGGCATTTACCTCTATCGGCTGCGCTGCGTGCATTGTAAGAAATAAGTAAAAATATAATTTCACTATGACTTCATCTAAAAAGCAAACTCAACTCTACATCAGTAGAACAAGCAGCTGCATATGGTCATTTCCAAATAAACCACTAGATATGTAATGAGTAAAACAACATTAGTTGGGTGACACAATAAGTCACCATTAATAGGGTGGCACACAGAGTCCCCATTACTACATAATATTCCACAAATGGATTTGCATTGTGGAATCTACGGTTGGCGTCCACACCACGGATCCGCAGCAAATACCCTTCATTACATGCTATGTAACAGCGATTCTTCATGCACACTCGTGGAACCGAGTTGCAATTTCCACTCGCGGAGAAAAAAATCGCAGCATGCACCATTTTTGTGCGGATTCCGCATGGACTTCTTCCTTTGAGGAGACACAAACCGCTTTTGAGAAACTAAAGATGCTATTTACTTCAGCACCAATACTGATCCACCCAAACCCAGAGTTGCCTTATGTCATGGAGGAGGACACTTCCAACTCCACGGTGGTAAGTATTCTGTCACAGCGAATGGGAGATAAGATGCAACTACCTCCTTGCGCATTTTTATCCTACACGTTATCACCTGCAGAGAAAAAGTACGATGTTGGGAACAAGGAGTTTCTGGCCATCAAAGTGGCTTTCACCGAGTGGAGACACCTCTTGGAAGGAGCCCATCATCCAGTAACGGTGCTTACTGACCATACAAATTTAGAGTTCTTAGGTTATCTACAAGACAAGTATGATGGGCCTTGTTCTTCTGCAGGTTTAATTTCATTGTGTCCTACCACTCCGGTTCCCGAAATGGCAAAGTAGATGCATTGTCCAGTATATGTGTAGAGTTTGAAGAGAGGGCAAATACAGACAACACAATTCTATCCCCAAAATTTTTTAGAGAAGATTCTAGACTCCAGACTTCAGAAAGGTACTTGTGAAGTGGCAAGAGTATGGGCCAGAGGAGAACTCCTGGGAGCCAGAGAAAAATGTGCATGCTCCGAGGCTCACAAAGGATTTTCACAGGAGAAACCCGGAGGCCATCCTCAAAGAGGGGGGGCTACGGTCAGGGCTCGAACCCACAACCTGTTTAGTCAGCAGTGTTCCAGTCAGCAGCTCTCTCTGCTAGGCTATCCAGGACAGTTCCCCTGCTGTAACCTAGCCTTGTTCTGTATCTCCCAGTTACCTAGTTCCTGCCTCCTGGTCCTGACACCGCCCCTGTTCCTGATTGCACATCCTATATAAGCCTAGTCCTGCCACTCCTTTATTGCATGATTATTGTGATTCACAACCTTGATCAAGCTCCTCTACCTCCTTCTCATCTGCAATTGTACCGATACTTACTGCTGCTGACCTTTGACTTCCATTTGACTACGCTTCCATCTCATCCTATTGTACTGCATACCAATACCTACTGCTGCTGACCTCTGGCTTCCCTTTGACTACGCTTCTGTCTCATCCCATTGTACTGCATTCAGTGACTTCCCGATAATGACTCCTGGCTTCCTTGACTACTTCCCAGTGACTTGCTCGGATACTATACCTGGGCTTCAATCCAGCGCTGGTAAGAAGCTTACAGTATCTCTATCTATCTATCTATCTATCTATCTATCTATCTATCTATCTATCTATCTATCTATCTATCTATCTATCTATCACTATTCATCTATATCTAACTATACTTAGGTCTATCTATCTATCTATCTATCTATCTATCTATCTATCTCTATTCATCTATATCTAACTATACTTAGGTCTATCTATCTATCTATCTATCTATCTATCAATCTCTATTCATCTATATCTATCTATCGTCCTCTATGAGTTAAGCTCGGCTCTCCAGCTTAGCCATCTTATCAATTGAAAACAAAGTAGCGAAAGGAATTGATTTTGATGATGCGATTTCAAGTAAATAAACCAGTAAATTACACTTGCAACTGTAATAATATAATAATAATCTTTATTTGATTAGCACCAGCTTATTCCACAGCACTTGCAACTGTAAGGCCTCATGCCCACGAGCACGCATGGTTTCCCAGCGCAGAATCCCGCAGCGGATTCCAGCCATGAGGCCAAAAATGACATTTTACTCACTTGTCCGGACGTGGCTTGGATCTTCTCTTGCGCGTCCATATCTTCTTTCTTCTGCACGGCAGATGCGCTCAGGACGACAGTAGCGTGCTGCGCCTTGCGCCGTGCCTTCTTTTATTCTTCTAAAATTCCTGCAGCTGTCACCCGCAGCTGTTTCGCGAATTGGACGACTTTCATTGGCTTCAATGAAAGCCGTCTGTGCAGAAAAATCACAGGTGTTTTCCTGCGCGCTGGGGAAAAAGGAGATCCGCAGGTATTTAATTACCTGTGGGTGCCCAATGATGTCTTATGAGCGCGGATCGCATATAAAAAGGTAATTCCCCGTGTGCACAGTAATAAAGCTGAATTCACACGGGTGAGCACAATATTTATCCAAGAAACTTGGACTCACTTGTAAACCTGTAAATTTCGCTGCGGTTGCTATGCATTAAGCAAGAAATCGCCACGCTGCATTTGCCATTTTCACCCACGTGTAAAGCATTTGTGAAAATTGCAGGTTGTTTCAATAGAAAAAAATCGGAAATTGCATCGCATGAAAATCACATTTGCCTGCGAGTGCGATGTGAGTTCTCTTTTCTCCCATGGATAATAATGGGTGATATTGCCCAAAAAATAGGACATGTGATGATTTCCTACCTCTCAGCATCACTGCAAGAGAAAAGGGGGTCAGAAACACTCTTTTCTCCTTAGGGAGAGCAACTATATACTATGAACTAAGTGAGGAGTCTCAAATGGCCACGCACGCTCCTCTGGGTAATATGCAAATAAGGGAGATGGAATAAATCCTCCACAGTGCCACCTATTGAAAGGCAGCAGTCCTTTAAGTCAAAGTCAGACTTTTTATACAAGTCTTGTTACAATGACTGGGTCATTATCATTGTAACAAGACTTGTTTAAAAACTTTTTATACAAGTCTTGACTTGTATAAAAAGACTTTGACTTAAAGGAATGCTGCCTTTCAATTGGTGGCACTGTGGAGGATTTATTCCATCTCCCTTATTTGCAAGAGAAAAATCGCCCATGTAAATGCATCCACTGCAAATAATGGCGTCTATTTCCCCATGAGTCTTGTATGTCCCACAACGCACAAAACTCGCGTAAGAATATCAGCTGTGTGAATACAGACTTAGCAAAGGCCCTTTAATACGGAACGATTGTAATTATTGTTCAAAAAATCATTCAAACAAGTGAAAGTGACCGATTAATCGTTCAGTTTAAATGCAGCCAATGATCAATAAATTGTTCCCTTTTCAATCATCCTTACTTTAGGGAAGAGACATAAGCATTTGCGCAAATACGCTCGCCGCAGCGAACGTTTCTGTGCATGAACAAGATTTGAAGAGCAACATAGTCAGTGCTTTGAGCGCATCTGTGCTTATTATTGTCATTTTTGTGACTGCGAGGCCAGGTCACACGCATGTTACTTCCTTTCCATGGAATTTAATGTCTATTCGAGGGCATCGACAGACCAACGTATGTGCAAAACACTCGCCGTAAACACGCAGCGTATTTGTGTGTGAACCATGTTATGAGATGACAATAATCAGGCTGATACACACGTTTGACTACATAGTAATGTAGTTTTTGCGCCCGCAGTGCTAGTTTGCAAGCGTGAGCGATACTCCCTTTCCATGACATGGAATGGCTATTAAAGCCTAATAAGGGCCGTCTGTCTTCTTTTCCCTCCATTGTCCACTGGTCTGACCCTCACCTTGGATTATTTACTTCTATGGCAGCTTGCTGTATAACATGCAGAAAGATAGGGCAGGTCCCATCTTTTCTCGTGGGCAGGAATTGCGCACGAGAAACACGCTCATAAAAACAAACCCATTAAATCAATAAATTCGCTTTGTCACACTTTGCAGGCATGAGTTTCACGTGCGCAAACACGTTCGCCTGTTTTAGCCTTAAATCTAGTAAGGGCCAGCTGTTTTCTTTTCAGCATTTTGCGCAGTGTTTCTCTCTTCCCCTTGCGTATTTTCACACCTGCCATAGACTTCTATGGCAGTTTCGTTGCGCAAACTGCAGGAAAATAGAGCAGGTCCTATTTTTTTCACGCGCACGAAATGCAAAACACGCTTATGAAATTAATGGATTCTATTCCCTGTGCAGGCATGTGACGCCGCCCTTACGCAGCATAAAAACCATAACTGGCTCGTTCACTTATCGTTCGTTTTAAATAGCGCTCATTCAATCACTAATACAGCGAATGTCAACGACTGAACGATTTCTCGTTTGAACAAGCCAACGATGTACAGACAGGCTACCCGAGCGAATAGGCGAACTCTGACGTCATTCTCTCGTTCGCTTGTTCGTCTCGTCTAAACGGACCCTTAGAGCCCCTCCAAGCAGTAAGGGGTTAACTTGATGATTATGCAGAAGCAGCATAAAACACCAGCAGCAGCATCACTCAGCTCTCTGAAAACTGCTATGGAGCTCCCTCTAGTGTACAGTGGAGGAACAGCCCGCAGCCCATAGACAAGGATGTACTGTGCACTCATTGAAGTTGAACTGCTAACCGCAGTGTTAAATGGTGAAGCCGATAACCGCATTGTATCGAGCTGGATTTCTAGGCTGTAATGTAATAGTCCTGTAGATCAAGTGACGGCCTGATCACAGGAACCTCTCTCTGCCCAGAAGTTGCTATAAAGTGCCACTATTGAGAGTCTGGTCCCCTGTGGGTCTTGCAGGGACTTGCAGAGTTCAGTCTGGATGGTTGGCTGTGCCAGGCGCCAGTCCTATCACTGTGTCTTGTAGTAAAACAATAAGAGGGACAGGACTGTGATGTCTGATAAGTGTTTACCACCTACAGCCCGGCCAGACTGGAGGTGACGGGGGATGGCTGGCACTGGCCCTTTTTTCCCATCCTTCTCTCTTTACCTTTCATGTTCCTACTGGCAGACAAAAAGTGGAAAAGAAGACTTTACCTTGAGTGAGTAATCTCCCTCATCTGTTGGCTTCTGTTACACAGATCGCTGCGCCGTCATTACCCAACTTTCATTGTCATCGCTGGATAGACGCAGAATGGACGATTGGAAAGGTGTTCTCAGGTTCCAATAAAGGGGCAGCTAAAGAGCATTTCCACTTAAACTAAAGCAGCCAGGAAAAATATCCCCTTATTGTTCTACTCACCAAGTTTATTTCTAGTTTATACTCATTTTCAGGAACACAAAAGTTGTCATTTTTGCTCAAGCACTAAAACTACAACTTTTTGGGCTTTTGCACCAGACCCGCCATTTTTTCAGACAGAAGCCAGGACCTACTTAGTATAACATACAGCAGAAACTGATATACATGATAGCAGAAACCTCTGGCTGCTCGGAGGTAGGTTTCCATTCAGTTCTGCTGTAGGTTTCTATTCAGTCCAGATACGATAAATGTATAAAGCCTCTTAAAGGGGTTTTCTGGTCAAAATACTAGGATAGGTCATCAATAGTTGATTGGCCGGGATTCGCCGCTCAGGATCCCAACCGATCAACTGTGCAGCAATAACAGAGGTCAGAGAGCAAGCCTTTGCACCGACCTCCCATGTAGTGGCTGGTGCTGGTAACTGCAGGCACAGCTCTCACTGAAATCAATGAGAGCCATGCCTGCCAGTTATAAGCATTGGACACTACATGGGAGGTTGGCGCAGAGACTTCCCCTCCAAATACACAGAGGTCAGAGCGGAAGCTTTTGTGCCAACCTCCTTATAGTGGCCAGCGCTTGTAACTGCAGGCAAGGCTCCCATTGATTTCAATAAAAGCTGTGCTTGCAGTTATGCTATCAGTCCCGGCCACTATGTGGGAGGTCAGTGCAGAGGCTTCAGCTCCGACCTCTGTTATTGCGGCGCTGACAGATTGCGGCCGCACCTATCCTGAGGATAGGTCATCAATAGTATTGTGACCTGAAAACCCCCTTTAAGGCTAGTTTTACACAGGCGACCGTGATTTTGCAGCGAGAAAACCACACGATTTTCTTGCCCGTGTGAAGCCACCGTAAGGGTCCTTTAATGTGGGACAGGAATTGGTCTGCACAACGCAATGCAGATGCAGGTTTTTGTCAACTAGTGCGGATTTTGTTGCATTTTCAACTGTCTTGCGGACTTTCATGCATTCTTTTCCGTTGACCTCGAGGTGCCTTCACACTGGGGATAAAATAATGCAATTTTCACGTGAGGCGAAAGTGAGTGAAAATGCAGAATTATGAAATCAATGATTTTCAATGGCTTCCTTCACATTTGCGATGTTTTCACTCATGCGATGTTGCATGAAAAAAAATTTTTTGACATGTCTTATCTTTCTGCGTTTTGCTTTTTTATCTCCCACATTTCCCTATGGAGTTGACTTTTTATCGTATTGCAAAGCGTGAACTTGCGATCTTCGTGTGATGCAATTTTCACATTAGAAACTCCTATTGTCTTTCTTGCGAAAAAAATTGCGGCACAATCCCATAAAAAAAAACGTGTGAGAAAACCGCAAGTGGCAGCGATGTTTTTGCGAGAAACAACAGCGCTTATGATCAAAAATTGGGGGGAAAAAGTTGCGATTTTGCTGCGATTTCTCGCAGCGATATTGCAATCACCAGTGTAAAGGAGCCCACAGGAGTGGAATTACATAGAATCATAGAAACACGTAGAACATTACATAGAAACACATCTCCTATATGTTAGAAACCCGTAAGAACAATTCCACAAGACGTCCCTAATTCCTCAGCAGAAAGCTTTTCTGCTGGGGGATTTATTCTCGTGGTTTTGAATTAAAGACAAGTGGAGTTCAAGCCCCATAGGGATAACATTGTGACGCAGAAAAGTCCGCGCCGACTAGTTCCATCCTGTGTGAAAGGTGGCAGAAACGCCTGTGCTGGTGGGATGAAAGACTGGTCTAGGGGTGGTTTGAAGTGGACAGCCAACAGCCGTCCCAATGACTACCGTTTCTGTGCTTTCACACAGGAGTGATAGTCGTTCAGGGACTAGCGGCGGAGCATGTTGGACAGCTCTTCCAGCCTCCATTTACTGCAGTACAGGTAGTCATCAAAGATGTTTATGCTGAGCAAGAAGTCGCCCACTAGTCGTTCCACTAGCGACCACTCAGTGACTTCTTGCAGTGGGGGAATATGGAGGGGTGAGTATGTAATTGTCATACTGCAAGCTGAGGGAGGTTTTACAGAATACAAAGTCCCCGGATAACACTCTTAACTGTTTCAGAAACTTGTGCTACACTAGTTCTTCTATTGGATCAGACGGGCTAATCTTCGCTCCCCATGCACATCGATGAGTCGGGCACCCAGGACTCTGTTGCTGGTTCAATGGTTGTTTTTCCTTGGACCACTTCTGGCAGATACTAACTGCAGCATACTGGGAATACCCAACAAAATCTCTCCTTTTGACCCAGTCAAAATCAGTCAAAACCAGAGGGTAACTAGAAGCTCCTGGACCCCAATGCAAAATCTGTAACTTGGACCCCTATCTACCATGCGCCATTTATAATACTGGCATCTTCTTATGTGATAGCGAGATCTTTTGGCTCCCTAAGGCTCTGGGGCTTGCTACCCCTGCATCCCTTATAGCTATGCCTGTGGTAAAAACCTTACACTTACCCATTTTCCTGCGTCCAACACATTAAGGACTCTTTCACACGAGCGCATAAACATCGTCGTTTTTACGCCCGGCTGATATACGCGACCATCTGAGCCATTGGTTTCCAATGGATCCGTTCATCCGCCGCGTAAAAATGTTGAACCGTGAAAAATGGAACATACGTTACCGAAATACGTGCCGACGCATATATGCTGGGCAAAAAGAGAGTTCTGGAACTACCTTTTGGCCAATATATGCCGGCAGCTCCCATAGATTACTATGTGAGCAGGGGAAAAAAGGGAGGGGGAGGCATTTTTGCATTGGCCAAGGCTGCGAAAAGCTTACAGGTGCCTCTATGTAGGCATTAGAAGTCATTCAGACAATTTAAGCTGAGCTAGGGTTTTCCGGGGGTGCAACGTATTTTTTCGCTAAAAACCACGCTCATGGTTGAGTGAATGGGCGAGAAAACGCTAATTATCCTGGCGGAAAAAGTCCTTTCATGCAATTTTCCGGCGCTGGCGAGAAAACATAAAAACGCCCACGCTCATGTGAAAGAGCCCTCAGTTTGGCTTTAGACAAGCATAGGCATAAATATGCTAGCCTCAGTGCAGCGTATTTGCGCAGTAAACGAGGTTTTATGAGGTACATGTGTATGCTTGTCTGTGCATACTGTACTTTTTGCGCCAGTTCACGCGCGACACCCCCTTCTGAGGTTTAAAAGTCTATTCAGCCTTTTCAGGACCAGATGTCTTTTTTTCACTGAATTGTGCGGCATATTACACATTTGCGCGCATATTGAGTACATATTTCCGCACCTTCCATAAACATCTTTGCAGTGCAATGAACAGAAAGATAGAGCAAGTCTTATTTCATCACGCCAAAACAAAATGTGTGTGCAAAGCACGCTCATGAGAATTGCGCACATTGCATAAGTATATTTTACGCGTGCCAAAACATGCACAAATACGGTTGTCTAAAGAAGCCCTAATTGCAAGAATTGGTCACTTGCTGCCTTATATATGGGTCCATTGTCATGATATCATCAAAGTTTTATCGTATTACTGTTCTGGCTGATCAGTGTTTATTCTAGTACTTGCTGCTGAGCATTTAGACTTTTCTAGGTAGAGCAGTAAAAGAATCCAGATAGGAACGACTATGACCTTTTACATGCCAATGTTCCCAAATGGGATCATTACTTCAATTTTTTTAGTGGCCTAAATTTTACCACTTTTGTAAAAAAAATAATAATAATTTCGGCCACTTTTGGTAAAAAAAAAAATAAAAAAATTGGCCTGTAAAAGGTTAATGTACTTCAGACTGTTGCCTTATCAAATCAGGGATTTGTAGATCTCAAGTAAATTTGTGGCAGACACGCACATCCTGGCGAGAAGAGCCGGCAGTCACTTCCCCAGCCGCGAGCGCGCCGCCCCCCGCTACTTCTCCAGACATCCATTTACTTTCCCTAAAATACACAGCTTGTAAAGAGGCGATTGCACTCCAGTGCCTTAAGGAAAATCTGTCCCTTTCAAGCTAAATGCCACTAGTACGGTATTGTTGAGACCTGGATGGATCAGTCACTTCTAGCTGAGTGCCAGCAGCTGTAATGTATATAGATACCGCTCAGTCAATTAGAAGCTGTTAGTGACATGGTGACAGAAAGAACAACTAAATACAAAAGCTGGAGAGGCAGCAAGTTGAACGCCAATATAAACTAAGTATTGATTACTGCCAAAAAGGCTGTATGGCGGTGACAGTTATGAGTATAATTTACCAATCAATACCAGTCATGCACTTAGCAATGTGTTTGCTTTTCTTGCTGACAATGTCACACATGGCATTAAAGGGACAATAACTGCTGTGCTTTTAGTGGATGAGGATTTTCCTCGGTTGGGATTAGGGCGTTTTAATAGCCAATATTGACAGTGAGATTAATGGGTTTTCCAGGCAGCGTCGGCCGTCAGTGCCGGGATACACCGGAATCGGAGTGGAAGCCGCTGCTCCGCCCTCTGTGTAGTGGCCGGCACTTGTAACTGCAGGCTTGGGTCTCAATAATTTCAATGAGAGCTGCATCAGCAGTTATGACCACCGGCCACTACACAAGGGTTGGAGCAGTGGCTTCCATTTCGACCCTGGTGCAGCTTGTCACTGACGGACGATGCCACGTGGAAAACCACTTTAAGGCGCTGTAATATCATGTCTTTGAACTGCATTCAAAAAAATGAAAGTATATATGATTTAGGGCTATTTCAGACGATTGTATATCGGCTTGGTTTTCACGCCGAGCCGATATACGGTGTCCTTGTCTGCAGGGGGAGGAGGATGGAAGAGCCAGGAGCAGGAACTGAGCTCCCACCCCTTCTCCATCATTTGCAATAGGAGGGGGCGAGACGGGGGCGGGGCTAAGTAGTGAAGTAGTGGCGAAGGGCAGGGAAGGGGCGGGAGCTCAGTTCCTGCTCCTAGCTCTTCCATCCTCAACCCCCCTGCAGACAAGGACACCGTATATCGGCTCGGCGTGAAAACTGAGCCGATATACCGTCGTCTAAATAAGCCCTAAGACATATATATATTAAGACATCGTATTGTAATTTGTTTTTTTGTTTATTTTTGGTTTGAATGTTATTTGGTTGTTGTGTTTACCAATAATGACAAAATTCTTTCTTTGGAGACTATATAGACGAAGGATGCAACAAATGGACAATATTTTACTAGAGTTCTGAATATGAGACTGTATCACACTATATTACCGAAGGTGTTTCATATAACTGATTACTATGTTGAGATGTATACAAAACCTGTTTTTTTAAGCAATCAGAGTTTATGAAACTTTCCTTTATCCCCAATGTTAGCGCAATATCACCCAGTCAGTGTGATCAAGTGGTTCTCCTTTGTTATAACAGAACATGAGTTTATATCATTAATGGATGGCTTCATACCATACAAACGATGCGTCACACATGCATATTAATTTTACTACTAAGATAAGATGTTTTTCTTTAGACTTATTTATTCTGCAGTCACATTAACTAATAAGATAATTTGTTGCAAACCAGACATTGTTCCTCTTTTTCCAGCTCTTAACAGATACAGATGTCCATTCTGTTACATTTTTGTAACCAAACAGCAAAGTTGCCTTTATTTGCAAAAACTTAGCAAAGATTCTTTACCCTATAGATTAAAGATGTGATCAATAATAGCGAGTAACATGCATTAAACTTTAATTTTAGCATATATCTTGTATATGTATTATTGCGTGGTTCTTGGAACGCTGATCAATTTCTCCTCTGACGTCAGATATTCCAGGCTGAATTTTCGTAAGACGCTTCTTTAAAATGTAGCTATGTTACTTCTGCATTGTTTTGATGAAATTGTTGATTTTGCTGTAAGTGTGAGAACTACCAGTAAGGCTACCTATACACAGGTGAGCGCGATATTGGGCCAAGAAACCCAGTCCTCTATCACACTTGAGAACGTGTGCTTTACCCACAAAGAGATAGAGAATGTAGTGATTTTTCTCCACACCACGATGAGAGAAAACATCGCTTGTGTATATGACTCAGTTCAAAAAATTATATTTGTGCGAGAATTGTGTTTCTCTAATTTGTCGGGAATGAGAATGCACACTAAGGCTTTATTCACACAAGCGGTTTTACACAACTATTTAACCGCGTTTTTACGCCGCCGAAAATCGTGACCATCTCAGGCATTAGATTCCAATGCATTCATCCACATGGGCAATTTTGCAGTGCATAAAGACGTTTCACAAGAAAAAATAGCACATACGCAACTGAAATTGGTGAGCAATATTATACGCTGCCAGAAAAGATAGGTCTAGTTCTATCTTTCAACCGATATATGCTGGCGGCTCCCATAGACTCCTATGGGAGCTGGAAAAAAGGGAGGAGTAGGCAGTTTCGCAGCGTGCAACGCAAAGAAAAGCTTACAGGTGCCTCTATTTAGGCAGTTGAAGTCATTCCAAGAATTTATACAGCGTGAGGGATTTTCGGGCTGCGGCGTATTTTTTCGCTAATACGTTGCACCTGGTTGTGTGAATGGACGAGAAAATGCTAATTAAGCAATTTCCAGCTATAATTGCTCTGTGCAAAAGCAAGACCCAACAGGGTACTGAGAAATCACTCAGTTGGTACTCACTTTGTTTCAGCTCACCGAAGCAAAGCGACTGGTGAGAGACTTCTCCTCAGTATAAACAGGCAGTCATTTTTCAGGGAACTTGCTGTTCACAGTAAGCGGCCAGAAGAAATGTCCGGCACGATCTGCCTTCATTCATTGAATGCCTATCGCTCCAGTGTGAAAGCCATTAGGACAACTGACGGGCACTTAAGCGTCGACAGTCATACCGCGTAAAGGTACCCTGAATACTAGTGGGCTCTTTGTTTAAGAAGATAATGAGATTTCATGGTCCTTTAGCAATTAGATGGATCTATAGAAGAGTTCTAGATATAATAGGCTAAGGACCAGGCCCCTCTGCATACAGTTTTATACAAGAATGTGAGATGTTGTAGTCCTTTACAAATTGGATGAACTTTTAAAGAGTACCTGCACTTTGACTTTGGAGTGCTCCTACTCCTTTGGCCATTTCTGTCTCCTTCCGGTAGCTGAAGATAGTCCCATGTAGCACCATATGGGGCAGTATTCAGCTGCCGGAAGGAGACAGAAATGGCCAAGGAGCAGGAGCACTCCGAAGTCAAAGTGCAGGTACCTTTTAAGAATGCTAGATCTAATGGTGTACTGGACCTAGTTCTTCTCACTGGTTCTACTCACTAGGAGTTAGCTTATATTATATAGAAATATGATATTCTATGCAGACTCAGGTGTAGGGTACTTGTATATTAAGCAATTAGTTCCAGTAGATGAGCAACGATCAACAAGATCTTTTGCCCAGCCTCTACACAAACCAATTCATCCCCATAGTTTTATTACTGTCGGTAGCACATCCTTACATGGAAGAATTTGTTGCTGACCATGTTTTTTTTTTGTGTCACATAGAACATGTAACCCCGACGAACGAAAGCTTGCTCATTTGTTGGGCGATTAGTGGCACATTCAGACACGCCAATAATCGGTAAGCGTGCGTTCATGCCTGATAATCGAGTATTTATGTTACAGGGCACTCTCTGCAGGTTTATTTGGGTGACTCTCCATACAACTTCCATACAGAAGAATTAACCCAGTTGGCATTAGCATGGTGGTTCCAGTGATCACACACTAATCACGTATCTTCTGGATCACTGATAAATGTCTTTTGAGGGGCAATCTCCTTGACCATGCTGCACAAAAATTCCATGCTGACATACAGCTAGTGTAAGCCATCAATGTCTGATTAGTGGGACCCAACACATACAAACAAATATATACACATGCTGACAATGTGGACCACACAGCCCATAGAGCCTCTGACAATTCTGAGAAATATATACTTCCACTAACCATATCATCTCCTCATTGCCGCCCTGAGAATTTATCTATGCCGTTTGTGGCATTAGCTTGCTCCACGCCCTTCGGCAATATTACTGTCACTTTTTTCCAGCTAGAAGTTTAATTTCTTTCTCTTTGAGGATTTCATTTCCCCAATTCTGCATTGTTACCTCTTTGAATGATCACCTCTCCACCCACTCCCTCCACAGTTTGATCTGTCCCCCCAGCTATTACACGCCTGCTCCACCCACCTCTTACTAGGTGTTCTCTCGTTCTTCCCATGAAGGGTAGCTTTTCCCTTCCTGTCCCTGCAGTATAGTACACATAGGAGTTGCCAGCATCTGCCACACTTCATAACTATGAATGTGAAAGATAGCATAGTAAAGTAAAGCTGTCTCTTTGCTATTAGTTGTCAGAGCCATAAATAAAGTGATTCTCCAGTTCTGGACGAACAACGATGGCCGCATCACTTCTTTGCTTTGATTGGCCAGTGTGCATCAGGTAGTCAGAGAAACGGTGTGGCTATCTTAGTTTGTACTGCTCTGGAGGGTCACTTTAAGGCCGGTGTCACATGGGCATAAGCGCATTTACACACGCATTTGTGCAATGGGCGTGGTGTGTTTGCAAGCACATGTACGTGTTTTACCTTACTTTGCTCAAAAATATGTGCAACCATACATCTATTTATTTAAATGAGCAACTAAGTTAATTATTAAGTATGTGCTATTTTGCATGCGCAAATGCACAGGAAAATAGTCCATGCCCTGCATTTGTTTGTTCAAATGATATGCTTATGTACATAAACCCATTAAAAACAATGGGTTCTATTCACTGCCTGTTGCACACATGGAGGTTCTGTCACAGATCCGGCTCAAAACACAGGAAGAAATAGTACTGCATGCAATGCTTTTTCTTCCGTCCAAAAGCCGGGCAGCTGGTCGGATTCCATCATAGTCAATTGGGTCCACCCGATGCTGTTTGGTTCCATCTCGGAACCGATCAGCCCTTCGGGATTCCCCTTTCCTTACTCCGAACAGAATCCCCAGCCCAGATGTGGAAGCACCCTAAATTCTCTTCTTTTACTTATATTTAGATTAGAATGCTCAGATTTATAGCCCATCTGCTGCTCGGCGCTACATCTCAATCTTGTCACGTATCATTGGAGGTACCAAAAACTACCACAAATTGAAAGATAAATTTCGTTTATTTCAAGTAACATTTTCAAATAATAGAATATACGAGTATAAGCAGATAGTGTAATTACTGTATATACAATATACAGGACCGATCTCCGAGCTCTACCCTCTATAATGCAGGAAACAATCCACCAGAAGATCATGGGTCACCAATTCATCACCTAAAGAAAAGGTATAATAGACATTAAACAACTTCGCAAGAGAAAAGATGAAAAAGTTCTGGTTAAAGAGCTGAGGTTCAAAAACTTGATGTTTGGTGGACTTCAATGACAACTGAAACAAAGGATTTGGTCAACCTTTCAAACAAGTGAATGGGATTATGTTGGTCGGGAATGTTATCTTTTCTCTTAAGGGAGAGCACCTAGAATGTGAGGAGACTTTTAAGGCCAATCATGTTCCTATTGGTAATATGCAAATTAGGGAGATGAAACAATACCTCTGCAGCACCACCTATTAGAAGTCAATGTTAGACTCTTTATACAAGCCTTGTAACAATGCCTAGGAACTGAAAGCTAAGCCATAACCCATACATATGTTGTTGCACATGGATAGCGATTTGAGATGGCATGTCCTCAGACTGAGTATCATATCATGGTTTTCTGTGTTATCAGGACTTCAGAAGAGAAGGATTATTAGAGGTTCTGATTTCTGACAGTGCGTGCACAGTGTGATCAGGCTACAAAGAAAGCAGGTAGGATGCTCTGTTCATAGCTAGGAGGTAGTACCAGTAGAAAGAGAGGGATTGTGATCCCACTGTATAGAACTCTGGTGAGATTACATCTGGAATACTGTGTTCAGTTCTGGAGACCTCACCTATAGGAAGACATTGATAAAATAGTACAAGTCCGGCTACAAAAATGGTGGAAGAACAAAACTTATCAGGAAAGACTTAATTTGTATACCCTGGAGGAGAGAAGGGAGAGGGAGGAACATGATTGAAACTTTTAAATATGGTAAAGGTATAAGTAATGTTCAGGAGGGAATGTATTATTAGGAAACTATATACTAGAAAAGGGGGACAATCTGAGATCAGTTTAGGGAATCAGAAGCAACAGCAGGAAATATTTTATTGGAAGAGTTGTAGATTCTTGGAACAAACTTCCAGCAGAGATTATTGGAAAATTGATAATAAGTGAATGTAAGCATGCCAGGGATAAGCATATATATGTATTAAGAGAGAAATAAGAAGGAAATAATAGGAGGGCGGGCTAGATCGGCCATGTGGTATTTTTCAGCTGACAATTTTCTATGTTTCTAAGTTGGTGCTCTTTATATTCATCTGACATGCTTAACCATCCTTACAAATCATATGATAGATCTTAAAGGGATGTTGTCACCCGGTTATTGAAGTGTGACTCAGGCTGAGCTCCGAGTTACAGAGCTGGACCATGCCAGCTTCTCCTCACCAACATCATGCAGACTGACAGCTTTCTCCCTTTTAATATAGGGCGAGAGCGGTCATGCTACAAGCTGCAGTCAGGGAGACGCTTGTGTGGCCCACCTCCGCGAATCGGACCTCAGCTCTGAGTCAAACGAAATGAACTTGGTGACAGCACCCCTTTAAGAATGGATGACATTCCCGATACTGGCAAAATTTTCTGATCCCTGAACATTAACCTGCATGAACCTGTAGAGAAATCACAAACTGTTTGAATTACTCAGAAAAGCTAAAACTACAGTAAACTGTTTCCAGTCCTGTAACATACCCAGTATGACCCATTCTGTACAATAGAACCCCTGACAGCAACCCACCTTACCTCTCTGTAAATGCTGGCATATTGCTTTCCCCCTAAACACATTTATCACCTTTCCAGTCAGAGGATGGCATCTCTACCTCTAGAACGTAACTAGCAAAAGTTAGGATGGAAAGGGGTTTCCTACCTGAGCAGAGCTTTGAGTAACACAGGGAACCCTGAGCTGTGAAACAGTTGACTACCGCAAAGACATCCTGCGCAGAGACTCCTGGAATCGGTCGGTTCAGCCAACTCTCAAAAAAACACTTTATTTGGACTCTGCTAATAGTTTTCTAGGTACTGGGGCCCCTTTATCAATAAAGCAAACAGTCATGTCAAAGACCCACTTAGAACAGCTTTATAGTGCTGCGCGTCAGGTACTCTGATGTCTTGCTAACACCTCTTGGTAAGGTTAACTTTGACAGCTGATCAGAACTCCGCAGATCACGAGTGGAAGCAACTAACTCAACAATATAAGACAACTAGTAATTATTAGGAAATTATAGTACCAGTGTTTCTGGTAGTGCAATGCACCACACAGCTCTACTACATGCACGTCACACACACACACACAGCACTGCTTCATACATTGTTCATGCCATACAACATAGATCAGAAGCAGCACAGCACTGGAGATGAAGGACCTGTGATGTCATCGTCATGTTCCGCCCCTGATCACATGACGGTGACGCTCATCCCGAGTGAATGACTTACATGCTCCACCCCTGATCACATGACGGTGACATCAAACGTTTTTCATCGCCAGTGAAGGAGTTACATGCTTCATCCCTATCACATGATGGTGATGTCATCAAAGGTCCTGCATCCTTGTGCAAATTACAGGGGGACTACAAACACACCCTGCGACCTCAGTTGCTATGAAATACTAATGAACACCTAGTCGTACAGCAGCCGTGTGCATACAGGACCTGTGATTATGTCGCCATCATGTGATCAGGGGCGGAGCATGTAAGTCACGCACGGACAGACAGGTTGCCGTTAGTAGTTTGATTTAGTAATAGATATCAAAAACACCTTCCTTCCAAAAATAAAATTATAAAGGCTCATTCACACGGGCATATTTGCGCCGCTGATTACATAAGCAATTTTTGTACATGTAATACACAGTGAATAGAACCCACCTATTTAAATAGGTTTGTTCAAATGAGTGTATTTTTTCAAACAATGTGTGAAAAAAAATGCAGTATGCACTATTTTAGTGCATATTACACACCCCAATAGGCTATTGAAGTGAATGGCACATATATACAGTGATAATGCAGGAAACCTGCGCATTAACTGTGTATTTGCGCAGCACATCCATGGGCCTGATTGTATTCTCTTTTGCAAGCACACAAGCACAATGAATTTGAGCACACAAAACCATGCTGCAGCGGGTGAAATACATCAGCGTAAGTGATTTTCAGCTGTGTAAATTCGTAGCATATGAACTCGACCAAAATGTGCTTACGCCCGTGTGAATGACCCCTTTGATAAATATATAATACCTAAACCTCGAACTGCAAATAAATGTACAAGTCACAATAAAAACATATTCTTGTTATAATAATAATCTTTATTTGTATAGCGCCAACTTATTCCGCAGCGCTTGTTATTTAAATACTAGCACCAGTGTTTCTGGTGTCGCAATGCGTCACTTACTAATGTAATGTAGTGAAAGGGATGGAGATGCTCACAGGTCCTAAACCAACAGAATTGGACAGCAGCCGTGTGCTTACAGGACCTGTGATGATTTCACAGTCAAGTGATCAGTCACCAGGGCTCTGAGCTCCGCCCCTGATCACCTGCCAGTGACATCACATGTAACTCACAGACAGGTGGTCGTTTGTTGCTTTATGAAAAATACTATGAGATGTATTTAAAAAGAGGTTTATAAATTAAAAAATAAATAAATAAAAAATTTATAATATTTATTACACAACATATACATAAATACCACAATTTTTTTCACAGTGTATAAAAGCAGACATTTATATTATTTGATATTATATTGATTAAAAAAAGTAATAAGTAACAAATATATACTTGTTGGGTGCATGTAAATAAATGAATATATTTAGATGTATGTACCGAATACATAATTTGGAAGACTTTAAAGCACTCTGGAATAGATCGACCTATATAATTATTTAATAGGTAAATAATGAAAAACGTTTCTTTTGCTCCGATGTTTGTTTATCCTAATTCGTAAAGGTGGAAGGGTATGACCGATAGATTGGACAAATATATAATAAATAATGAAGAACACTTAAAAAAAAGAGTTAATCGGAAACACTTCACCTGAAAAGCTACTGCCAAAAGAATAAATCCCACGTTGGATATTGCAGCAGCACTTGCACTTTTTGTGACGCTGTAGTGATCTGCCCCACGCGGCTAACTGCAGATTTTGATGCGGAACTACCATCAGGATTCTGCCATTTCCAATTCCGCACTTATTAACCCTTTTTTTGTACGGTTGAACAGAGGAGAGAAGAGTGGGCTGAAGGACAGAGTGAGGGACAAACCCATCCCGGCATGGATCCGGAGGTCTCACTGCGGCACACTACGCTTCGGTACAGATGACTTGGTACAGACTGTCTTCGTCACTGGAGGTCCACAGCACAGCAGGCATGTCCTTGTTCCCGATGTAGTCTTGTTCTTGTTCATATCACAGTTGGGATGACAGGAAGGCCAAACTGTCCTTTTTTATCCTGACTGTAGAAGGAGAAAAGCTAACAAGAGGTTGAACAGATTTGATGCTACTTTAAGGGGTAATCTGGTAAGATAAAGTTATAGCGGATAACTAGTTGATCAGTGAGGGCTCAACTGCTGGGACCCTCACTGGTTGCCATAATAGGGTCTCTGTATCTTCCTGGGAGACTGGCAAAACAAACGGAACGGCAGTGCATATGCTTGGCCACTGCTCTGTTCATTTCAATCGGAACGCCAAAAAATTCCAAGTTCAATTACTCTGCAATCTCCAATGCTCTCGTTGAAATAAACTGAAAAATCGGAAATACCTGCGCACCTGAACTCAGCTATCATTGGCACTCCCAATTAAATGAATAGAGGGGTAGACAATCATGTATGCTGCCGCTCCATCTGTTTTACCAGTCTCTCAGGGGAATACAGGAACCCCATTGATCAGCCAGTTAGGGGACTCAGGATAGGGGAGCACTAAATCTTTCTGGATTATCCCTTTAAGGTTATGGCTACACAGCGACTTTGGCTGCAACAGAGGTCGAATGAGCGGTATAACACTGTGACATCCCACGGCCACTGAACTCAATGGAGTCGCAAGTTGAATGCGATGTTGTGGTTGTGTAACCTCTTTTGCAGTAAAAATCACTGTGTAGCCCTAGTCTAAGGCCTTATTCACCAGCGTGTCCAATTTCGGTGCATGAAAAATAGACCTATTTTAATGGATGCATGTGATCGTATGACATCCGTATGTTGTGCATTTTTCGTTTTTTACATCTCTGTGTTATCCGTTTCTCTTTTTCATGTGCAAACAAAAAAAAAAAAAACTAAAGCATGCCTAATTTTTTTACAGAATTGTTTAGGAATGATCAGTTGAAAAACGCAGTGCACAATGCTGTCCTCCATGTGTGCTTTATTTTTTTTTTGGGGGGGGGGGGTATACCCATTGACTTTTTGTTATAAATATGGACAGCACTGTGATGCGTGAATCGCTGGTGTGAATAAGCCCTCAGGCAATTATTACATGAGTGCTGGTGACTGCCACTGGCGCTCACATTTTCCCAACAATTGCTAGGCTGAACCTGCAAGCGTTGGTGCAGCCCTGTAGTTAAAGCTATTACACAAGCATTAACTGCCCAGTAAAATGTAGTCATTATGCTAACAGCCCATCACTTTCCAATTCAAACTCTTTCTTATTCAGAAAAACTTATATTAGGTGAAAAGAAAAAAGGGGATAAAAATAAATGGACGGTCAAATAATTTTTACATGAACACATTGTTTCTACTAATGTAGTCAATTCCTACCTTTCCCTCTTTTTTCCACCATTGCCCTTATTTTCATGGATGTTTTTCGTCCTGTATTATTCCTAATTGTTACAATGACTAAATGTTTAACAAAACAAGGTAACAAACAGTGATCAGATACAAACAGGATACTGTATCACTAGAATAAGTCCAGGACTTCACTACCGATCACCTATCCTGAAGATGGGCTAGGAGTATAAATTCCACAGACATGTCAACTTACCCGGTTTTACGGGGAGCCACCTCACTTTCAGGCTCCCTCATTTAGTGATATATAGTCTTCACCCTGTTTTTGGGGAAGGACCTTAAAAAATAGGGTGCAGGTGCAGCAAAAAAAAAAAAAAAAAAGACAATAAAAAAAATAAATCGGCTTTTATTTATTGACATAATCCAAAAAGTGGTGCCCTGTGTACTTACTCTCCTAGTTCCCCTCTCTTCTTCAGCTGGGCACTGTTGCACTGGGTCCAAAGCCACTACTCTAACCCCCGTGTAGTAGCCGGCACCTGTAATTGCAGTCTGGAGTCCCATTGATTTTGATGAGATCTGCCCCTGCAGTTACGAGCGCCAGCCACTATACGGGCGTCGGAGCAGTGGCTTCCGCTCTGGTCCCGGTGTCTCCCGGCACTAATAGTGGGCGCTGCCTGGAAAACCACTTTAAGTTAGGAGTCTGATATGAATATTGGGGAATCTGAGTTCTGAAGATATTTACAAGGTCTCATATTAATAGAAGGGGTCTGAATATATTTAGGGAGTCTGAAATTCTGATATATATGGAGTCTAATATATGTATATACATCTATATATAACCTGCCCTTTTATATAAGCCACACCCTCTGGAAAGGCCACACACATTTTACCGCTACCTTCTGCTCCAGTATCGCCCTGCGAAAGGCTCCCCCAGGTTGACATCTCTGTTTCTGTGGAGGTCTTAACTACCAGCACCCGCTGCAAAAGAAAACTGCAATACCGGTAACATCCATTACAACATGTACAGCACTATGACTGGTAAACAATGACGAGAATCCAGAACTTGCTGGAGCACTTCTGGCCCTTAAATCAGCTGCTTAGTGGGGGAATCAGAAGTCAACCCCCTCCACACACACAGGCTGATATTGATGGCTATCTTACAGATAGGCCATCAATAGCAAAATTCCGTAAAACCTCTTAAAAGCTTTTTCGGGACTCGGTCTTGTTCCATTTATGTGAATGCGTGACCACCCTGCCAATTACAGGTTTCAGTGTTGATTCTTCCATAATACTGAAGCCTGTGATTGGCTGAGCACCATGAATGGCACATAGCTGCCAGTAAGCTTCTTCTAGGTTCTGAGTGCCAGGCATTAGAGCGCCAGCGCTGATGGGGGAGCTGGTAAATATGTGTTTTTTCTTTATTTTACAAATTTCTGAGCCTGTGAAAATGTTTTTTGTTTTTTTTTTAAGTCCTAGAAAACCCCTTTAAAGGAGGATTCCTTTTCTATTGATGATTGCCGCTGGGATCATCACAGATCAGCAAATTTCTGGGGGCCACTGTGAGGCAGAAAGCACTGACCATAGTGCAGCAGCCTGTGTGGGTATTGCAGAGCAGCCCCCACAGGATTCAATAGGCGTTGCGCCTGCAATACTAACTCAGGCCACTACGCTATGGTCAGTGCTTCTGTGCTGAATCTGACGGTTATCAAAATGAAAAAGTCCCCGAATACCCCTTTACCCATCATATTAGGCCCTCTTGAGGCAGCTGGTCTCTTGTCTATACAATCTGGAAAGGGTGACTTTACATGGAACAACTATCGTCCAAATAATCACTGTATCAAGCAAATGTAAGCGAAAGTTGCTCCGTGTAAACAAGGCCACCAGCAGGCCGATCGGTCTCAGTCGTTCACTAGTCAGTTTCAGCTCACCTATAAATAGTCGCAGGTTGATTATGGTCTGGTGTAAACAGACACTTTGTTTTTCAACAAACAATAAACTTTGTCAATAGTCAATAAACTTTTCCTGGAGCTGTGCACTTCAGTGACTGCCAACAACTGTTCTGTGTAAAAGAACACAAACAGTCTAGAACAACAGCCTTACAGACCCTAACAACTGACTGCAGCGACTAGCTGAACAATAGCGGTCTCCTGTAAAGCCACCCTACTGTACAGTATTACAGCAGCAGTAACATTGACTGAGAAATCCCATCCACATGCTGCAGACTTGTCCAAGTTCACGTACTGGGCGGATTTTAAATCCACAACGCACCAATTTCTAATACGGACTTTTCCCCCCAGTCCATGCAGAGCATTACATCCCAGTTTACGCAGCGCCCCAAGTCCATGCAGAACATTATATCCCAGTTTACCCCAATCCACCTGTCCATACAAAGCATTACATCCAAGTTTGCCCTTAGGCCATGCAGAGTATTGACTACATCTCAATGTATCCATGGTCCCCAGTTTAAGTGACTGTTACATCCCAGTACACCATGAGGCTCCAGACCATGCAGAACATTGCATCCTATGGCACCCTGAGCCCTTATTTGAGAGTATTACATTCTAGTTACGTCATAACCTCCAATCCATTGCATCCAGAGCATATACAGCATTGTGTATCAGTGCACAAAGAGCCTCAGTCCATGCAGAGCATTGCATCCCGATGCACCCAGGACACCTAGGCCATAGAGAGTATTGCATTTCTTGTGCACCCAGAGCCCTCAGCCCATGAATAACTTTGCTTCCCAGTGCAGTCACAGCCCCAGTCCATACAGAGCATTCTATCCCAGTGAACCCAGTTCATACAGAGCATTGCATAAGAGTACAGTAGAAGCAGAGCCTCAGTGTATGCAGAGTATTGCATCCTAATGCACTCTAGTCCATGCAGAGCATTCCATCCCAGTTCACACACACAGCATTACAAAGTAGTACAAACAGAGCCTCAGTCCTCGCAAAGCATTGCATCTCAGAGCTCCCAGTCCATGCAGAGCATAGCATCCCAATGCACCTGGGGCCCCCAGGCCATACAGAGTATTGCATCTCTTGTTCACTCAAATACCTCAGTCCATGCAGAACATTGCTTCACAGTGCATTCAAAGCACCAGTCCATACAGAGCATTGCATTCTAATGCACCCAGTACATGCAGAGCATTACTCCCAAGTGCATTTAAAGCCCCAGTCCATTCCATCCCAGTACACCCAGCTCATATACAACATTGCATGCTAGTACAAACAGAGTCTCAGTTCATGCAGAGCATTGCATCACAATGCCCTCAGGTCATAAAGTACTGCATTTCTTGTGCACCAAAAGCCCTCAGTCCATGCAGAACATTGCTTCACAGTACATTCTAAGCACTTGTCCATGCAGTGCATTGCACCCTAGTGCACTCACATCCCCAGTCCATACACAGCATTGCATAACTGTACAAGCAGAGCCTCAGTCCATACAGAGCATTCCACCCAGAGTCCCCCAATCTATGCAGAGCATTGCATAACTGTACAAGCAGAGCCTCAGTCCATACAGAGCATTCCATCCAGAGTCCGAAAATCAATGCAGAGCATTGCATAACTGTACAAGCAGAGCCTCAGTCCATACAGAGCATTCCACCCAGAGTCCGAAAATCAATGCAGAGCATTGCATAACTGTACAAGCAGAGGCTCAGTCCATAAAGAACATCCCACCCAGAGTCCCCCAATCCATGCAGAGCCTCAGTCCATACAGAGCATTCCACCCAGTCCCCCAATCCATGCAGAGTATTGCATAACTGTACACACAGAGCCTCAGTCCAGACAGAGCATACCACCCAGTCCCCCAATCCATGAATAGCATTCTGCCCAGAGTCCCCCAATTCATGCAGAGCCTCAGTCCATACAGAGCATCCCACCCAGTCCCCCAATCCATGCAGAGCCTCAGTCCATACAGAGCATTCCACCCAGTCCCCCAATCCATGCAGAGCCTCAGTCCATACAGAGCATTCCACCCAGTCCCCCAATCCATGAAGAGCATTCCGCCCAGAGTCCCCCAATCCATGTAGAGCATTCCACCCAGAGTCCCCCAATCCATGCAGAGCATTGCATAGCTGTACAAGCAGAGCCTCGGTCCATACAGAGCATTTCACCCAGTCCACCAATCCATGAAGAGCATTCCACCCAGAGTCCCCCAATCCATGCAGAGCATTGCATAACTGTACAAGCAGAGCCTCGGTCCATACAGAGCATTCCACCCAGTCCACCAATCCATGCAGAGCATTGCATAACTGTACAAGCAGAGCCTCAGTCCATACAGAGCATCCCACCCCAGTGCACCCAGCTCATACACAGCATTGCATAGCAGTATAGGCAGAGTCCCAGTTCTGTAGAGCATTGCATCCTAGAGCCCCGGTCCCCGCAGAGCATTGCACCCAGCTGCGGCTCACCTGGGCTGCTGCTCCTCCAGCCTGCAGTGTAGATCTCTGCAGCTGCTGCTGGTAAGAAGCTCAGGCAACCAAGAATCTTATTGTCCAGCTCCATAATGTCTCTTCTGGGCTGCTGCAGCTCAGAGCAACCCGGGGAGACAAGACTTTCCAGCGAACTCCCTATGGCTCCTCCCACACGAGCCTGTCACATGGGCGGGGTATGACAGAGGTCCTCTAGCCGGCCGTCGCTTTCCCCCCTGCAGGGTCCCTGTTGCTAGAGTTGCTGCTCGCGGGACACCTTGGCATTGTGGCAGTGGCAGGGGGAGGATGCGCACATGCCCGGGTGCCGCTGCGCCTCTCCCGGACGCTGACTGACTGTCCCGGCGCCTGGAAACTACTTGCAAGTGGATTTGTACACAAAGTAGCGGACTGCACCCGTTGGCATCGCTGCCCGAAGCCCTGGCAGCCGGGGAGGGGTGAGGACGCCGAGGAGCGATGACTTCAGCCCGGATCCCCAGCGCTCCTCCAGCGGCTCTCCTGCTGGCACTGCTGCTCAGCGCCAACTTTGGCTCATCCTTGGCAGGTAATGGTGATGGGGCTGTTTGTCGAGCACGATCCTTGTTGTGGCCTTTACTATGCTGTGGAAGGGGTTAACAGAATCTCCTGCGATGCGATCAGACCTTTAGCAACTTGATGACCGATCAATGCAAAACAACAAAAAGGGACCCTCTTTTTTAATTTTACTAAGGATTGCAAGGGTTAATGGAGTTCAACTAATTCTGGTGTTCAAGACAATTCCATCACTAATCGTATAACGAAAGGAATCGCCAGATCTGAGGCCAACTTTGGTAACTTAGCTCGCCCCCCCCCCCCCCCAAAAAAAAAGTACTTTACAGCTAAACTAGCAGAATCTCTGAAGTGTCTGCGTCCTTTATGTTAGGGATCATTCACATGGCGCATTTCTGGTCTGTATTAAGTGCGCTTTTTTCACTGCTTTGCTTTGGTGTATTCTAATGAGCGTTTTTTCACACACATGACAAAAATTGAAGGATTTTCTACTTTGGTCCCCAAATCACCCATGTAAGCTAATCAGAGTGTAAAAAAGAAAAAAAAACACATGCATGCGTATTCATTGCGTTTTTTACACATGTTGCTAGGAGACCGTGTACATCTTTTTTTCCCTTTAAACCGTAAAAAATGCAGTAAATGTACGTGCAACATGTGCGTAAAAAAATGCATACGTGTTAAAATACTCACAGTACGTTTTCACGGACCAAATACGCAAACCACATGTGAATGAGCTCTTATATTGGGACTAGATGTTGTGGATTGCAGGATCTACCTGCGGCACGTCTGGAGTATCTTTTGGATTTCCTTTATTTATTTATTTATATATATATATATATATATATATATATATATATATGCAGAGCTGAGTTTGTCAGATGCAGCAGTGCTAACTTTGTCCTGTGCTGTCTTTTGGTTTTACATAGGACTGCAGGTAATCCTTTTTAGCTTTACCCTAATGCATAAGCAATGTATCACACAGTGATATACGGTGTAACATCTGTACACAGATACATTGTGGCTACTTCTATTATCCATACAACCAGCTCACCTGACCTTCGGATAATGGACGCTCCGCTGCGCAGTCTTTTATTCAGCTCGACATAGAAGACAAACGCCACATAATAAGCGATCATTCACCATCCAACGTCTCGGAAGACAGTTTGTTTTCTATTGTGTCTTCTCTTCATGAATCTACTATGGAGAGAATGGAGCTTAAGAGTTGTGTACTTAGCCAAGAAGAATGCCCTATTCTGCGCCATTAATGGGCCAAGGGGGAAAAAAAAGTTTTGCATTCTGCTGATTTATAGTGTTTGTTTAGTTAGGGATTAGCAGTCCTTGTGATAGATAATGCCAGCGAAGATGCAGCGCATCATTAGGGGCCTCAGAAGTGCATGCAACACAAGGGTTAAATGTTCTATTTTGGTTTGTTACCCTTTATTTCTATAGCCCTGTTATACCCTGTAATTCTGGATGGACTCTTGTCTGCAGTCCCTTAGACCTGGCATGTAGGGACATTGGGGACCTTGCACACGTGCAGAATATTTCAGCAGGCTGCACCTAAAGACGCAGCTTTAATCTGCCGCTGCGAATGTATTCTGCGTTTTTCGGTGCGTTTTCTGCACGTGTGAAAAGGTCCCTTAGGCTTGTGGTGAAGGGTGCTGATTTCTAGTACTTGTGCCCGTGTTTCGGTTTTTCCTTGATTTACAAACTCTTTTCCGCGGAGATTCTAATTAGGCTGCATTTTGTACGTCTGGATGAATAAAGTTGCTATGTGGTGGGAAAACAGTAATTGAACTAATTATGTCGTTTGCCCTTCACATTGCTGGTTCCTGCAGTGCTATGTACTGCCTGCTCATGTGGAAGGAAGAGATAATCGAGATCCCACTGTGGTTATGCCGGGGGACGTCAGGCCTGGCTATCCCCGAGGCTCCGCATGTGTCCCTTTGCCCATGGGGTATTGTTATGACATATCTACACTGGCACTCTACGTGATGCTTGGTTACATACTACAAGTGCTGGCTCGATGCGGAGTCTCTTTTCAGTTTTTTATCATCTTCTGTTCTTTAAACAGTAGAGTGAAGAATGGTGTACAGATGTAGCAGAGCTGAGGTTGTCGTTACTCATTAAGCTGTGGTTGTGTCAAGGCAGCACTCTGATAAGGGTGCTTACACGCAGAATGGAATATTCTGCAACATTGTTGCAACAATGTTGTGTCAAGGCAACACTGATAAGGAGCCTTTTACATGGGAAGGATTAATTTGCAACATTGTTGCAGAATGCCATCCTGGAATTCCACACCAAAATCTGCACGACTAACTGCGGATTTTGATGCGGTAAGGCTGTTGCAGAATTTTCCGTGCCTTATGAAAGCACCTTTAATGTCCCTTCATTGCTCTTCACCAGTGGGCTTGGTCCATCTCAACTACATCACTTTTCTAAGTGCCCATAAAAGGGCGGCGACAGCACACGTAGAGACTAAATTTGATATTTAAGTGAATTTGGCGTGACGTTTCGGCTTACTAAAGTATACTTGGTCACTTTTTAGGCTACGGGAAGCGCAGATGTCCAACACATTGTGATTTTACAGTGCCAACAATTTCAGCTCTGCTATAGCTAATAAATAGTGCTTTGACTATTTCTTTAGTCTCACATTGTAGGCAGACAAGCCATTCAGAAAGTGCTGCAAATGGTGACGTTTATCAGATTGGCACTGCCATGCCTGTAGATGCGTTCTGCCACGCTCACACAAGCATTCAATGGGGCCTCTCGCACTAGCGTTTTTGTGCCTTGCAAAATCGCACGGAGCATGTTATATATTTGGCGTTTCAGTGCGTATTTTACGCACTAAGGCCACTCCTACACTAGTGTATGTAAAAAAAGTTGTGTTTCTCGCAGCGTTTTATTGCCCGCAGAGCTGCGTTTTTTGGGTGCGTATGCATGTGTTTTTTGCACAGTAACAACACAGGCAAGCAAGCTGATGTCACAGCTTTTTTTTTCCTCTCCCGATGGCACAGTGCCCCGCATGAGAAGCGTAGTACAATGCAGTATAATGCGTGCAATTGCGTATTTACTGCGTTTTTCACACACCCCATTCATTTCAATAGGGGATTTAGTACATGAAATACGCACTGAAAATAGAACATGCTACGTGCAATTTTTGCGTGCATGAAATATGTGGGGGAAAAACGCTAATGTGAGCGGCCCCATTGAAATACATGGAGCTTAAGGCTGAACTCATACGGCCAGAGCGGATTCTGGAAGGCCTGCAGCAGATTCCAGCTGTGAGGCTGGCCGGCGACACTGCATACCTGCTATTGCTGTATTGTGAATGACTGCGGCGGCTTGCTGGTGATCATGCGCAGAAGATTTTTTTATTTATTTTCCGTTCATATATCCTGCACTGTTGCTTAGTGATGACTAGGCTACCTGCAGCCCATACGCAATGTTAATTGTGTATGGGCTGCCAGTAGGACGGCCTCCGTTGACCTCAATGGAGACCGTCCGCGTGGATTCTGCGGCAAAATAGAGATTGCTGTGATTTTTCTTCCGCTTGTGGAATACGCAATTCTTATCCGTGAGTGTGAACGAAAAAATGAACGTATATGCCTTCCAATGCCTGCATTCTACTTCAGGCCATGTGGACAGCGATCGCGGAATCTGCAATGCAAATCCGGGCCCTAGTACTGTATAGTACAATAAAACAATGCTTGTGTGAGAGTGGTGTTAATTGCCCATTGAAATTAATGGGATGCATGAAAAATGCAGAAAATGCGCAATACACGTTAATAGCCACTGAGAGGGCGGGAGTTGTGAACTCATCAGCTTGCTTGCCTTGTTAATGTGCAAAAAACGCAGTAAAACGCTGCGTTTTTACATACGCTTGTGTGAGAGTGGCCTAATAAAACCGGTCCAGGCTGCAGCGAGATCCTCCATTGCTTTAGGCCTTATGGATACTATAAGGAACGCTATATGATTGGGATATGGGAGCATTGCAATAGTCCCCATGTAGTTGGAGAGGCTCTATCCCATCCACTGGAGGACACTATCATTTGCATCCCTCTTTACCTACTAAGTAGTTTGCATGTCAATGTACTTGACGCCAGTTTTTACAATCTCTGCTGCTGGAAAACTGGAACAAAGTCTACTTTGTGAATGCAAAATTAGCTCTTTGCATAAAATGCAAATCAGAAAAGTGTCCCACGTGAAGCTCCGGCATGCGGACAGTTACTATGTGGCTCCGGAACGTGTTGGGCTTCTGCTCCGGTAATCTTACAGCATTTCCATAAGCTGATGGAAATTTCTACAAGTTCCAGCAATGCAAATCTCTGAAAAGCCCAGAAAGCGTGCTCGCGTGTGCTTTAGCGCGGTCTGGGGAGTTCCAGCCCTGCGTGGTCCCCGCAATAATGATAGATAATGGTTCCAAGTAATAAGTGCTTCTCGGCGTTCTCCTACTTTGCCCTTTGAACAGCCAAATAGTTTAGAGTCCTAATGGAAAAATGTTTATATGGAGGTTTTAATGGTAAAGAAAACCGTAATGTAAAGGTCATTGCGTGCTGATTCGCCTACAGTGCTAGCATCGTTTATTAGGGGTCATTAACGAGCTCCTATTTAAGCGGCTGTGCGCTCACCACATTGAACTTTACCTCTATTGTTCCTCTTAATCTTTAGTTGCTATTAGTTTGCACTCCCTTTTTAAGAAGTTGCATGTGGGTTAGGCCGCTCTAGGGATGTGGGTTAGGCCGCCATTCACAAAATATGTGTTTGCCTGAGTGCTGCGCACGTGAGCACACAGCCAGTACGTTATGACATATGTACATGCTGGGTGCCACCAATCCTCATACGCTATTTTGACATGTATGCAAGTCTATATACGCGCCTAGATAGTGCATGCCCAGATTTTTTATTTTTTTTTGCACGCGTATTTTTTGAGGCTGGTTTGAGCGGCATATTCAAAGTCTATAGGGTTTTGCTACTAAGTATTACACGTGCAAAAACTGTAGGTAAGGCTGGCTTTACACGGACGTATGCGCAATTGCACAGCCTCTGCGCAATGAACGAGGCTTTTTTTGCTCGCGTGTCGGCCTGTTTACCTGTACTTTGCACGCAGGACACAAACACGCTCTGATTGTCAAGGCTGGTTCACCATTCAGAGGTCTAACATGAATTCACATGACCGTATTTGTGTGTGCATTTGTGCATGGAGACTTTGCATGCACAATACGCAGAGAATAGAATCTGTTGATTTCAATGAGTTCCTGCACAAGTGCGTATTTTTCCATTTTGGCTGTACAAAAGGGACCGCAGGGAAAGAACACATCTTAAACTCATTAAACTAATTGGCCATTTTAATAGCTGATGTGCATTTTTTTTATATGTGCAATTGCACACAACTTGACCATGCAAGAGGTACAGTACAATACACCAAAATGCATGCAAAAACGCAACGAACATATCAAAAATGCACTTATGCTCGTGTGAATACAGCTTAAAGGTACCTTTACACGGGCTGATAGTCACCCGGATAATCGCTCAAATGAGTGATTATGAGTAGAGTTGAGCGAACGTACTCTTCCGAGCTTGATGCTCATTCGAGTATTAGCATACTCGATGGTGCTCACTACTCGAGCGAGCATCACACTGTGTTCAACCCAGTTTTGGCCCCTCCCCGACGTGTCAGAGAGACAGACAAGACAGACACACACACTCTCGGCAACTGGCGGGTCTCATACAAAAATGTTCGAGTCTCCCATTGAAGTCAATGGGGTTTGTTACTTGAGTAGAGCTCTCGAATTTTACGAAAAGCTCGACTCGAATAACGAGCATTTTGGTGCTCGCTCATCTCTAATTATGAGCAATTGTCGGTCTGTGTACACATGGCCCCAACAGGACACTGAGCGAGAAGTTGCTCAGTAGTCGCTAGTTGTTCTGTTTCAATAAGCTGAAACTGAACGACTAATGAGTGACTTCTTCTTGCTCAGTGTAAACAAGAGCTGCTCTCTCTTCGGACAACTGCCTGTTTGCAGTGATTGGAGACATCCGGCGGAAGAGATCTCCAGCCCGCTCCTCCTCCGTTCTCTAAACTTATAAAAGTAAGGCACAATGGTTGTTGAAACGGTTGTTGGGCCCTTATTCACCTTAAAGATACCTTAAAAGAGGTAGGTGACATCCTAGCACTGAGTCTGTATTGCGTAAGGTTGATTAGCATTGACAAGGGACAGGTGCTGCAATGTTTTGTTTCCCGGAGAGTAGCAGTGACAAATGGATGTGGCCATGATTGAAATCTCTCGAACACGAGGGACTGTCTACTTGAGTTGTTAGAGATGGTTGTCACACATTGAACATGAGCACCACTGAGCAAGGTAATAAGTTTGTTCCCATCGCCTCGTCACTGAGTAATAGTGGAAAGAAATAATTCTTTGTAGCCTGGGGGCTTTGATGGATCTGGTCTTACAATTCTGTACATTGATGGCTCTTAGAACTGGGTCTTGGGTTTTTATTTTGGTGGTCCTGCTCATGAAGAAGTAGGGATGTTGCTGGCTTTAGCAAAAACATGGTTTTCCCACATTATGCCATATACAGCACGACGCACTGCAAATTGGGGTAAATTCCGCATCAGAATCCACAGGCTACAGTAGAGTTGAAAATGGCTTAAAACCTGATTGCAATTCTGCATCAAAATCCGCAGTTAGACCTTTTGGATTTTGGTATGGAATTCCGCAGTTGCAGATTTGGTGGCGCCCTGCGGCATTATTCTGTCCCCAAGGCCCCTTGGGTTCCACCATTTTAACAAAAAAAGAAGCTCTGCATGCAATGGAAAACAGTGGAATCTGCTCTGCAGCCCTCCAAATGCAGATGTGAACTTGGCCTTACACAGGGGGTAAGAATTTTAACAGAAAATAGGTTTGTATCTGTTAGATAAGTGGGAAAGCTTTTCTAACGTTAGGTTTTCTTTTGCTCTGCTGGGATTCAATCTAGTTTTCAGGTCATTATCCATGGAAGTAATGTCACATGACCGCTGTATGGTTGTATTCCCACTGGAGGGGAAGTTTGATGGTTCTGAAAGAAGTTATTCCCTTAGAGGTTATGGCACATTCGTAGGTTTTACACTCGTCAGTAACATTCCCCTCCCCGAGAAGTTGTCAGAATTGAATGAAACTTTCTCATTATTTGTAACGTTGATATAGGGAAGTGATTTCAATATCAGAGCCAATAGAGAATTTATAGTGGAAAACTCACCCCTTGAAGGGAGGCTCTAGTACCTTGTTGTACCACATCTAGCTTGGATACAAGATGTGATATGGGCGGGCCTGGAGGCTGTAGTACCCTGTTGTGCTGCCTTTATCTTGGATGCAAGATGTGATACGGGTGGGTAAGGAGGCTCTAGTAGCCTGTTGGGCCGCCTCTAGCTTGGATACAAGATGTGATATGGCAGGCCTGGAGGCTGTAGCACCCTGTTGGGCTGCCTCCAGCTTGGATACAAAATGTGATACAGGCGGTCATGGAGGCCCTAATATCCTGTTGGGCCGCCAATAGCTTCGATACAAGATGTGATACGTGGGGGCATGGAGGCTCAAGTACCCTGTTGGGCCACCTCTAGCTTGGATACAAGATGTGATATGGGGGGCATGGATGCTCTAGTACCCTGGTGTACCACCTCTAGCTTGGATACAAGATGTGATACAGGTGGGCATGGAGGCTCTAGTACCCTGTTGTACCTCTAGCTTGGATGCAAGATGTGAGGTGGACAGGAATAAAGGCATACATTTTCCCTATAGTATCCGGCCTCATATCGCTATAACTGAGCCTCTGGATCATACCAACACGTAGGCCATTGAAGCTGTCATCCCAGATGCTCCCAGATCTATTAGTGATAAAGCTGGCGACCAGGCAAGCTGTAGAAGTGTGACAATGTTGTGGGGACATTCCTGTTACCCCCCCCCCCCCGCCTTAATTGTCCTGCTGGAAAATGCCCCTTGTAAGCCGCCATGAGAGGAACGCATGTGGCTGCAGGATGTCCTGAACATATCGCTGAGATGTCATTGTCCCTCATACCACTAATAAGGGGTGACCGACTGTCATCTGTGATGCCTCCACACCCCAGACCAGTAGTGAAGGCAGTGTGCCTCTTCACAACAAAGGCAGGATTGAGGCGCTCACCCCTATGTTATCAGTGCCCAAACTAAACCTGGGTTTATTGCTGAAGAGAACCCAGTTCAACTCTGTAGCAGTCTAGTTTCGTCATTAACGACACCACTGCAAATGGAGGGGATAGTGGGTTCAAAGGCAGTATATGTAATGGACGCTGTGAGACCAAATGTCCTTCAGCCAAGCACCTGGAAATGGTTCAGACAGACACGGGTGTAACAATGGCTCTACCTGTCTTTGGATGGCAGACAATGCAACAGTTGGAGCTGCTCGTGCTTGTTGGACAATTGGACCATCCTCCCTACTGGTGACCTGTTGAGTGTCCTGAGCCTGGTTGTTTTGTTTGGTGCCCTCACACAACCACTGATCCCAACACCTCCTAACAGTCTGGTCACAACGGCCCGGGCGCCTGACAACTTGTCGATACGACCATCCAGCTTCTTTTCTTCCAACATTGCTTCCAACATCCCTGCGTTGTAGAGGCGTCTAGTGGTCAACAAGCTCTACACAAGCAGAAGAAGAGGTTACTACACACAAGGAGCCCCCAAGAGCCTTTTATAGGCCAAGGGGGGAATCACTTTTAGGGTCTCCGGTGACAAGACCCTTCATCTAATCACACCACAACTCTCATCATTTACATATCTGCCTGAGATGGAACTGCATGCCGAGTTTTACAGCCAAATGACAACTTCTTCTAGGAGCTTGACTTTTCTTTTTGACAAAGAGTGTACAGGTGGTCCCTGACTTGCGAACAGGTTCCGTTCCGGGAGCCCGTTCGCAAGTCCGTTTTGTTCGCAAGTCGAACAAATGGTATGGAGCGGGTGGATCCCGCTCCATACAACGTCGGTTGCCGGCTGTTCTTACAGCGGGCACCCGGCGGCAGCAGTTCCGACGAGCCGCGCCGCTTGTCAGAACTGTTAACACTTTAAATACTGCTCTGACAGCGGTATTTAGAGTGTTAACAGTTCCGCCGAGCGGCGCGGCTCGTCGGAACTGCTGCCGCCGGGTGCCCGCTGCACCCGACGTTCAGGGGGCCCGTACAGCGTCCCACGATGAGATCGCGGGACGCTGTGCGGTTGCTAGGCAGCCGGGGACCTCCTGAAAGGCCCCAGGGCTGTCTATGCAGAGTGCCCATCAAGCGCACGGCTTGATAGGCGCTCTGCATAGACAGCCCTAGGACCTTTCAGAAGGCCCCCGGCTGCCTAGCAACCGCGATCTGACCGGACAGGCTTCTATCAGGCTTGATAGAAGCCTGTCCGGTTCCTGCACAGTATGATGTAATGCCATAGCATTACATCATACTGTGCAGGACAGATAGTTCGTATCTAGTGAAATTCGTAAGTCGAATGTTCGCAAGTCGGGGACTATCTGTACTACAAATTGGTCGGTTTGAGCTGCTGAGATGGGGCTGAGCTGCAATACCACACACAACCAACGGACAAAAGTGGTGCAGTTTCTAGAAGAAAGCAGCCTTGTTCACTTCAATCTCACACAACCCCTAACACAAGGTAATTACCACTAAGCCATGGCTGAGGAGCTATATTGTTCAGATAAGATACTGTTTCTCCTCTTTGGTGTAAGCATACACCTTCATGCATACGGGGAGATTAGATCCGTACAAAATCCGTTTTTATTAATGGGAAACAATATTTTTTTTCATCATTTATCATTTTGTGTGATTTTTCAGGGGGTAATTCTGGCTACAAGCGCTCATTATCATTCACGTTTAGTCCCTGCTCTATATCAAACTGGAGACGCCTTAAATGACCCCCAACTGTTTTTTCTTTATCGTCTGAGGAAAGCAGACAATCCTTGTCCTCTATAACAGTGCGCCTAAATCTCCCTTATATGGCTGCACCCCTGTGAGACGCTTTGGTTACACTAAGCATCAAATCAAGTTTAATGGAGAAATCTGGCTGCAAGAGACTCATACGGAGAACAAAGATACATTCATGGGAAAATAATAAGGTTGGAGGCCATTAAAACCTATATAGCAGGAGCCTCGGCCGCTGAAGCCATTGGATGGGGGGCTTCTTACATTGTAATGTGGGATATATATTTTCTTGTATAAGTGCACATTTTTGCACAAGATTTATTCTTTTTTTCCTTCTACTGTTAAGCATCTACTTTCCCGGGACTGCTTTCTCCGGTAGAGGTCTTAAACTTTCGCGCTAAAGCAGACAGAATTGCTTTAGTACATTTTAAAATCTTTGATCACCCGGTAATAAGTGATAAGATCCCCAATCTGCTGTAGGGTGCAGATAGATTGTTCGTTTGCTTAGCAGGGGTTAATAAATATACATTTTCAATATTTATCTGGTTTCTGACTGGTTGGATATGATGTCCCATCTTCAAATGGCACAAGGCCCGTGGACCCGCGTTCCTCCTAGCTTTGTGTCATCTGCAAATTTTGTTTAGTTTCCCCTCAAACCATCACTAGATAATTTATAAAAATGTTGAACAACACTGGGCCTAGGACAGAGCCTTGCAGTACCCCACTTGATACATTCTTCCTCTTGGATGTGCAGCCATTTATGACTACTCTTTGAGTACGAGCTCTCAGCCAGTTGTGAATCCATCTAACAGTTGCCTTGTCAATCCCATATTTGGTCATTTTTTTCCCAATAAGTATGGTATGAGATACTTTGTCAAATGCTTTACTAAAATCAACATATGCTATATCCACCGCATTTCCCTGATCAACCCAGACGGTGATTCTGTCATAGTAGGAAATTAGATTAGTCTGACATGACTTGTTTGTTACAAACCCATGCTGGCTCTGGTTAATTACTCCATTTTTATCCAAGTACTTGCATACATGCTGTTTAATAATTTGTTCAAAGATCTTTCCCGGTATAGGAGTCAGGCTCACAGGCCTGTAGTTTCCTGGATCCACCTTCTTCCCTTTTTTGAAGATAATTACCTCTGCTGCTTCCTTTAGTATTGTAGAATGTAATTCTAGGATACTAAATTAAATTATTTGCTAAAAGGTAAATCTAATATATATACATTTTAGCCTGATATGATTCATTATGTAACTACACGTTGTGCCTCACGCTCATCAGCCCCACCATAGAATCTACAGGGAAACTAGGCTTGCATCACATGCATATGAAAGCTGTTTAAGAGAAAATCTGTCTGTTGCCCATAGTAACCAATCACATCGCAGCTTTTATCTAACCTCAACAGTACAATGGCTCATGCCCACGATTGTTTGTGTAAAGCGCTGCCAGTCCCCATGTAGGATTTTATACATTTTGGTAGCCATACGCTGGAAGAGAGCTGGCAGAGACTGTGTATGGCTGCGTATGGCACTGGTCTTGTCCACATATCACATGGACATGCGCAATAATGAAATCCGCACTGTGATTGGCTGCTATTGGCAGAGTTGTTTTACTAACAAACTGCACATCAGACTAAGGCCTCCTGTCTACGGGCAAATTTTCACTGCGTTCCCCACGGTGATAATCAGGCCGTGGGGAACGCAGTGAACACTTTCCATGGAAAGCACAGCCCCACTGTCCATGAGTGGAAAATCATAGTGATTCTCTGCTCGCGGGATTTAAATTGCAACATGGTGCGATTCTCCGCGGTGAGCCTATCTGTCAGATATGCTCAGCGCAGAGAGCTGTCAGCCCTCCCCGGCGGCGGCTCCCGTGGCGCAGGCCTGTCGCGGGATATCACTATGCCCGTGGACAGGAGCCCTTAGTGTGGTTTCACACAGGCAAATGTGATATCATGCTCGCCACCGTTTAACGTCTCCGCAGATGAGAAGTGTTTTTGTGTCAAAAACGTATAACCTCACTTCAGGGAGGATCGCGGAGTGTCTCTCATTGTTTTCAATAGGAAACCTTGCAAGCGTTTCCCACACTTTGCTGGCCGCATTGAAAACAATGGGCGATGCATTCTGAGGGAACGACCAAAGATAGGACACGCCACAATCCCCCCCCCCCCCCCCCCCCCCCAAACTGTGATGTGATGCCGGAAAAAAAAATCGCTCATGTGTATGACCTTATTCAAAAGAATGGGGTTCATATTCATTCGTCTCGCATCACACAAATCTTGCACGATTTTCTCGGTTGTGTGAAAGCAGCCTAAGACCGGGCTCACAGGAACATATGCAGTCAATGAAAGTATATTGATCTCTTCGCATTTGCGAATATTCTTTGCGTGTCATACGTGTGCAATAAAGAACGCAGCATCTTCTATCTTGCCACATATTACGCGCAATAAATCCCATTGTTTTCTATGGACGCGTAATCAGCGCTGTACATATCCAATTACGCAATATATGCGCCCGTAATATGCGGTAAATGGCGTCAATGAAAGTTCATTGATTTTTATTGTTCCACTCACATTTGCGTATATTACACAGCATGACACAGCATGTTCTATTTTATATGTATAATATATATTAGTCGCAGTCAGGTTCGCGGTAATGTTTTTTTCCCGGTCAGGTAAATCCCTCCGTTTGATTCTGGTATAATTTGATAACCGTGTCATTGGGTCTGAACTGTTTGCTCCATTAATCCAATCCTCACTTTGATTGTTCCGCACATCATTAAATGAGTGAAATAAGTTTACTGCACTTAGTGACAGATAACGCCGGGACACGTTTGTTAATGCCGAGTCTTTTGCATAATTTAAATGTAATTCTCCAGCAAATTTCATTTTTAGTAATAGTACATTGATTTCACACCTCCGGTGGCTCAAGCTGTTCACGCATTGTTTTCGATGGCCTTTAGTGACAACAGCAATTGGGAGCTCTCAAAGACTAATTTATGTGCTGGATTGTTTAACTGTAATAGGAGATTAGAAAGCAGAATAAATCAGCATGGCAGGTGTATTCCCTCCTACACACCAGTGATGGCGCTGCAGGGAGTGATAGCATCACGGTGCAAAAGTAAATATATGTATAATAATGTATGTAATATAAATAATATATAATTACACACACACTCATTATAAAAAACAATTCCCCCCTAAAAATTTTAGATGGAATGAAACGTTCTCTGTGTGGTTGTAACATTCATATAAGTAAGTGATTACAATATCAGAGCCAAAGCATCATTTATTGCGGACGCCTTGTAGGAAGGCTCTAGTACCCTGTTATACCACCTCTAGCTTGGATACAAGATGTGATACATATGGGCATGGAGGCTCTAGTACCCTGTTGCACTGCATCTAGCTTAGATACAGTGTGATATGGGTGGGAATGGAGGTTCGGTATCCTGTTGTACCTTCTCTAGCTTGGATACAAGATATGATACGGATGGGCATGGAGGCTCTAGTACCCTCTTGTACCACCTCTAGCTTGAATACAAGATGTGATACAGGCAGGCATACAGGCTTTAGTACCCTGTTGTACCGCCTCTAACGTAGATACAAGATCTAATACAGGCAGGCATGGAGGCTCTAGTACACCTCTAGCTTGGATACAAGATGTGATACAGGCGGGCATACAGTCTCTAGTACCCTGTTGGACCATCTCTAGCTTAGATACAAGATGTGATGGGTATTAGTGTACCTTGACTCCATCAGGAAGCTAGGGGTTTGACAGGGATATGCCCCTTTCACACCCCTAGCTCCCTATTGGCTGCATTCCTGAAGGTCCTTAAGCAGCATCAGGATAGCGATGTGACTGTCCCATTCCGCTGTGATGGCCTGTGCAGCAGTCGGCTGTGAGTACACTGTGTAGTGCACTTGCCGCTGTGCAGTGATGTGCGGCTGTCGGCAATCCTCGAACCCCGCTCCTGGAAGTCACCAGTGCACGCAGTAGTACTCTGTGCGGCTGTCAGGTGAGAGGACATCCTGGGGTGCAGTCAGCGCTGTGCTGTGATGTGCGGCAGTCGGCACTCCAGGGACTGCGCAGCTGAAAGTGTGCCACCGCCACCGTGCTTGTATGTGCGCCCCTGGCCTCTCAGGTGATGTCCACACACCCCTTGTCAGTATCATGGGGGGAGGAGTGGGGGCGTTAACTGACCACCAGCTTGTGAGGTAGCAAGGGACCGCAGGCAGAGACCCGCTGGCAGGGGGCTGCAATGGCGACCTGTATGCAGACCCTGGTAAAGGACCTTCAAGTACCTTGACGAATGCAGCCAATCGGGAGCTAGGGGTGTGAGAGGGGTGTTCCTCCTGTCAAACCCCTAGCTTCCGGTGGCGTCAACATTCACTAATACCGATGTGATGCAGGCAGGCATGAAGGGTCTAGTACCCTGTTGTACCACCTCTAGTTTAGATACAAGATGTGATATGGGCAGGCAAGGAGGCTCTAGTACTCTGTTGTACCGTCTCTAGGTTGGATGTGATATTGTCCCTCTTATCACTACTAAAGGTGAACGACCTGTTGTACGCAATTGCCCCCACCCCTCCACCAGACCATCACAACAGCAGTGCGGGCAGTGTGCCACTTCACAGCGAAGGCAGGACTGAGACGCTCACCCCAAGGTCTTCAGACATGAACACAGCCATTGTCAGTGTTAATACTAAATCTGGATTCGTTGCTGAAGACAACCTGGTTCCACTCCTTAGCAGTCCAGTTTCACCATTCCTGAACACGATGGCAACAGTGGATGGGTGTCAAAGGCAGTACATGTAATTAGTGTTGTGAGACCAAGTGTCTTCAGCCAAGCAGCTGGAAATGGTTCCAACAGACACAGGGGTGTAACAATGGCACCCCCTGTCTCTGGATGGTGCATAATGAAACGGTTGGAGCTGTTCTTACCTCTCTCTGTTGAGGGCATCCTGAGCAGGTCACCTTGAGTGCAATCACACATCCACTGTTCCCAACACCTCTAAACTCACCAGACATGGCTCCAGGACAGATGTGGTGCTGTATCTGGAAGAAGCCTCCGAGGTCTTGGAATCCAGGGCTGATAATGAAGTGCTAATATATGCTTAGATGCTTTTGAGTCAAAGTGACACTTTAACATGAATACAGCCCTACTGCTAAAAATAATTGTGCTGTCAGCTTAGATGCAATTAATAAAAGAAACTAATAGATGTTAAATATAACAACTGATAATTATAAGTTATGAAATGTAAAGAAGATCTGCAAAATCCATATAGAATCTAACATTGCGTTTTCTAAACTTTCCTGATTTGTCTATTTTGGTAAATACTTGTATTCCCCGTGTGTAACAGTTGTGAGGACAGGTTGCTTTTTTTTGGTTTGTTTTTCTTTTAAACTTCTACATTCTGCCATCCTTCTGTAGTTCGTCCCATAAATGTTAACGTAAATTCCCAACTTGGTATCCAAAATTGTCCAAATCCAGGAGTACATGTCCGTCGTGGCCGGGAAGGGGTTTCCGTGGATGGATGCAAACTTATGTCCTATGCATGGCGCGAGTTCAGAAGCTGAGCCCGTGCCATCCACAGCAGGAACTGACGTTTGACTGACAGCTGGCCTCCCACCACAACATCAGGGAACTATGAGAACACTGAGCCTCACTGTTAACTCCTTACATGCCACAATCAATGCTGATCGTGGCATGTAAAGGGTTCACAGAGGGAGGGCGCTCCACCATGTAATCACGAAGGACCAACTGGCCAACTCGATGCCACAAAGTGTTGTCCAGGTCTGCTATGGCCTGTAATTGCTTTGAAAAGCGATAATGCATTGCAGTACAGAAGTACTGCAATGTATTATCAGTGCGATCATAGAGTCGCAGTTTCAAGTCCCCTACAGGGACCTAAAACGTAAAGGTGTGTGTAAGTTAAAAAAGAAAAACCTTTTTTGCGCACTTTCCCCTTTTGTTTAAAAAATGTAAGCAACTAAAAAAAAAAAGTGTGGTATCGTCACATCTATAATGACCCGTACAATAAATTGAACACCCTTTTAATCCTGCACAGCAAATGCTATTTATTTAAGTTCATTTCACCTACCAGAAAAGCGCGATAAGTTATCAAAATAGCTGTATATACCCCCTAGAGCTACTAATAAAAACTGCAGCTCATCATGCAATATGCAAGCCCTCAAAGAGCTCCCTCCATACAAAAATACTGAACTTTGAATGTAGCAATGCAAAAAGAAATCCAAAGAAAGGAGTTTTTATTGTAGAACAGTGGAAAAAAACAAAAAAAAATGCAATTTTGGTGTTGTAATTTTAGCAACACACAGAAAAAATTATCATGTCATTTCTGCTGCATGAGTAGCACAATTAAAAACAAAACAATAGCAATGTCCTTTTTTGCGCACCTTGAATGCTGTAAAAACTAATCCTTCAAAAATGGGGCAATTGTATATATTTTTTTTTAATTAAACATTTTTACGAGTTATTAACTCTACGGCACATTAAATGGTAACACACACTTTTTTTTTTAATCCAGTCCAGTGGGTAGGTCCTGACTGTTTCTGTAGCCTGCAGTCCACTCCAATCACCGGTCATGTTCTTAATGAGTGATATGGATAACATTTACTACGTCGTCCACAGTCTTGTCCAAGTCTCACGCATGCGCCATGCTCCATAGACTGATGCATGTGCAGAAGAGCCAATCAGTTTTGCCCAGAATTGGTCAGGTCTGTGGATGATGTAGAAGAAGTCATCCACGTCACACATCGCTTATAGAGAGTGGGTAGGTGGCCTACCCACCCATTCATGCGGGCTAGATTAACCTACAGTACAGGAATTTATAAAGCCTCAATTTGCAAGATATGATGGCACTGCAACAAAAAAACCTTTAGAATGTTGTGCCATTTTTTTATTCTCTAGCTGCCATTGGTTCAAATGGCTCTAAACTACTGATTGGTTCCCTTTTAAGGAGGTGAGTTGCCTTATTTCTTTATTTTACAATATTTCATGGCCATAGAGGTTTTTTTTGTCTTGAGTCCTGGAAAGCCCCTTTTATGTGTACTGTTAAAAACATCAGAGTAGTTGGTACACGTGGATTTTTGTAATTGATTTCTATTCAGGTAGTTTTTTTTTCTCATCAGACCTATGGACTGGATCCACCACTGGTCAGGTCTACTGAGTCTGTTGCCAGATTTAGTAATCCTTCCCCGACCATAAGCACTTTTCCACAACATGTATAATATTACAGTCATATCCCGCTATATACGAGAGCTTTGGTACCTTTAAAAATTCTAGTGATTTTATTATTCTCATGCCTGATGTAAAGTGAATCATTTACAACATACATCATCAAGGAATAATAGCTATGCAGTGTTCCTGTAGCATCAGTCGCAGGTTATATTGATGATTCAATAATGTTACATTAGGGAAAATTAATGCAGGGTTATGCATAACTCATCTTGGCGACGTTGTGCTTTGCAAGCCGCCGTTGACATTTCTGCTTTCTAGTAACTTCTGTGTAAACTCATTGTGGGGCATCAAAATGAATGTCATCTTGATGCAATTTACCTTCATAGTCTGTATTGTTTAACTACGGTCAGATATTACCCTCTCTGACAAGATACTGTTAACTGCATTATATTAAAGAGTTGCATATAGATTATAATCGGTACCAATGATTCCCAACTTGCTTCCATGGAGGAACCTCTGAAAATGTGCCTACTCTCATTCCTACGTCTAAGAAGCTTGCCTAAATAATGAGTTAGGGTGGTTTCAAATCTGCGTTGGAATTTTCGGCCAGATGTTTCGTCACGGATGTACAGCCTCACTGCTCTTACAGTAAAGAACCCCTATCTATGTCGGTGTAGAAACCTTCTCTCCTCTAGAGGGTGCCACCTTGTTACTGTCACAGTCCTAGGTATAAATAGATGATGGAAGAGGTCAAAATTAGTTTGTGATTTCTACTGTAAAAGTGGCAGCTTTTGCTACTGTTGGGAACTCCTGACCTGAATTCAAGGGCAACCACACTTGAAAAGACCTAAATAGAGATGAGCGAGCACCAAAATGCTCGGGTGCTCGTTACTCGGGACGAACTTTTCGCGATGCTCGAGGGTTCGTTTCGAGTAACGAACCCCATTGAAGTCAATGGGCGACCCGAGCATTTTTGTATTTCGCCGATGCTCGCTAAGGTTTTCATGTGTGAAAATCTGGGCAATTCAAGAAAGTGATGGGAACGACACAGCAACGGATAGGGCAGGCGAGGGGCTACGTGTTGGGCTGCATCTCAAGTTCACAAGTCCCACTATTAAGCCACAATAGCGGCAAGAGTGGGCCCCCCCCCCTCCCAAAAACTTTTACTTCTGAAAAGCCCTCATTAGCATGGCATACCTTTGCTAAGCACCACACTAGCTACAACAAAGCACAATCACTGCCTGGATGACACTCCGCTGCCACTTCTCCTGGGTTGCATGCTGCCCAACCCCCCCCCCCCCCCCGCACGACGCAGTGTCCACAGCGCACAACAAACTGTCCCTGCGCAGCCTTCAGCTGCCCTCATGCCACGCCACCCTCATGTCTATTTATAAGTGCGTCTGCCATGAGGAGGAACCGCAGGCACACACTGCAGAGGGGTTGGCACGGTTAGGCAGCGACCCTCTTTAAAAGTGGTGTGGCGATAGCCCACAATGCTGTACAGAAGCAATGAGAAATAGAATCCTGTGCCACCGCCATCAGGAGCTGCACACGTGGGCATAGCAATGGGGAACCTATGTGCCACACACTATTCATTCTGTAAAGGTGTCTGCATGCCCCAGTCAGACTGGTAATATGTACCTTAACAGTAACCGCGTTGGTGGTAATGTGGTGGTGACTGCGGACCTAGTAGCGCGGTTTTATTTTGTTGGTTTTCGGAATGTGGCCAGGATTAAGTGGGCCGTGGCGGGGGGATGGTGGGGGGGCTCTCTTGTAGTGTCGGTAAAGGTGAAATTCTTGGACTGCCACCAGACGAACCAATGCAAAGGCATTTGCCAAGAATGTTTTCCCTGTTGGAGGAGGAGGGGGATGTTTTTGAGGCACTACGTGTCCTCTCCACGTGTCCGTGGTTATATGCACCTTAACAGTAACCGCATTGGTGGTAATGTGGTGGTGACTGCGGACCTAGTAGCGCGGTTTTATTTTGTTGGTTTTCGGAATGTGGCCAGGATTAAGTGGGCCGTGGCGGGGCTCTCTTGTAGTGTCGGTAAAGGTGAAATTCTTGGACTGCCACCAGACGAACCAATGCAAAGGCATTTGCCAAGAATGTTTTCCCTGTTGGAGGAGGAGGGGGATGTTTTTGAGGCACTACGTGTCCTCTCCACGTGTCCGTGGTTATATGCACCTTAACAGTAACCGCGTTGGTGGGAAATGGCCTCGCCGCCATCATGTCTTTGGGAAGCCTCTGTTTCCACACCCCAGAGACATACCATTAGCAGCGGTATAGGCAGAGCCCATAATTCGTAACATTTCAGCCGTAGCATTAGGACAGGCCCCACTAACATATCACTAGCAGCATTATAGGAGGAGCGCAGTCTTCGTTCCATGTCAGCAATAGTAGCACTCAAGACAGGCCCCAGTAACAATTCCGAAGCAGCAGTATAGCGGGAGCGCAGTCTTCGTTCCATGTCAGCAATAGTAGCACTCAAGACAGGCCCCAGTAACAATTCCGAAGCAGCAGTATAGTGGGAGCGCAGTCTTAGTTCCATTTCAGTAGCTGCAGTATAGCCAAGGCCCAAGTTACATTTATGTAGCTAAAGTGTAGGCCAACCCCACACACACTTCTGTACCATGAGTGCAGGCGAAGAACATACAAATTGCTATTATTACACTGTAGGTGAGGGCCCCAAAAAATTGGTGTACCAACAGTACTAATGTACCTCAGTAAAAATTGGCCATGCCCAACCAAGATGGCAGGTGAAACCCATTAATCGCTTTGGTTAATGTGGCTTAAGTGGTAACTAGGCCTGGAGGCAGCCCAGTTTAACGAAAAATTGGTTCAAGTTAAAGTTTCAACGCTTTTAAGAGCATTGAAACATATAAAAATTGTTTAGAAAAATTAGATGAGTGAGCCTTGTGGCCCTAAGAAAAATTGCCCGTTCAGCGTGATTACGTGAGGTTTCAGGAGGAGGAGCAGGAGGAGGAGGAGGAATATTAGACACAGATTGATGAAGCAGAAATGTCCCCGTTTTGGATGGTGAGAGAGAACGTAGCTTCCATCCGCGGGTGCAGCCTACGTATTGCTTACGTATCGCTGCTGTCCGCTGGTGGAGAAGAGAAGTCTGGGGAAATCCAGGCTTTGTTCATCTTGATGAGTGTTAGCCTGTCGGCACTGTCGGTTGACAGGCGGGTACGCTTATCTGTGATGATTCCCCCAGCCGCACTAAACACCCTCTCCGACAAGACGCTAGCCGCAGGACAAGCAAGCACCTCCAGGGCATACAGCGCTAGTTCAGGCCACGTGTCCAGCTTCGACACCCAGTAGTTGTAGGTGGCAGAGGCGTCACGGAGGACGGTCGTGCGATCCGCTACGTACTCCCTCACCATCCTTTTACAGTGCTCCCGCCGACTCAGCCTTGACTGGGGAGCGGTGACATAGTCTTGGTGGGGAGCCATAAAGCTGTCCAGGCCCTTAAAGACTGTTGCACTGCCTGGGCTGTACATGCTGCTCGATCTCCGCACCTCCCCTGCTACCTGGCCCTCGGAACTGCGCCTTCTGCCACTAGCGCTGTCGGATGGGAATTTTACCATCAGCTTGTCCGCCAGGGTCCTGTGGTATAGCAACACTCTCGAACCCCTTTCCTCTTCGGGAATGAGAGTGGGAAGGTTCTCCTTATAGCGTGGGTCGAGCAGTGTGTACACCCAGTAATCCGTAGTGGCCAGAATGCGTGCAACGCGAGGGTCACGAGAAAGGCATCCTAACATGAAGTCAGCCATGTGTGCCAGGGTACCCGTACGCAACACATGGCTGTCTTCACTAGGAAGATCACTTTCAGGATCCTCCTCCTCCTCCTCATCCTCCTCAGGCCATACACGCTGAAAGGATGACAGGCAAGCAGCAGGGGCACCGTCAGCAGTGGGCCAAGCTGTCTCTTCCCCCTCATCCTCCTCATGCTCCTCCTCCTCCTCCTCCTGAATGCGCTGAGATATAGACAGGAGGGTGCTCTGACTATCCAGCGACATGCTGTCTTCCCCCGCCTCCGTTTCCGAGCGCAAAGCGGCTGCCTTTATGGTTTGCAGGGAACTTCTCAAGATGCATAGCAGAGGAATGGTGACGCTAATGATTGCAGCATCGCCGCTCACCACCTGGGTAGACTGCTCAAAGTTTCCAAGGACCTGGCAGATGTCTGCCAACCAGGCCCACTCTTCTGAAAATAATTGAGGAGGCTGACTCCCACTGCGCCGCCCATGTTGGAGTTGGTATTCCACGATAGCTCTACGCTGCTCATAGAGCCTGGCCAACATGTGGAGCGTAGAGTTCCACCGTGTGGGCACGTCGCACAGCAGTCGGTGCACTGGCAGATTAAAGCGATGTTGCAGGGTGCGCAGAGGGTGGCAGCGTCCGTGTGGGACTTGCGGAAATGAGCGCAGAGCCGGCGCACCTTTACGAGCAGGTCTGACAAGCGTGGGTAGCTTTTCAGAAAGCACTGAACCACCAAATTAAAGACGTGGGCCAGGCATGGCACGTGCGTGAGGCTGCCGAGCTGCAGAGCCGCCACCAGGTTACGGCCGTTGTCACATACGACCATGCCCGGTTGGAGGCTCAGCGGCGCAAGCCAGCGGTCGGTCTGCTCTGTCAGACCCTGCAGCAGTTCGTGGGCTGTGTGCCTCCTATCTCCTAAGCTGAGTAGTTTCAGCACGGCCTGCTGACGCTTGCCCACCGCTGTGCTGCCACGCTGCGCGACACCGACTACTGGCGACGTCCTGCTGCTGCTGACACATCTAGATTGCGAGACAGAGGTTGAGGAGGAGGAGGAGGAGGGTGCTTTAGTGGAGGAAGCATACACCGCCGAACATACCACCACCGAGCTGTGGCCCGCAATTCTGGGGGTGGGTAGGACGTGAGCGGTCCCAGGCTCTGACTCTGTCCCAGCCTCCACTAAATTCACCCAATGTGCCGTCAGGGAGATGTAGTGGCCCTGCCTGCCTGTGCTTGTCCACGTGTCCGTAGTTAAGTGGACCTTGCCACTAACCGCATTGGTGAGGGCGCGTACAATGTTGCGGGAGACGTGGTCGTGCAGGGCTGGGACGGCACATCGGGAAAAGTAGTGGCGACTGGGAACTGAGTAGCGCGGGGCCGCCGCCGCCATCATAGCTTTGAAAGCCTCCGTTTCCACAACCCTATACGGCAGCATCTCAAGGCTGATAAATTTGGCTATGTGGACGGTTAACGATTGAGCGTGCGGGTGCGTGGCGGCGTACTTGCGCTTGCGCTCCAACACTTGCGCTAGCGACGGCTGGACTGTGCGGCGCGAGATATTGGTGGATGGGGCCGAGGACAGTGGAGGTGAGGGTGTGGGTGCAGGCCATGAGACGGTAGTGCCTGTGTCCTGAGAGGGGGGTTGTATCTCAGTGGCAGGTTGGGGCACAGGGGGAGAGGCAGCGGTGCAAACCGGAGGCGGTGAACGGCCTTCGTCCCACCTTGTGGGGTGCTTGGCCATCATATGTCTGCGCATGCTGGTGGTGGTGAGGCTGTTGGTGGTGGCTCCCCGGCTGATCTTGGCGCGACAAAGGTTGTACACCACTGTTCGTCGGTCGTCAGGCGTCTCTGTGAAAAACTGCCAGACCTTAGAGCACCTCGGCCTCTGCAGGGTGGCATGGCGCGAGGGTGCGCTTTGGGAAACAGTTGGGTCGATTATTCGGTCTGGCCCTGCCTCTACCCCTGGCCACCGCACTGCCTCTTGCAACCTGCCCTGCTGCTGCCCGTGCCTCCCCCTCTGAAGACCTGTCCTGTGTAGGCGTTGCACACCAGGTGGGGTCAGTCACCTCATCGTCCTGCTGCTCTTCCTCCGAATCCTCTGTGCGCTCCTCCCTCGGACTTACTGCCCTTACTACTACCTCACTGCAAGACAACTGTGTCTCATCGTCATCGTCCTCCTCACCCACAGAAAGTTCTTGAGACAGTTGGCGGAAGTCCCCAGCCTCATCCCCCGGACCCCGGGAACTTTCCAATGGTTGTGCATCAGTGACGATAAACTCCTCTGGTGGGAGAGGAACCACTGCTGCCCCATCTGAGCAGGGGCCCGAGAACAGTTCCTGGGAGTCTTCCCGCTCCTGAGCATGTGTCATTGTAGTGGAGTAAGGAGGCTGGGAGGAAGGAGGAGCAGCAGACAGAGGATTCGGATTTGCAGCAGTGGACGGCACAGAACTGTGGCTGGACGATAGGTTGCTCGAAGCACTTTCTGCCATCCAGGACAGGACCTGCTCACACCGCTCATTTTCTAATAAAGGTCTCCCACGTGGACCCATTAATTGGGCGATGAATGTGGGGACGCCAGAAACGTGCCTCTCTCCTAATCGCGCAGCAGTCGGCTGCGACACACCTGGATCAGGAGCTCGGCCTGTGCCCACACCCTCACTTGGCCCTCCGCGTCCTCGGCCGCGTCCACGTCCTCTAGGCCTACCCCTACCCCTCAGCATGCTGTATTACCAGTGATTTGATTTCACAGGCAGGAAATAAATTGGCGCAAGCCTGCAGGGCAAATATGCTTTTTCCCCTTTTGTTTGAAAGGAAAGGCCCACTGCCTCTAGTGAATGAATAATAAGTTTAATAACTGTGTTGCGGCCCTGCAAAAGTGTCACAGAACTTTACTGTTGCAGAGTTATTAACTGTGGCAGAGCAGGTATTTCCCAGGCAGGAAAGAAATTGGCGCAAGGCTGCACTCAACCGTAGCTGTTTGTGTCTGATTTTTTTACGTTCTCCACGCAGCACACACGTACCCAGAGCCCTGACGGCTGTCAGAGGCAGGGCAAATATACTTTTTTCCCTTTTGTTTAAATGGAAAGGCCCACTGCCTCTAGTGAATGAATAATAAGTTTAGTAACTGTTGCGGCCCTGCAAAAGTGTCACAGAACTTTACTGTTGCAGAGTTATTAACTGTGGCAGAGCAGGTATTTCCCAGGCAGGAAAGAAATTGACGCAAGGCTGCACTCAACCGTAGCTGGTTGCGTCTGATTTTTTTTTACGTTCTCCACGCAGCACACACGTACACAGAGCCCTTAGGACTGACAGAGGCAGGGCAAATATACTTTTTTCCCTTTTGTTTAAAAGGAAAGGCCCACTGTGCCTATTTAATGACTAATAACTGTGTTGTGGCCCTGTCTACACAATTCTGTGCCTGTAGTATCAATGCAGGGTGCAATGCTCTGCACCGCCGATTTTGAGGGAAAAAAAAAAAAAAGCAACACAGCTAACAGCAGCCTGCACAGTACTCCACACAGTTAAATGTGGCCCTAGAAAGGACCGTTGAGGTTCTTGAAGGCTACACTCACTCCTAACACTCTCCCTGCCTAAGCACCACTTCTGTCCCTAATGCCGGGTGCAATGCTCTGCACTGCCGATTTTGAGGGAAAAAAAAAATTTCTCCACTGCTAACAGCAGCCTGCACACACGTAGATGTGGCCCTAAGAAGGACCGTTGGGGTTCTTGAAGCCTACACTCGCTACAAACACTCTCCCTACAGCAACTCCAATAGAACAGCACTGTTCCTCAGCTAACTCACAAGGCATGTGTGGCGAACCGCGGGAGGGGCCGACTTTTATACTCGGGTGACATCTGATCTTCCCAGCCACTCACAGCAGGGGGGTGGTATAGGGCTTGAACGTCACAGGGGGAAGTTGTAATGCCTTCCCTGTCTTTCAATTGGCCAGAAAAGCGCGCTAACGACTCAGAGAGGAAACTGAAAGTAACCCGAACACCGCGTGGTGCTCGTTACGAGTAATGAGCATCCCGAACACCCTAATATTCGCACGAATATCAAGCTCGGACGAGTACGTTCGCTCATCTCTAGACCTAAACCTTATTATTTATCCATCAAACCTGCAACTACACAAACACGTAAAAGGAGCTAAACATGTTTTATAAAAGTGGGAACGTTTTTTCTGATGTCACAGCACCCTGCAAGGAATAGCAGAGGCCATAACCATGTGAAACCTAAAAATCCAGCACATTCTCGACACTCCGGTAAGACCAGCAGGGCTGTGTTCTGCAAAGGAGGCTTGTGTAAAACAATGGGCAATCAATTAACTTTGCTTTTGAAATTACAGGAAGACTACTACAATGTATTTACAGGATGTCCTAATTTCTTAGAGCCCTCACCTCTTGACCTAGAAAACAAATATTATTTGAGGGTCAGGAAGAAATATTGATATTATCTTAATAGTTTCCTAAATCTTATGCAGCTTTCCAAAAACTAGCAAATAATCTAAAAGCACAGAAAGTCCAAAGAGATTGAGGGTAATTCATAGAAGAGCCAGTGGAAACACTGCAAAATTCTTATAAACTTCTTTCCAAAATAATTTTCCAGAATCTGCCAATGGGCCAGATTCTCACGGTCAAGATGAGTGTGTAAGAGAGGATCGGAAGTTGTAAGCCGCTAGTTCTCCGTTTCAGGAATTGTTTTAAATTTTTTTTTTTTTTTTACTTACAAGTTTTATTAGGTTTCCAATAATTCCCACCTCAGGGATGGATATACAGTAGTAAGAGAAAAATGCATGCAGCAAACGAGAGTATTGTCAAAATCGCATATAGAAAAGAGAAGCAAAAAAAAAAACACTTTTGAGGAGCTTGAGAAAGGCCAACATGGCCGAAACGTCGCCTTTTTGTATGTGATGGAGGAATAAAAAACTTCTTTGTGGATTAGCACCTCTGATCCTGCCGAAGTCTTTCTTTGCATTGGACATTTTCCAGGAGTAAGGTTCGGTCTCCTGAACACTTTGGCTGTTGCATTTGTTTGCCCGACCCTGACTGGGACGATATTGGTGCCGCTTAAGCAAATCTTTTGCTCTACCATGCCATTTATAGCATATCACCACTAAGGCTTGTGATTGGCTAAGCAGTCAAGTGTACAGTAAACAATGAAGCTTCTTCTGGGATTGGAGTGGTGGGCACCAGGTTGGTTGCGTTGGACAAGGGGCTATTTGAGAGTTGAGTATGGCTTACTTTTTTCTATTTTTCAAATATTCCCTTATCATAGAATTGTTTTTATTTTTCGCAGTCCCGAAAAAGGCTTTTAGGATTGGCATATGAAATGCCCGTCTTAATAGTGTCATCCCCATGGCGTTTCCATGTTTGCATTGACAATCCTTTTCTTGTAGAGTCGGTCTATCAGAGTAAGTCTCTGTGTGCTCCACTTCATACACAATATGCACGTGGTGTTCTCCTTTATGTTCTGCAGGCAGGATGTAATCTTTTCCAGACTGCAATGCTCGTTCTTGTACAACTAAGAGCAGATTTATAATCCATCAAAGATGTGAATTTAGTGGTGTGTCAGAGAGCCAGTAAGCCTCCTTTACTACATCATCACATTTCCACAACTGAAGTTGGCATGCCATGTTCTGTACAGCTCAGCAATAACTATAAAATGTGCATCTTTTGCCAGACTGCAGACATCGCCCAGTCCAACCGAGCACACATCTCCTCCATATTCAGACCTTTGTTCCTGGCACCTGATCTTTTTCTAGAAAGTGCTATGTTTGTAGAAAACTCATAGCGTTGGCTCCATATTTTGCATCCTCTTCGGGGTTCCTGAAAAATTGTGTTTGTGGCCAGGGTTTGGACCTAGTGAAATGAATCTCCTCTAGGCTGTGCATGTGTCATTGCTCCTCACAACCTCTGACACAGTAGAACAAGAATTTTGTTCGTAACCAGAAACTGGTTACAACACACTGTCATTTAAATGGGCTCCTCCGAGACACCAAGTTCTCTCTGTGCTCTTTATAACATAATGATATGGTAATGCAGTAAATATAGCTATTGTGCTGCCAGCAGTTCTGAGGGCTTACCTGGGGGGCTCGTAGTGATTGGGTATGATCCAGAGTTTATTAAACTTTTTATGCTCTACTCTCTCCAAGCTAAAGTGAAGCATGAATACATTTTTTTTAATGATGTCTAAAATTGTAAATGCCCAGATCCTTTTTTCATTGCTTGCAACATTTTAAGTGGCCGAAGAGGAAGTTGAGTGAACTACAAATCCAATGTTCATGCAGATCTGCAGCCTATCACTTTTTTAATTTGCTTACTATCATAAAGATAATTAAAGGGGTTGTCCAGTTGTATACTGTTTAAGGCCAATTCTCAGGATAGGCCATCAATAGTAGATCAATGGGGGTCCGTTTTGCAGGGCTCCATTACTCAGGACTCCTGATGATCGGCTGTTCACCAGACTAGTGCGTTTATGAACTGAGCTGATTTATGCAGGAAGCAGATGGCTCTGTTCCTGCTGCAGTTTTCAGACTTGGTACAACAGGCATTGAAGTGAATGGGAACTAGGGACTGCAATACCAAACTTGGCCACTGCAGTGGGAACTGAGCTGTCTGCTTCCTGCGGAAAGAAAATCCATGCATGACTACACTGGGCCTTGAATTGTGGACCCCCACTGATCTGCTATTGATGGCTTATTCTAAGGATAGGCCAACAATAGTTTACAACATTTTTAAAGGGATTGACCACTTGTAAACTATTGATGGCCTATCCTAAGGATAGGCCATCAATAGTTTATAACTGGACAACTCCTTTAAAAGTACTGGCTGCTTAAAGTAGATTGTGGATTTGTGGCATGAGCTCATCGCAATGGAGTGTCCGTCCGTTACATGAAAGTAACCATGTGGTCACTGGTAGTAACAGAATGGTGATGGTTGGGGACAAAAAAACCACAGATGGCCATGGCCACAACCATTCTCTCTATACATGGGGTACTTTTGCACATAGAGATAATCGTTCACCGAAGCGAACCGGCAAACTATGTCACAGTTTGCTTCTTCGCTCAGGCAGTCAGTCTAAGCACAATGATAAATTGTGTGTGATACATCGTTTATGTATAATTTTTTTTCACGGGATCGTTCAGTTCTCTGTGCCCGTGAATGCGAAGGTCTGAACTATCGGTGTTTAAACAATAAGTAAACAAGTCAACGACCATTTTCGTGCTTGCATACAAAGAACGATAAGCAAACTGCTTATTGCTTATCTTTCAATCGTTGGCTGGGTTTACACTGAACTAGAGATGAGCGAATGTGCTCGTTTAGAGCAATTACTCAATCGAGCATCGCTTTTTTTGAGTAACTGTCTAATCGGGTGAAAAGATTCGGGGGGCGCCGGGGGTGAGCGGGGGGGTGTTGCGGTTGGGAGTGGGGGGGGGGGGAAGAGAGAGGGAGAGAGCTCCCCCCTGTTCCCCCTGCTACCACCTGCTCCACCCCGGCGCCCCCCGAATCTTTTCGCCGAATAGTAGGCAGTTACTCGAAAAAAGCGATGCTCGATCGAGTAATTGTCCTAAACGAGCACATTCGCTCATCTCTACACTGAACAGTTATCATTCAAATTCGAACGATCAAAGAATTGTATTTATTTATTTAATGACAATCGTTCCGTGTAAAAGCATCTTGTTGATAACTAAAGCAGTTTTGGGGGCTAATGGCAGTCATGACTGAATTTGCCGGTTTCTAGTTGAGGTCGGTTGACCATTTATTCGAGTAATCGTTTTAGCTTTTATGCAAATCCACTGTTGAATCCCCAAATGGTTACGTTTTGCATACCAGGGACCCCCCATGTGGTGAAGCGGTCCCTAACGTTACAACCTGGGCAACAAATTGGGGCCAAGTGGATTTCGAGCCATTAAAGCAGGTCTAGCTCTGTTATTTTTACCATAAATTGTATTTACAGTAAAGTTTTTGTGTTTTTGATAGCGTAACGTGCCTTTTAGTACCAGTCACTGTAGAAGATTATTTTGTCACCAAACAAGTAATATACATGTGAGGGAGGAATGTTCCCTCTAGTCACATTCATGGTATCCTCTACAGGACCTCTCCACATCTTGACTCACTTTAAATAGCTGTAAACTGGATTGGAAAACCACCTTGTTTTGCCGCTTTTAGGTTGTGCGCCGCATTGCTAAGCGACGGGTGGCAAGGTACAGAGTGATGAAGTGTTTTATGAGGTGGCAGAACACTGCACCGTGATTAGATCTATGTTGGTCCCGATGACCTAACCTGATGTAATCCCGTTTTATTCCTCTCCCGGCCCGAGAGGCCTTCAACAGCATTCTTAGAAACACAACAGGCTTCACACATGACATTAAATGTCGTAGACTGAGGGCTTTCCACGGTATATGTGTCACTCGGAGACAACTAAATCACATCCACGTTCTGCAGGGACGAAAGTTGTCCTTTATTTTTTCATCACGCCGTTCGCGTTGACGTTAAGATAGATGTTTTATAGCAGGATCCATACTGATAAGCGTCCCTTATGGCGTAAATTTCTTAGATCTTTTTTTCCTGACTTTGTACATGCTGACACGACTTTGAAACTAGTCACCTTGAGTATATGGATTTATCAGAGGGGCTATTTTTACTGCTGACTCAATTGCAGTACCTTGGCAAAAAAGATCGGAGACAACAAAATGTAACCAGACTTCTTATTGAGTTGCAGACAGATGCTGGAAGACGTACATCAGGCTGGTATCTCTGTCATGTATACGGAGTCCTAGCAGTACTGTTGACTTACAGTTTCTATAGAAATACAGTTGAGCAAGACTATTTTCGTTTTTCATTTGGGAATATATTCTGGAAATGAAATTGTATAGAATTCCATATATTAAAGGTATTTTTTAGGTTTGTATATAGTTCCCTGACCCATAGGGTGACCCAAAGTCGGCAATGACTGAATGCTCCGTTATCATAGTTATATCATGCCACATAGGGCAAGTTGGGCTTTCTGGAAGTGATCGAATACTGCACAGATTTGTCCAATCTGCATCTTAAAAGCATGTTCAACTCGCCCAAATGCAGCACCCTCTTTAAACAGCTGATCAGTGGGGGTGCCGGGAGTCGGAATCCCCACCCATCTGATATTGATGATGTATTCTGTGGCCTGGTCATCGATCTTTTAGTCCTAAAAAACCTCTTAAATTAAAAAGTGGCATCTCTTGAAAAATGCACCAAAATTGCTTGGACAAAATTCCCCCAAGTAGTAACGGAATTAGTAATACCCTGAAATACAATTTATCCAAGTTATTGATTATATTTACACTGTAAAATTAGGGCCTTTTTACACGGGCTGAGAAATTGTTCAGATTCCTGCGATCAATGAGCACCTCAATGATTATCGTTCAGTCTCAATGCATGAAAGATGGAGCGACAACCAGAAATCTGTTCGATGTTCAGTTTCTGCAGGCATAAAAACTAAATGACGATCGCCCATGTAAACAGGCAGTCATTCATGTATAAACGATTGCCTGTTTACTGTGAATGGAGGCGGCGGACAGAAAGGCAGCAGAAATGCAGTGCTAAGCTCTCGCTCATGACCTGAAGGTTGCAGGTTCAATTCCTGAATGGTTCAGGTAGAGGCTCACGGTTGACTCAGCCTTCCATTCTTCTGAAGTTGGTAAAATGAGTACCCAGCTTGGTGGGGGGTAATAGATAAAATAACCTGAAAGCGCTGCGGAATAAGTTGGCGCTATACAAATAACAAGGTTTTTTTTTAAATTTGTTTTTACTTTGTGTTCAAAAGTGCAGGTGAATAGTCCGTGCTACTTAGGAAAACTAGTGAACGGGTTCTATTCTCTGCGTATTGCAAAATACGCCAGTGTGAAGGGGGCCTAAGCCTGTTACTTCAGATTTGCTCGACTAAAATGTTAATGTTCCAAGACATACTATTGTTTGATCTCAAGTGGTCTTAAAGGGGTTGTCCCGCGAAAGCAAGTGGGGGTATACACTTCTGTATGGCTCATAATTAATGCACAATGTACATTACAAAGTGCATTAATATGGCCATACAGAAGTTATCAGAAGTTATTCACTTACCTGTTCCGTTGCTAGCGTCCTCGTCTCCATGGTGTCGTCTAATTTTCAGCGTCTAATCGCCGGATTAGACGCGCTTGCGCAGTCCGGGTCTTCTTCTTTTCTGAATGGGGCCGCTCGTGCCGGAGAGCGGCTCCTTGTAGCTCCGCCCCGTCACGTGCCGATTCCAGCCAATCAGGAAGCTGGAATCGGCAATGGACCGCACAGAAGCCCTGCGGTCCACCGAGGGAGAAGATCCCGGCGGCCATCTTCAGCAGGTAAGTAAGAAGTCACCGGAGCGCGGCGATTCAGGTAAGCGCTGTCCGGTTTTCTTGTTTAACCCCTGCATCAGGGTTGTCTCGCGCCGAACGGGGGCGCTGTTGAAAAAAAAAAAACCCGTTTCGGCGCGGGACAACCCCTTTAAGGTGCTCTTACACAGAATGATCATTGTTAAAAAAAAAACAAAAAACCGCTAGATAGTTCAAATTTGAATGATCGTCGCTCAGTATAAACATGGCTAACGAGGAAGGAGAATTCGTTCACTTATCATTCGTTTTATGCAAACATGAAAATCACTGTTGGCTCCCTCGCTAATTGCTTGGTTTAAACACCATTCGTTCAGTCGTTCTCGCTCACCTAACTGTTTTTTTTTAAAAAGCAATTTATCTTTGTATTTCAACTGACCGTGACATTGTATGTTCATTCGCTCAGGCGAAGAATTTATCGCTATGTGTAATAGTACCCCAAGTGATAGTAAGGGATGGGCTCTGCACAACGGTTCTGTTAGTTTTTCCTCCTCCTTAGTGTTTTTTCCATTGTCAATTGACAAAAGGCTTGGCCTGTTCTTACAACGCCCGACCTAAAACCTGTGCAATTCTTGTGAGTGCAGCTACAAATACTGTAAAGAACAAAAGTATCACTTTATGGTAGTTTATAGAGATGGATCTGGTGTTTGCGGAAGGCAGACGTTTCTAGGACTTGTTTCAATGCAGACTACAACCATGATGAGTTCATTACAGCATGTTAAAGCTATAAAGTCCTGGGCGCCCGCTGTGTGTTTATACCGCACATCCTCTCCCTCTTCTTGCGGTGGGAAAGTAAGTGAAACCATTTGCTGAAGTATAAATCACAGCGGACTCCCTCTCGGCTCCCTTCTGTCATCTTGGGTCCCTTTACCCCACTTTCTTGACTTATTCTTTGTCTTCCACTCCCTACACTTCAGCCTTGAGTCCTGTAGACGCTCGTGCGATGCTACTCAACGAGGGAGACCTTAGTAGCACGGACAGTAGACCGTTTACGGAATATCTACCCAGAGGAATCAGCTGCAAATTGCACCAAAATTTGCGCCTTGCGTGCGGATTTTGGTGTAGATATTGACTGAAGAAATGAAATCGGCTGTGAAAATCCATACTGTAAACTGACACGCCGGCCGTGGATTTCCGCAGTGGATTTTGTCTGCAACGTGAATGGAATTTCTCAAAATGCACTTTTTTGCTGCTTTAATATTAGATTGTAGATTTTGCTCAGCCAGTTTGCTGCCTAAAGCCGGATTCACACGAGCGTATTTGCGCACACGATGCAGTGAGCCCATTGGTTTCATTGGGTTTGCTCACAGGCATGTATTTTGTTCTGTGCATTTCGGTCGAGCGCAAAAAAAACAACAAAACCGCAGCTTGCTTTAATTTCCTGCATATTTGTGCATCAAAAGTCCCCACAGAAGTCAACGGGGATGTGCAAATGCACAGCAATATGCAGGTGATGCGTGAAACACTGCAGAATTGCGCAGGAAAAAACACCTCTGGAACTCATTAGGCAATGTTTTTAGCACAGATCCGCATACGCAAACTCTGCGTATGGAATTCCAACGTGGAAAATCGTATTTTCACATCAAGAAGTGACATAACACTTCTTGACGCAGAAATGCTCATTATTATGTTGACGCTCGTGGGCCCCCATGCAAAACCTGTAACAGGGCCCCAAATATAATGCTTTATTCATAGTACTGGGATCCCTATAGGGAAAAGAAAGGCCTTATGTGGGCACCCATTAAGGCTCCTGTGCCCGGGTGCAACCGCATCCCCTATAGAAACGCCTCTGGTTGCATGGTTTCGTGTTTCTGCACAAAAAGCACAGTAAAACGCATACATGCATGTGCAAATATGCAAGCCCATTGTGCAACTGCAGTGATGGAGGAGCGGGCCACGGCCTAGGAGACAGCGGGGTAGAGTTTGGACCTTGTCATGGTGGCTATACCATCTCCCACCCGGAGGGTAACCGGTGACACGTCCGAGAGCAGGTTAATAAAGGGGAACCCAAATCCTGGGTTGGTTTCGCACGTAGCATTTTTAGGAAATACTTTTTTTTACTTTTGCAGATTTTTTTTATGGCATGACTAGATATTGGCTGCAGGTCACCAGGCATTTATGAAATTCATCAAGTATAATGCTGTTAGTTTGGTTTTTTTTCTATACATATATTTTGCTCAATGGCCTTTTTTTTTTCCTCCTTTCAAAAATGTTGCATTCTCTAGATGTGGTATTCTTTCCATGTTGGTTTTTTTTCTCCTCCAGGCACTTTGCTATATGCTTTGCTTTTAGGCAACAAATGACTGAGAAAAAGCATGTCTATATAAAAGGAAAAAGCTAACTTGTAGAAAACTTATGACATTTTTTTTTTTTTTTTTAACGAGGTAGAGAAGAAATGCCACGCAACTGTGAAGAATTCCTTACAATCTTTGTAGATGTGCAGATGTAATGCACTTACCGTATGCTGGTCAATGGAAAGCTGGTGTTTGTACCTTTTGACTTGCGCGTTGAAGGCCACATTTTATTCCTCTTACTTTTGTTGCTATGTTTTAGGTATGTAGTCTGATATAACTTTTTTTTTTTTTTTTTTTTTTTTTTTTTTAAGCTTGTGACTATTTTTTAAATTAAAAAGTACATAAGGCTGCTTTCACTCCAGCATTTGGGTCAGTTTTTTTATTTTTTATTTCCAGCTTTATTTCGGTTTCTCTCCTCAAAAAACAGACCAGATAGACAGAAACCCTGAACTGACCCTAATGCTGATATAAAAGCAGCCTTAATGGCCTAGTGAGGATCTTTGCAATACAATCTAAAGTAGTTTTAGTTGTGCCTTGCTCACATTATAATACTAATGTCATGTCTGCTGTATGTGACACCTCTTCACCATAGCAAGCACATTGTAGGAATTATTTTAGGGATTCCATAGCTATGCATATATGTGTCTGAAGTCTTTCGTAAATGTGCTGCCTCTAACTCCAGAAGCGAGTTATCACACATTTGGTACAAGTTACTATTCATCGGTTGTCTTTGCATGCATTCTTTTATTTCTTCAATATCTGTGGAACAGTTTGCCAAAAGCCACCGTGAATCGCCCCCTGATGCGTTAAATTAAAAAAAAAATGTCTGTTACCAGAAACTAGTCCAATGAGAGACCTCCTGCCCTGCTGTGTGTGACCCCGGCACTAGTGTGGGAAAAAAGAGCAAATGATTCAATGAACTAGCTCTCACTCCTGCTTGTAACTATTTTCAGGCAGTGGCTTTGCAAGCCAATAGCAGAGACTTTATAGACCCCCCTACGATCTTCAAGTTGCTTTCTTCACAAAAATGTCTTTTTGTTTTTTCCTCATCCATTAAGAAGCAGAACTTATTTTAAAGGGGTTGTCCAGTTACAATGAACTTTTTTAAAATTAGAGCCATATAGGTAAAAACAATAAAGGTCAAATGGCTTAAAACAAAAGGTACTTGCCTGTCGTCAGTCCTTGGCTGCAGCCCCTCGATTCTCCCACTCTGTGTTGACAGCGGAAGTCAGCTGACTGCTAACTGCCAATCAGAGGCCAATGCATCACCAGTCCAAACAACTGGAGAACGAGCAGTAACATTGCAGCCTCTGATTGGCAGGCAACAGTCAATTGACTTTCGCTGCCAACGGAGACTGGGAGAATCGGGGGACTGTAGTACTGGACCACCAGGGAGTAGGACCAGTAAGCACCTTTTTGTTTTATTGCTTTAACCCTTTTGTGCCCCCAAAGTAATGGTGGTTCCTTCTGTTAGCTGCACCCTGCAAAGTACTAGTGGTACATCTGTACCCCAGTTTGTACCTTCACATCATTAATCTGCCCTTTTTACATTGTGGCGCTGTTTCATAGCTGCTAATAGTGCCAAGAAGTAGCTTGTGCAAAATGATCACTCAAACTGTCATTTTCCCTATCTTTTTAACGAATTTTGAGCAATCATCTCTGTGTGTAAATGGGCCTTTAGTTAATTCCCTCCAATGAAGGTCCAGTTAATCATGTTGCAAATTTTGACCATAAATGGCATTGCGGGCACTCTGTATCGTACTCACAAGTAATTGTTGGGATCCATGATACATGGATATGATTCAGAGGAACATGATGTCCACAGTGTAGCAAAATTAACTTGCTTTTTTATTTTTTCTACATAATATCTTGTATAAAATGGAAAGGCGTATGTACACTGAATGATTCATTTTGTATGTGGGCTGGAAAAGCACTTTTTATAATTTCAGTCCTAAAATCTACTCTTTGAGAAGGCCATTTATTCTTCTAGAGAAATATGTACAAGTACTTCTCTTCAGGAAAAGAGGAATATTATTCATATGAATGGTAGACAACATGGCTATTAGATGGACAATTCTGTAACCTGTTTAGTGGATGGACAGAATTGTAGAGTGGAGCTTCATAAGTATATTGTTGGTATGTTTTGAACCAATTGATTTTTTTTTTTGTAAAGTGTTTTTATAATCCTCTCAAGTAGGTTACTTCATCAGCAAAATAGAGAAGATTGTTAAAGTAATTTTTCAAGGTGGGTCTGCACCTACAAACAACGGTCTCGGAGACATGTCAATGTGTGTCGATGCTCTTCGAGGTTTTCATGGTCAAACGGTGGCTTTAATGATTTGAAAGAAAGTCTACATATTGTACATCCAATAGCATGACTTGAATAATGCGATCACTTATTTTGAGACCAAATTCAATGTATGGAATGACCATTATGGTGGCACCTTCCACCAGCTTTTTTAACTGGTTGGCTTGTGAGGAGTCTCAAACCATTCAGATAAAAAGAAAAAAGTTTGGTACGGTGTTAGCCAGTAGAGCAAAATAAAACAATATATATCAGAAGCGGCGCTCCAATGGTGTATAGAAATCTAGAGAGAGACAGAAATGGTACAGAGAGAGACTCACTGCAACTGAAGCGGTCCTAGGTAGAAGGAACCGGTCAGTTTGTAGTCCACGAGAGCCTCTCCAATGAATATAGGTGAGATGGAAGTTGACGGTCCTAGGACATCCCTGGAGGGAGAGCAGCAGCAAGCAACTCCAAACAAAAGTGTTTAAAGAGGAAGAATATAATGAGGAATAAGGAAAAAACTCGCTTATGCGCTCCGTCAATTTTCATCAATGTATATAAGATCTTACTTGATAAGGGGTGCCTGGACTCCTGGCACCCCTTGCATCCAAGAAAGCAGGAAATCCAATGAAGCAGGCGTGTTCCTTTATAGGTCAATTTAATACAAATAAAATAAATGGTACTGCAACGCGTTTCGGCTTATGCTAAGCCTTTTTCAAGCATGAGAGACAAGTAACAAGCTGCCTCCATTTATAGCAGACCTGTACTTTTATTTGTATTAAATTGACCTATAAAGGAACACGCCTGCTTCATTGGATTTCCTGCTTTCTTGGATGCAAGGGGGTGCCAGGAGTCCAGGCACCCCTTATCAAGTAAGATCTGATATACATTGATGAAAATTGACGGAGCGCATAAGCGAGTTTTTTCCTTATTCCTCAGTAGAGCAAAATGTGATTGTTCTCAGTGAGAGTAACCAAGTAATCTTGTAGATATGATACCTTTTAATGGCTAACAAAAATACATCATGTTATAGCGAGCTTTCCAACCTACTCAGGGTTTAGTTGGATTAAGGAAGAACCCCAAGTAGGTTGAAAAGGTTGCTGTAACATTAAGGCCTCATGTCCACGGGGAAAATCAGGCCCTCTACTTATTCTTCATGTAGTATCCGTAGCGGGCCCCTCCTGCCCCGTGGACATGAGGCCTAAAAATCAGAATAAACTCACCTGCTCCGGACGATGCAGATCTTCCTTCCTTCGCGGCCGGATCTTCTTTCTGCGGCCTGGCAGATGTGCCTGGCACGCTGGCAGCGTGCTGCGCGCATGCGCTGGGCACATCTGTCGGGCCGAAGAAAGAAGATCCGGCCGCGAAGAAAGGAAGAACCGCATCGTCCGGAGCAGGTGAGTTTAATTCTGGTACGGGTCTCCCGCGGATCCGGACGGCTTCCATAGGCTTCAATAGAAGCCTGCGGGAGCCGTCCCCGCGGGAGACCCACACGAAAATGGAGCATGTCCATTTTTTTTCCCGCACACGGATCCGCGCCTGACGGGAAAAATGACATCTGCAGGTATTTAACTACCTGCGGGTGTCCAATGCATCCCTATGGGTCGCGGATCCGCATGTGGGAGAAACGCTGCGGATTTAAAGCCCGTGGACATGAGGCCTAAGTCTTTTTGTTAGCCATTAAAAGGTATCAAATCTACTAGATTACTTTGTCTTTCTTGAACTGTCACATTCAAACCACTCAGAATGATGGAGTAACATGAGATTTTTTTATTTTTTGGATAGGAATTGCAACATTTCAATATTTGTCCTAGCTGAAACAATAATACAATTAAAATGACATATGGGACAGAACTTACTTGTACATTCCTGACTGTTCCCTTGAGATGCTAATGCCTTAAGCATCACATATTCTTTGATCCAAAATTTTATACTGTACTTAATTCCTCCCAAAAAAATCATATAAAAGTGGTTTTCTTGTAGTTTTGGTCTTTTTTCTGAGAGAGGATCTGTAATTTTAGTACTTCAAAACTAATAGCTATATTTTGATGTGTTTTGAACCCATCAATCAGTCCTGTCATGTTAATAAACTTGAGGAAATATTTTGCCTCAAGCTGTGTTTTTACTGTGTGACATAAAGCTATTAACATCAAAGGCATTTCTCCGGTCTCTTCCCTGCTAAGCACATGATGAACACCCTGGTAGCATGCCGGAGATGATCGGTGGGTTTTAGTGCCATCACCTACTGTGGAATGGTGACCGAGATGGTTTTAAAAGACCCTCTTCTAGCCCCCACCCAGACTTCCTTTGTTACTTTAAGCACACATGCAGAGCTGCTAAGTTGAGAAGAGGACAGATGAATTGTTACACTGGGAGAACCATGAAGAATCACATTTTTGGCCATTTTAATAGGTTTTAGACACATCTGCCCCCCAGGGATAATGGCTGTGCTTCCTGTAAAGGCCATCAAATGAGACATTTTTAAGTCTGTAGCATTGTAAACAAAATGTTTCAAAAGCAAAGAATAAGGAATAAATGGTGTACAGTATCAGGCTGAAACTGGAAATACATCCCCAAATATGTCTTTAATGGACTTATAGGATGATCTCACCAATGAGCTGAATTACTAATTTATTATTTTGTTGTGAGCTTTCAAGGAAATTCTCTGAATAGTTGGACTTCTGTTCACATAATGCACACAAATTGAAGTCTGTTGAAAAAAGCAGTATTAAAGGGGTTGTCCCGCGCCGAAACGGGTTTTTTTTTTTTCAACCCCCCCCCCCGGTCGGCGCGAGACAACCCCGATGCAGGGACCTAAAGAAAGCTTACCGGAGCGCTTACCTGAATCCCCGCGCTCCGGTGACTTCTATACTTACCGGTGAAGATGGCCGCCGGGATCCTCTTCCTCCGTGGACCGCAGCTCTTCTGTGCGGGCCATTGCCGATTCCAGCCTTCTGATTGGCTGGAATCGGCACGTGACGGGGCGGAGCTACACGGAGCCGGCATTCTGCACGAGCGGCTCCATTGAAGAGAGCAGAAGACCCGGACTGCGCAAGCGCGGCTAATTTGGCCATCGGAGGGCGAAAATTAGTCGGCTCCATGGGAACGAGGACGCTAGCAACGGAGCAGGTAAGTAAAAAACTTTTTATAACTTCTGTATGGCTCATAATTAATGCACAATGTACATTACAAAGTGCATTATTATGGCCATACAGAAGTGTATAGACCCACTTGCTGCCGCGGGACAACCCCTTTAAGGGCTCCTTCACACAGGCTTTTTTGTATCGATGTTTTGTGAGCCAAAACCAAGTGCAGGTCCAAAATATGGAAGAAATGCAAATCTCTCCATTATACTTTCTCTCTGTAAGCTCCACTCCTGGTTCTGGCTCACAAAACACTGATACAAAAAAGCCCGTGTGAAGGAGCCCTAAGTTGGATATGCTGTCTTGAAGATGACCAATAGATAACTATTGGCGAACAAGATATTCAACCACCCCACCCACCCCACCTCCGTACATATGAATGTTCAGCTTGTCCGATCGTGCATGCCTTCTTAATAGGAAGTGGAGAAAAGCCGCTACCAGACGCACACACAGGGTGGAGTACATCGAAATCCATCATGCCCAATCCTTCCTTCCCTATCATCTACCATCAAGAGAGAATCGGGACACCTCTAGACACATTGCGTATGGCCAACCTAAGTTGTAACTTCTTACTGTTTACCTGTTCCATTTCTTAAGGTGCTTTTATATGGAAGGATATATCATTCGCATGAGATAATCGAGTTTGCTCATTCACTCGTGCAGCCTGTTTCTATGGGCAGATTAATTGTTTACTTGCAAATCGTTCAGTTCTCTGTACCAGTGAATGAGATCGACAAAACAATCGGTATTTAAACTGAACGATTAGCAAATGAGCCAACAATGGTCTTCATGAAATTAATAAGTGAACAAATTATCCGATCGTTGGCTGTGTTTACACCGAATGATTCATTCAAGTACCAACAATCCAGTGATGATCTTTCTCTGTAGAAGCAGAGAGTAGTGGTGGGATGGAAGATGCAATCTGCATATCTACTTAGTGCCGAAAAGAACAGCTATAAAACAAAGCCAATGGCTTAATCCCCTTCCAAAGCCTGGAGGTCCTTATCTTTATGATTAAGCTTCCTTTCTTGCATTCCTTATGTGCTGATGAAGGGATGAATGACACTTCATGACACAAAAAAGCCCTACTCCCACTTTTTAGGAAAAATATTTTTGCTTCCCTAAATATGGGCCATTGAGTCAACGCTTTCACCCATTTCTACTATCGAGAAAATAAGATTACTATTGACGCCCTTTACCTCTATAAATATAATGTCGCCTGATCTGCACCACCTGGATGGCAGTTTGGCACTTGTGTTTGCTATCGGTTGTAGCAACACTTCCTCCGAACATCTGTGTTGATAACTAGACATGATGTTCCTATAAATGAAGATGTACTGCATGTTGAGGCTAGAGGAGTGGAACTGCACATTTAGCCTGTTAGTATGGCTCAGACTACTGTGACTCCCGCTCTCTCCTGCCAGAACCCTTTACAAGGCAGCTATGAGGCTAATGGCTTTAGAACAAAGCAGCCATCTGTTGTTCTCACCAGAAGTTATATAATCCCATTCAGAGCACAAACAAAACAATGTTCTAATAATGTTACGGCTCAGGAGTGAACCCACGTGAGCCACGCCGCGTACAGGAGACGACTTCAGCACTACACATCTGGATAGGCATTGTTTTATGCTGCTAAACTCTGCTGTGTAATATCCAAGTCTGAGCCTCGCAGGGAGGAAATGAGAAGAACCCTACGATGCGTTGCCCAAAATACTAGGCGGGCTTCCCGTTAGCAGTGCAGGAGTCAGAACTTTTTATTTTGTTTATGGCTTCACGTTCTTTGACAGCGAGTCATTTAATAGAGCACAGATACCGTTTGGCTACGTAAGGTGCTTACTATAATTCCAGCTTAGCTGAGGGTCAGCAGTAGCAAGAGCAAGCTGCGATGGATAAGTTGTGTTAAAGAGACTGAAGAGCATCCACATGATATATACTGTAGTTTTTATGCCATTGCTATACTGTATGTTTTAGGCTCTAAGGTGGTATCCAAAAAAATGCTTAATTTCCCTGTTGACAATACAGATTAATCTGGATCCCCTGATATTTAATACGGGTGGTGGTTAGGACTGTTGCCTTACAGCACTGGAGTCCTGGTTTGGATCAGACTTAGATCAGACTATCTGCATGTTCTCCCCATGTTTTATGGGTCTCCTCCAACTTCTCAGATTTCCCATTATACTCCAAAAACACAGAAATGGACTGATTGGCTTGGCCCCTGTGTGTGTGTGTGTGTGTGTGTGTGTTTTGTTTAAAATGGGGTGACAGATTTCCAACTCTATTGGGGACAGGTCACAATCTCTGTATGTCGCCAAATAACTGTGAGCCCTAAATATTTTGTGCCGTGTTATTTTAAGTGATTGTGAGAGACTGTTCAATGAGTTACAAGGGTCTGGCTATCCAAACTTCTCAAAAGAAAAGGGAAGAGAGTTTCATGGTGTGTCAAATAAAGCGCTTGGTTTTGCGTCTTTTCGACTTACTTTTGGGTGTTTTGCTCTGAGCACACCACCTATGGACGTACGCTGCTGCCTCTCACTTTCTCCAAGGACACTGAATGCCGTGGCCATCAAATTAACCCCATTTTTCAATAACTAGATTATGGAGGTGGTAAAATGGAATTCTCTTAACACTGGAGTTCACTATGCTTTTAGAGATAGTGCCTTACTGGTTTCAGGACTGGACCTCTCCTTCAAGGTGATGCATTAGCATCATATATATTCGGTATATGACATTACTTTGAAGAAGGGACGGCTCCAGTCCTGAGAGTGGTCAGTTGCTGTACATATACAGATCTATAAAGAAAATGGAAAAAAAATGTGCACCCCCAGTGTGACAAGGATTTTGTCTTGCAGTGCCTCCAGAAACCCCATTCTTCTTCAGTAATTGGTGCAAGGCTCTAGTTGTCTGCTTAGACCTGTGCTGAAGCTTTAGCCAAAAGGAACACTTTATGCTTCACTAAGTTCAGCTCTTAAGTAAGATTTCTCCTTGGTAACTTGAGCTAAGTGTTAATTACTGATACAATGAAAGCTTTGCCTGCTGCTTGCTCCCGAGAACAGAACTTGTGGAGCCTTAGGCTATAATGTCAGTTTAAGCTTTATTTTACATTAAAAATGATTTTTCCATCTAGATCTTTACTTTTCTAGTTTATATTGGTAAACTTCCAAGCCACAAGATTTAATTAGTTTAAAGAACATTTTTAAGTTTTTCTGTCCTTCAATAACACAAGGAATCAAGTGTTAATAGGCCTCCAGTCATCTAAAAATTAGCTTTTTTGTAGGTATTTTGTATCCGGTTATCAGTACAAGTTTTCTTTCTATTTTTTTTTCTTTTGTAATAACTTATATTGTCTTTGTACAGGTTTGGGTATAGGAGTATAAAAGTGTACTGTGTGGAGGAAGCTCTTCAATCTGGTCATGTCTTAGATTGGCAACAATGCTTCATAAAATAGTGTTTGTGTGTTTTAGGGCTCCTGCCCACGGACAGATATTTGCGGAGAAATCCGTGGTGGCCGTCCACACTGCGGATCCGCAGCAAATAGCGCCCATAGCATGCTATGGGAAATTGATTCTTCTAGCACACTTGCGGAAACCAATTGTGGTTTCCAAAAGGGGAGGAAAATTTGCAGCATGCTCCATTTTTGTGTGGATTGCGCACTAACTGCTTTCATTAAAGTCAATGGAAGCCATTCGATCCATGGCCCTTCCACAATAAAATTGTGGAAAGGTCGCGGATTCCACGTCATCACTAGGCAATGACGCGGGGAAAAGCAAGACTTAAAAAAATAAAATCTGTACTGTGCATGTCCAATGGCTCGCCGTGCGGACCATCCGCAGCACAGATGAAAATTAAAGTGATCAGGTACGTGCGGGCACCGCTGCTGGCAGAGCCGGATTCTGCATGCGGAATTCACCTGTGCCGTGTGCAAGGGGCCTTACTCCTGAAGATGACACCTGTTCTTATGATCTACGTCAGAGTTAAAGGGGTTGTCCCGCGCCGAAACGGGTCTTTTTTTTTTTCAACCCCCCCCCCGTTCGGCGCGAGACAACCCCGATGCAGGGACCTAAAGAAAAATCTGCACAGCACTTAACTGAATCCCCGCGCTCCGGTGACTTCTTACTTACCGGCTGAAGATGGCCGCCGGGATCTTCTCCCTCGGTGGACCGCAGGGCTTCTGTGCGGTCCATTGCCGATTCCAGCCTCCTGATTGGCTGGAATCGGCACGTGACGGGGCGGAGCTACACGGAGCCGGCATCCTGCACGAGCGGCCCCATTGAGAAAAGAAGAAGACCCGGACTGCGCAAGCGCGGCTAATTTGGCCATTAGACGCCGAAAATTAGGCGGGCTCCATGGAAACGAGGACGCTAGCAACGGAACAGGTAAGTGAATAACTTCTTATAACTTCTGTATGGCTCATAATTAATGCACAATGTACATTACAAAGTGCATTAATATGGCCATACAGAAGTGTATAGACCCACTTGCTGCCGCAGGACAACCCCTTTAAGTCCTTTCCTCTATGAGCTGCTCTGTGATAGCAGCTCCTGCTCTATTGAACTCAAGCCATCCTGGTATTAGTTGGACAACCATTCATCCGCAGTCAGGGCTGTGAAGTTGGATTTGTGGAGTCGGAGTTAAAAGTCCTGTTTTGGTGGAGTTTGAGTCGGTAGAAATATCCGACTCCAGCTTATAAAAGTTTATATGGTATAATTAATTCAATGGTAAATTTATTGCGTTTTTCCTTTCACAAGAATTTGGGAAAGTTTTGGAATGTCCTATAAATATATGTTCTATTCATCTAAGCCCCTATTTATCAAAAACGTTGATGACTAGGATGTGGCATGTAGGAAGTAGCTTGATTATTTTATAATAATGGCGATGAAAAAGCCGGATGTTACCATTTTAATACAGTAAACTTATTACTTAGAAAGAGGAGTCCTATATGAATGAGTCTGGGAAAAGTGAGGAGTCAGAGGTTTGGCTTACCACCTCCACAGACCTGTCCACAACCGCCCCTGGCTGGCTAAATCAACTCCTTCTGAGTGAAAGGGGTTCTTTCTGGTTGGGCCATCCTATTAAAGGGGTTATCCCGCGCCGAAACGGGTTTTTTTTTTCAACCCTCCCCCCCCCCCCCCCCCCGTTCGGCACGAGACAACCCCGATGCAGGGGTTAAAAAAGAACGGACAGCGCTTACCTGAATCCCTGCGCTCCGGTGACTTCTTACTTACCTGCTGAAGATGGCCGCCGGGATCTTCTCCCTCGGTGGACCGCAGGGCTTCTGTGCGGTCCATTGCCGATTCCAGCCTCCTGATTGGCTGGAATCGGCACGTGACGGGGCGGAGCTACACGGAGCCGGCATCCTGCACGAGCGGCCCCATTGAGAAAAGAAGACGACCCGGACTGCGCAAGCGCGTCTAATTTGGCCATTAGACGCCGAAAATTAGGCGGGCTCCATGGAAACGAGGACGCTAGCAACGGAGCAGGTAAGTGAAAAACTTCTTATAACTTCTGTATGGCTCATAATTAATGCACAATGTACATTACAAAGTGCATTAATATGGCCATACAGAAGTGTATAGACCCACTTGCTGCCGCGGGACAACCCCTTTAATATTGGAAATCAAGTTTGTATTATATCTTAGTCAACTGTGGCGGAGGGGGTATGTTTTGGATCGTTTTTTTACATGGAATGATCTCTTTCAAATGATCATTAAATCATGCAAAAATAAGTTATCCTTCAATCGTCGGGCATGTTTACACTCAATGATTATAGTTAGAGATGAGCGAACGTACTCGTCCGAGCTTGATACTCGTTCGAGTATTAGCGTGTTCGAGATGCTCGTTACTAGATGTTCGAGCATGTACACGCGATGTTCGAGTTACTTTCACTTTCATCTCTGAGACGTTAGCGCGCTTTTCTGGCCAATAGAAAGACGGAAGGCATTACAACTTCCCCCTGCGACGTTCAAGCCCTATACCACCTCCCTGCAGTGAGTGGCTGGCGAGATCAGGTGTCACCCGAGTATAAAAATCGGCCCCTCCCGCGGCTCGCCACAGATGCATTCTGACAGAGATCAGAGAAAGTGCTGCTGGTGCCGGAGCTGCTATAGGGAGAGCGTTAGGAGTTATTTTAGGCTTCAAGAACCCCAACGGTCCTTCTTAGGGGCACATCTGACCGTGTGCAGTACTGTTGAGGCTGCTTTTAGCAGTGTTGCACAATTTTTTTTTTTTTTGTGTATCGGCCGTGCAGAGCATTGCGTCCGCAGTCTGCAGTCATTGTACAGAGTATTGGGCCAGTACTGGTGAGGCAGGGAAAGAGATATTCAGGCTATATAGGCAGTGGGCTTTTTCCAAAAAATTGATCGCCATCATCCCGCCAGAGGGAAACAGTATACATAATATTATACGCTGCCTACAGTATCTATCTGCTGGGGGTAGTAGTCGTAATTAATACGCAGATAAGCGTTACAGCAGGCTTGCGCAAAATTGTTTCCTGGATCTGCTGTCTCTGTTACATGATCGCCGTCATCCCGCCAGAGGGAAAGAGTATACATAATATTATACGCTGCCTACAGTATCTATCTGCTGGGGGTAGTAGTCCTAATTAATACGCAGCTAAGCGTTACAGCAGGCTTGCGCAAAATTGTTTCCTGGCTCTGCTGTCTGTTACATCAGCGCCGTCATCCCGCCAGAGGGAAAGAGTATACATAATATTATACGCTGCCTACAGTATCTGTCTGCTGTATCAGCTCAGCATTTAAAAAAAATAGAAGCAAAATACTTAAGGCCTACTACTGGCCTTTGGCCACTTGACTGCTTCTGCGCTGTGAATTCCACTAGCTCAGTCATACGCACCTACGTCTCACTACAGGCGTGCGCAAAATTGTTTCCTGGCTCTGCTGTGCGTTCCGTAAGGGAAGTCAGCCTCCAGCCACAGGCCAATAAGCGGCACATTTAATTACAGCGTTCTGTTTCTGCACTACTGGTAATACAGCATGCTGAGGGGTAGGGGTAGGCCTAGAGGACGTGGATGCGGGCGAGGACGTGGAGGCCCAAGTCAGGGTGTGGGCACAGGCCGAGCTCCTGATCCAGGTGTATCGCAGCCGACTGCTGCTGGATTAGGAGAGAGGCACGTTTCTGGCGTCCCCACATTCATCTCACAATTAATGGGTCCACGCAGTAGACCTTTATTAGAAAATGAGCAGTGTGAGCAGGTCCTGTTGGGATGGCAGAAAGTGCATCCAGCAATCTATCGACCACCCAGAGTTCTGTGCCGTCCACTGCTGCAACTCTGAATCCTCTGGCTGCTGCTCCTCCTTCCTCCCAGCCTCCTCACTCCATTACAATGACACATTCTGAGGAGCAGGCAGACTCCCAGGAACTGTTCCCGGGCCCCTGCCCAGAATGGCCAGCAATGGTTCCTCTCCCACCGGAGGAGTTTGTCGTGACCGATGCCCAACCTTTGGAGAGTTCCCGGGGTCCGGGGGATGAGGCTGGGGACTTCCGGCAACTGTCTCAAGAGCTTTCAGTGGGTGAGGAGGACAATGACGATGAGACACAGTTGTCTATCACTCAGGTAGTAGTAATTGGAGTAAGTCCGAGGGAGGAGCGCACAGAGGATTCGGAGGAAGAGCAGCAGGACGATGAGGTGACTGACCCCACCTGGTTTGCTACGCCTACTGAGGACAGGTCTTCAGAGGGGTAGGCAAGTGCAGCAGCAGGGCAGGTTGGAAGAGGAAGTGCGGTGGCCAGGGGTAGAGGCAGGGCCAGACCGAATAATCCACCAACTGTTTCCCAAAGCGCCCCCTCGCGCCATGCCACCCTGCAGAGGCCGAGATGCTCAAAGGTCTGGCAGTTTTTCACTGAGAGTGCAGACGACCAACGAACAGTGGTGTGCAACCTTTGTCACGCCAAGATCAGCCGGGGAGCCACCACCACCAGCCTGCGCAGACATATGATGGCCAAGCACCCCACAAGGTGGGACGAAGGCCGTTCACCGCCTCCGGTTTGCACCGCTGCCTCTCCCCCTGTGCCCCAACCTGCCACTGAGATCCAACCCCCCTCTCAGGACACAGGCACTACCGTCTCCTGGCCTGCACCCACACCCTCACCTCCGCTGTGCTCGGCCCCATCCAGCAATGTCTCTCAGCGCACCGTCCAGCCGTCGCTAGCGCAAGTGTTGGAGCGCAAGTGCACGTACGCCGCCACGCACCCGCACGCTCAAGCGTTAAACGTGCACATAGCCAAATTTATCAGCCTGGAGATGCTGCCGTATAGGGTTGTGGAAATGGAGGCTTCCAAAGGTATGATGGCGGCGGCGGCGGCGGCCCCACGCTACTCAGTTCCCAGTCGCCACTACTTTTCCCGATGTGCCGTCCCAGCCCTGCACGACCACGTCTCCCGCAACATTGTACGCGCCCTCACCAACGCGGTTACTGCCAAGGTCCACTTAGCAACGGACACGTGGACAAGCACAGGCGGGCAGGGCCACTATATCTCCCTGACGGCACATTGGGTGAATTTAGTGGAGGCTGGGACAGAGTCAGAGCCTGGGACCGCTCACGTCCTACCCACCCCCAGAATTGCGGGACCCAGCTCGGTGGTGGTATCTGCGGCGGTGTATGCTTCCTCCACTAAACCACCCTCCTTCTCCTCCTCCTCCTACGCAACCTCTGTCTCGCAATCAAGATGTGTCAGCAGCAGCACGTCGCCAGCAGTCGGTGTCGCGCGGCGTGGCAGCACAGTGGTCAGCGGGCAAGCGTCAGCAGGCCGTGCTGAAACTACTCAGCTTAGGAAAGAAGAGGCACACGGCCCACGAACTGCTGCAGGGTCTGACAGAGCAGACCGACCGCTGGCTTGCGCCGCTGAGCCTCCAACCGGGCATGGTCGTGTGTGACAACGGCCGTAACCTGGTGGCGGCTCTGCAGCTCGGCAGCCTCACGCACGTGCCATGCCTGGCCCACATCTTTAATTTGGTGGTTCAGCGCTTTCTGAAAAGCTACCCACGCTTGTCAGACCTGCTCGGAAAGGTGGGCCGGCTCTGCGAACATTTCCGCAAGTCCCACACGGACGCTGCCACCCTGCGCACCCTGCAACATCGGTTTCATCTGCCAGTGCACCGACTGCTGTGCGACGTGCCCACACGGTGGAACTCTACGCTCCACATGTTGGCCAGGCTCTATGAGCAGCGTAGAGCTATAGTGGAATACCAACTCCAACATGGGCGGCGCAGTGGGAGTCAGCCTCCTCAATTCTTTACAGAAGAGTGGGCCTGGTTGGCAGACATCTGCCAGGTCCTTGGAAACTTTGAGGAGTCTACCCAGATGGTGAGCGGCGATGCTGCAATCATTAGCGTCACCATTCCTCTGCTATGCCTCTTGAGAAGTTCCCTGCAAAGCATAAAGGCAGACGCTTTGCGCTCGGAAACAGAGGCGGGGGAAGACAGTATGTCGCTGGATAGTCAGAGCACCCTCCTGTCTATATTTCAGCACGTTGAGGAGGAGGAGGAGCATGAGGAGGAGGGGGAAGAGACAGCTTGGCCCAATGCTGAGGGTACCCATGCTGCTTGCTTGTCATCCTTTCAGCGTGTATGGCCTGAGGAGGAGGAGGAGGAGGATCCTGAAAGTGATCTTCCTAGTGCGGACAGCCATGTGTTGCGTACAGGTACCCTGGCACACATGGCTGACTTCATGTTAGGATGCCTTTCTCGTGACCCTCGCGTTACACGCATTCTGGCCACTACGGATTACTGGGTGTACACACTGCTCGACCCACGGTATAAGGAGAACCTTTCCACTCTCATACCCGAAGAGGAAAGGGGTTAGAGAGTGATGCTATACCACAGGACCCTGGCGGACAAACTGATGGTAAAATTCCCATCCGACAGCGCTAGTGGCAGAAGGCGCAGTTCCGAGGGCCAGGTAGCAGGGGAGGCGCAGAGATCAGGCAGCATGTACAGCACAGGCAGGGGAACACTCTCTAAGGCCTTTGACAGCTTTCTGGCTCTCCAGTCAAAGCTGAGTCGGCGGGAGCACTGATAAAGGATGGTGAGGGAGTACGTAGCCGATCGCACGACCGTCCTCCGTGACGCCTCTGCCCCCTACAACTACTGGGTGTCGAAGCTGGACACGTGGCCTGAACTCGCGCTGTATGCCCTGGAGGTGCTTGCTTGTCCTGCGGCTAGCGTCTTGTCAGAGAGGGTGTTTAGTGCGGCTGGGGGAATCATCACAGATAAGCGTACCCGCCTGTCAACCAACAGTGCCGACAGGCTTACACTCGTCAAGATGAACAAAGCCTGGATTTCCCCAGACTTCTCTTCTCCACCAGCGGACAGCAGCGATACCTAAACAATACGTATAGACTAAAATAATAATTTTTATTAAGATCCTTTTTAAAAAACAATTATGGGCTATAGAGACTCACAAAACAAAAACACAAAGGAGTGTGACATTACCCCTTTCCACACAACGAATCGTATAGTCAAGAGATCCCACTGAAAATAGCGATAGTGGGAAATTCCCGTAGACTTATTATAAAATGAGAGTGCTCAAATAAGTCTGGTCAAGGAGTAGATAGGCCCATATGACTAGGGCTCAGACCCCTTTGATTTGATCTAGGGAGTACCAGTCCGAGCTCGTGTTCAGGCTCAATTTGGGCTCTCTTGACAAATAGTGCATAAAATATGATCAAAGATTTGATAGACCCGTCTGATTAGACTCAGATTACTATCATATGATCTGAGAGGCAGAAATGGGTCTATCAGTATGAGCTTAAATTATGGCTCAATTCGGGCTCAAGTTCTGGCTCAATTCGGGCTCAACGCGTTTCCCCACAGATGCGTGGTTCATCAGGAGCAGAGCCTATGTTGGGCTGTTTATTTCTATACAAGTACACATTTCTTTGTTGTGTGACGGATAGAAGTCGTTTTTTTCAAACAATGATACCGGATACTTTTTGCATATGATATGCAGAACTCTCGGCAGTGTATGTTATTTCTCTAGTCGACCTACAGAGGACGAGTAAGGGCCAAATACCCTTTCCCTTTCTTAGGTAAGACTTAGTTGGTATTATAGCGTATCTATTTGCATATGATATGCAGAACTCTCGGCAGTATATGTTATTTCTCTAGTCGACCTACAGAGGACGAGTAAGAGCCAAATACCCTTTCCCTTTCTTAGGTAAGACTTAGTTGGTATTATAGCGTATCTTTCAATATTTTTAAAAAGGATCTTAATAAAAATTATTATTTTAGTCTATAACTGTGAAGGGCCCAATTTGTAATTACCATAGACTTACCTGCTTCTGTGAATTAGCTAAACAATACGTAGGCTGCACCCGCGGATGGAAGCATTGTTCTCTATCACCATCAAAAACGTGGGCCTTTTAGCTTCATCAATCTGTGTATAATATTCATCCTCCTCCTCCTGCTCCTCCTCCTGAAACCTGATGTAATCACGCCGAGCGGGCAATTTTTCTTAGGCCCACAAGGCTCAGTCATATAATTTTTGTAAACCATTTTTATACGTTTCAATGCTCATTAAAGCGTTGAAACTTTCACCTGAACCAATTTTTATTTTAACTGGGCTGCCTCCAGGCCTAGTTACAAATTAAGCCACATTAACCAAAGCGATTAATGGGTTTCACCTGCCCTCTTGGTTGGGCATGGGCAATTTTTCTGACGTACATTAGTACTGTTGGTACACCAATTTTTTGGGGCCCTCGCCTACAGTGTAATCCAATTAATTTTTTGCCCACCTGCATTAAAGCTGACGTTACATCAGCTGTGCTGGGCACTGCAATGGGATATATTTATGTACCGCCGGTGGGTTTCAGGGAGCCACCCATGCTGTGGGTCCACAGGGAGTTGTAACTGCATGTGTCTACTTCTAAAGAACCCCAGTCTGACTGGGGCATGCAGTGTGGGCCGAAGCCCACCTGCATTTAACATGACATTACCTCAGCTGTGATGGGCAATGCAATGGGATATATTTATGTACCGCCGGTGGGTTCCAGGGAGCCACCCATGCTGTGGGTGCACACGGAATTCCCATTGCGGAGTTGTACCTGCCTGTGACTGTTTAAAAAAAAACGCGGTCTGACTGGGGCATGCAGACACCTTGACAGAATGAATAGTGTGTGGCACATGGGTTCCCCATTGCTATGCCCACGTGTGCAGCTCCTGATGGTGGTGGCACAGGATTATATTTCTCATTGCTTCTGTACAGCATTGTGGGCTATCGCCCCGCCCCTTTTAAAGAGGGTCGCTGCCTAGCCGTGCCAACTCTCTGCAGTGTGTGCCTGCGGTTCCTCCTCATGGCAGACGCACTTATAAATAGACATGAGGGTGGTGTGGCATGAGGGCAAGCTGCGCAGGGGCACTTTGGTGTGCGCTGTGGACACCGCGTCGTGCGGGGGGGTGGAGGGGTTGGCAGCATGTAACCCAGGAGAAGTGGCAGCGGAGTGTCATCCAGGCAGTGATTGTGCTTTGTTGGAGGTCGTGTGGTGCTTAGCTAAGGTATGCATTGTTAATGAGGGCTTTTCAGAAGTAAAAGTTGTTGGTAGGGGGGGGGGGGGGCACTCTTGCCGCTATTGTGGCTTAATAGTGGGACCTGGGAACTTGAGATGCAGCCCAACATGTAGCCCCTCGCCTGCCCAATCCGTTGTGTCGTTCCCATCACTTTCTTGAATTGCCCAGATTTTCACAAATGGAAACCTTAGCGAGCATTGGCGATATACAAAAATGCTCGAGTCACCCATTGACTTCAATGGGGTTCGTTACTCGAAACGAACCCTCGAGCATCGCGATAATTTCGTCCCGAGTAACGAGCACCCAAGCATTTTGGTGCTCGCTCATCTCTAATTATAGTTCATTTGCTTACTGTTCGTCCTTCATTTTATGCAGGCATGAACATTGTCGTTCGTGGTTTGCCAGTCATTTAATGTAAAAGGCAATCATTCAGTTGTTCATAGATCATTCCCAAACCCCTCTGACAGACCATCGATGGACTTAATGAGCTAAAACAAAAGAAAAAAAGATGAAAAAATGTAAACTATTATCTGCACATGTAAAAGAGCATTGTTGGAAAGCCAGCGACTCATTTTGCTCATTCCAACGACTAATTGCTCTGTGTAAAGGGACAGTTGGGTTCCGGGTATTTATTGGTCATGGCCCCTTACTGACTACTTAAAGCCATAATACATCTGGGTTTAGTTAACAAATTGAATTTAAGGAGCACTTACTACTTGTATACTTTGTATTATCCTAATGCTTCTGGGCCCCCTCTTTTTATGGCCCCCCCAGGGACTGCCATAGTGCCTAAATGGTCAACCCTACCCTGTTATGCCTGGAAGGAAGCCATTTACCCTTCCAGTCCTCTTCAATAAATCTGTTTTAGCTGTAGATGATTTCATTGTACTACATGACTAGGAACATATTGCAACCTAAACCACATAATACGACTAAATACATCAAATTCTGAGACCCACCTCACATAACCTTTTCCGCTTTTGAAGTTTGTATATTTTTAAGTTCTTGACGTTTTTCATTTTTTTCTTTTACGTTGACTAAAGCTATATACTTCAGGTATGCTGGGTCTTTTAGCAATTGTGAAGGTGGAAGGATGTTCTTTTTCTTTCTCGTCAAGGCCTTGGTGAGGGCACAGCAGACTTGAATGTGATTAAGCTGATGGCGTAGGGACTGCAGAGACTGATAACGCTTCCTCAGGGATATTGTAGAGAAAATGAATAACCACATGACTCTGCATTACAAGTACAATGATAGACACATCCTACACATCATCTTCTTTTTTTTTTTTTTCCTTAACTTTTATTTATGTACTCTTGGTCAATGAGTTCAGCCATGCAAACCTCATTTAATCAGCTTCTTCCACTTGAAAAGTTTTACTGTGTTTTTCCCTGTCTGCGGAATCTCAAAATGCAGCTGTTTCAGAGGACTTCTGCTAGTCTTGGCTGAAGTGGATGAAGAACGTTTAGCCGTGCCTGTGGTATTTTAATACCCATCCCAATCTCGGTCTTGGTTTATGTATTTCTACATTACAGGCAAGTCAGAAGACTGGCAGCAAAAAAAAAAACACATTAGCAAATGTTTGAGTGGTTTTTCTGTTTATTTTGCTGATGACTTGTGGATGTCATATTATACTTCTCTAATGGATCCACAGCCTAACAGTTGCCTGCTGTGAGATAATCATGCAGCCCTTTAAGGGAGCACAAAAAAATAAACACACCAAAAAAAAAATAGTTGAGTGGTATGGAAAGAGTAGCCTTTTGTTTAAAGGAAGGCAGTGTAATGGGATTGGTGGTTGATAAGGGGCTGTTCAGTGTCATGCAACCATTTGTAATGTAAACTGTCATGGGGGTATAAACATTAGACAAGGTGACGTACAACATGCACCTAAAGAGGAAATATTTGATGTATTCACCAGTAGATATTGGACATCCGTAGTTTAAACTTATACGAAACATGCTGTGAAATGTGCCTAACAGGGTTGCCAACTCTCGAGAAATTCCTGAATAGTCTGTAAAAATAGGGCATTTTTTCCCCGAGTTTGTGGGGAAAAAAAGTAGATGCGTCCATCATTTTTTTTTTTTTTTTGAGTCCGGTGATACTTGTACAGGCTATTTTACCGGTGTCATTATTTTAGTGATTCAGTAATTTAAATATATATGTTAGAGAAGAAACAACAGTTTGTTACAAGACTTTGTTGGAGTACTCTTTTAAATTTTGACTCGGCAACAAGGCTAGCGGGATCTGAGATTTCTCGTGTCCAAATTTATTTAACAATCATAATCATCGGAGAAAGAACAAGAGCCTTCAATTGTGTGAAGTCACCACTGTCCTCTTTTTGAGGGACCAATTCAGTGTTGGTTTTAGTAATAATGTAAGTAGGACAAAGAAAGGTATAATGTCCAATCACGGGACATATCATGGGAAAGTTGAACAGCTCCCATACACATGTCTTGCCCCACTGTTATCAACAGGTTCAAAGGACTAAACCCTGTGTTCTGGGGTCTTAGGGCTGGTCTCACATGAGCAAGTTTGAATTGCGGAATCTGAGATCGTCACCCACACAGGCGGTATGTGGCATTCCTCACACATTCAAACAAATAGAGCATTCGCATGTCCACTCACAGTAGCGATGCCGACTGCAGTTTCCGATCATGGAAAAAAAATTACAGCATGCTCTATTTTTGCGCAAAATTCTGAGTGGACTGTTTCCATTGAAGTCAATAGAAGCCATCCGACATGCAGCCCAATTGACATTGCAAAGCAGGGATTTAAAAAAATAAATACAAACATCTGTACTGCACATGTCCAATGGCAAGCTAAGCGGACCATCCGCAGTACAGATTTTACAGGTACACGCAGACTCCGGCTGGGCACGGGGTCTGATTCCCCTGCGGTCTCCCGCATGCAAAATCCGACCTGTTCTTGTGAGACCAGCCTAAAGCAGCTCATACACATTATAGGTAGATTGACTAAATCTGCTGTCTAATGTGTATATTATGGTGGCCTCCTGATGGCAGGTGTTGGAGGAGATAAGGATAAGCAATTGGATTTCAACTGCTTGATCCTCTTGCTGTTGAGGAGATGAGCTGCTGCCGAGGTGTTTAGCAGAGACTTTCCCTTCTCTATGCATACACCACATGGCTGAGCAGGCATGTATGTGGGGGAGTTGGTTGAGATAGCTTTCAGCTGAACAACCATATCTAATATGTACTGGTAGGATAAACCACTGCTAGATTCTTCTTCTCGTGGCTTATCACCTTTGAGAACAAGAGCCAGCATTTTGAAATCCAACTACTCCTCCACCATCTGTCGGGAGGGTTGCAAAGCCCCATACACATTAGAAGGGCGGATGAAATTGATGGGTTCAACCAAACTTAGTCTGATGCGTATGGCCAAATAAACTTCTTAAATCAGATTGTAGCTGCCCATGAATACCATGAAAAAAGAGTGTTAATAGGCTAGTGAATGAGATTTTGCAGTTAATCATATAGGTGCATGACTACAATGTAATCTTATGAAACAACCCCGCTATGAGCCGCACTGGCCAAACAACCTGCCACAGGCTCTCTATATGTTTGTACCTAAACTGGGCTTGTACTCAGTCTTCCCTATGCAGTGAGTGGCTGGCTTAGGGCAACCAGAGATGGGGTAGTATAACATTTACAACTTGGAACTTGGCTCCCCATCTACTTGGCACCCATAGGGGCTCAAGGGAGGCGACGGATTCCCTTTAAGGGTCCTCCAATGGGTATATTGTATTGCAATGTGTGTCTACGAATAAGATCTGTATTTTCTTATTCTTTAATATAAATTTCTCCCTTGTTTTGTTATTGTGCGGTGCCCTTGTAGATGTGTTTGGTGCCGGTAGCCTGGCTTACACGGATAGAAGGGCTGTGAGCTACAATATAATAATGGTATAGCTAGATAACTGTCCCGCAGAGCGAGCAGTGTGGATGTGTGTGTTTAAAGCTAACACCACCCTATCATCCAAATTTCCAATTTTAGAGGAAACCTTTGTTTTCTCGGTTCAGAATGATTTTAACCTTGTGTTCCAGGAGAAAGCATGTACTTGTGCCTCCCGCTTCTTCTTCCCTGTTGTGCCTTTCCATTTCTCTTTGTTTATTGTGAGTTTTTTTTTTTCTCAAGATGTTGTGCTTCTTGCTTTGATTCAACATTCCTCCTGACAGGCAGATAAGAATCCATGTCTGGCGCCTGGGACTCGGAGCTGCTACCTGATTATCAGCAGACGCCCTGGTATAAGCGCCTCAGGCTGTTCTTGAAGGAGGAAGGTAGAGTGCGACTGATGACCAGCTCCCATGATCAGATCTTCTTGATCTGACCTGTTTGGCATCAAAAAAGTATATCTTACTCTACATCCCGGAAATTTCTATAAAATGCTTATTGAGGCTCGAATTTCTAGTCTGTTTTCCAAATAAGTTGGACAATTAAAAGTTGTGCTGTTGTCCGACTTTTTACTAGAGATGGATTGTTGAATCTCTATATGGGAATTGCACATTTTTATGGTCTTATTTTCTATACCGATTTTATTCCAGAATGTATCTGCTCACTTGTAGAAAGTTCCCCTGAGGCGCGGGCCCAACCTAATGCATTCAGCTAAAATCAGAATTCTCTTGCTTTTTGAATTCGCGAGGATTCTACTTTCTTTTGTAGAACGTAACCTAAACTATTGCACCGTTTTCCTTAGGTAAGCTAATCGCAAACAAAGGAGTTAGAATAAAGTCCAGCCCTAATAAATGTTACAGCTGGATTCCACATTTCCAGTATTGCCTACTGCTGTTCATAATTATTAATCATTTATTACAGCTGAAAGGGCCTTGCTATTATACTTCAGTCGTTCTTTTTTTTCGATGTACCGTTTCCCTGTGTGCACAGTTAAGTGCATTGTGAAAAACAGTTAGCTATTGGAGAACAGCAAAATCAACTCCTCAGGTTCCACAATGATGGATTAAATTGTAAGCTTTCAAGGCATCAACTGGCATTGTGCTCTAGCACGGAAACTAAAGATCTGCACAAACCTGACAGCAATAATTCTGGGTTTGCGATAAATATGAAATGCCTCATACATCATACTCGCTCATTAGCCTTCCTGCCTTGGAGGGCCACAAAAAGTTAGATGAGCGGTTCTGGTGTGAGCTTGCCTTACCGTGTCTTATGCTAACTCCACCGTATGTTACTACCAGAAGTCAACCAAGTCTTGGGCCGGCTTCACACGGGGTATGTGCAATTTCTCACAGCGTAGCACAATTTGTATGTGCTATGAACACAGCTTTTTTTGCACGTATCTGCATATGTTACTGTACTTTTTCTGCTCTCGGGGCATTTTTTTTTTTGCACGCGACACGCACGCACGCGCACACACACACACACACACACACCTTTTGAAATGCTTAATTTGTCCAGTCCGTTCCAAATGTGTTCACTTTCCAGTGGAATTGTGCAATATTTCACATATCTCCTTGCGTAATGTGCGCACCCAGCATCAACCTCTATGGGGACCTTTTGAAGCGCAAATGCACAGTAAGACAGAACATGTTCTATCTTTTTTTGCATAGAATTGTGTTCAAACCCTTAGAAATCAGTGCGTTCTATTCACTGTGTAATGTGCACACAGATTTGGCGTGCACAAGTATGCATGCAAATACGCCCCTGTGAAGCCAGCGTTGGGGACTTTGTGAGATAAGACAATAAGCAGAAAAAACTGGGTATAGGCACAAGCTTTGAAGAGAAGTACGAACACAAAGTATGTTAACTCAATTTCTCTGATTTATTATTATAATACAGCATATGAACACGTTTCGGGGCTAGAACGCGCCTTCCTCAGTATTTGCTGGGGACATGTGTCAAAAATACACTGGGGCTCCTCTTCTCTGCCTGATACCAATTGCTGCTTTACATTCTGGATGTATGTCCCCAGCAGATACTGAGGAAGGGGCATTCTAGCCCCGAAACGTATTTATATGCTGGATTACGAAAATCAAAGAGAAGTTGAGCTAAAACACTTTGTGTTCGTGCTATTCTTAAAAGGCTGTGCCTAATACACATTTTTTTTTAGTGTTTATTAGCTTAGTTGCAACACGTCCTCCTCGTAGGTCCGACAGTATTTGGGTTGGCAGCACCTATCGGGGAAACAAACATAACTTCCTAAAAGGATCTGCCAACCTCTTCCTCAGAGTTTTGCTCCACCCCTCTTTTTTTTCTGCTATTCTCTTTATAGGATAATTAGAATTGACAGCTACTTATGTGATGTCTGTTTTTGGCTGGTGACTTTAATTTGCACTAAAAGTGATATTATGTTCACTACCACAACCACCCTACTTCTTATCCATGCCCCTCTCTCTGTGGAAATATGTTATACTGTATATAGTCCCTATATCACAGGATAAATTTGATACATGTTATGTACTTTACTTCATTGGCTTGTTTTGCTTCCTGTCTCCCCCAGTGTCTTAAAGGGGTTGTCCCGCGAAAGCAAGTGGGGTTCAGCACTTCTGTATGGCCATATTAATGCACTTTGTAATGTACATTGTGCATTAATTATGAGCCATACAGAAGTTATTCACTTACCTGTTCCGTTGCTAGCGTCCTCGTTTCCATGGTGCCGTCTAATTTCAGCGTCTAATCTCCCGATTAGACGCGCTTGCGCAGTCCGGTCTTCTCCCTTCTGAATGGGGCCGCTCGTGCCGGAGAGCTGCTCCTCGTAGCTCCGCCCCGTCATGTGTGTCGATTCCAGCCAATCAGGAGGCTGGAATCGGCAATGGAACGCACAGAGCCCACGGTGCACCATGGGAGAAAACCTGCGGTCCACCGTGGGTGAAGATCCCGGTGGCCATCTTAGCAAGGTAAGTAAGAAGTCGCCGCAGCGCGGGGATTCGGGTAAGTACTATCCGTTTTTTGTTTTTTTTAACCCCTGCATCGGGTTTGTCTCACGCCGAACGGGGGGCCTATTGAAAAAAAAAAAAACGTTTCGACGCGGGACAACCCCTTTAAGAGAGACAGCACAAAATTGCTATTTGCCACATGCTGCGGAAATTTTCTATATTGTCATTAATTTGTAGTGCAGATTTTTAAATCTGTAGCATTTTCATTTTTGGTGTTAATTGCCCCCAATGATCAAGAATAAATCTGAAATCAAATCTCAGGCTGCCTGTCCATGGGCGCTTTTGCATTGCGATAATCCGGCCACGGGGAACGCAGTGTATGCTTTCCATAGCTTTGCAATAGAAAGCACAGCCCCCCCTGTCCGTGAGCGAAGAATCATAGCCATTCTCCGCTCGCGGGCGGCAAATTGCAGCATGCTGTGAATTGACGCGATTCTCCGTGGTGAGCCTATCTGTCAGTTAGGCTCATCGCGGAGATCCGTCTGCCGGTTCTTGCTTCCGTGGACAGGCAGGATTTCGTAACACCCATGGACAGGCAGCCTTAGTGTTGGGAGGGTTTTGTTTTGGATTATCTTCGGATTAACAGAAAAAACGGTACGTGTGGACAATTGCTTAAAATGAGGGTAGAGGTGATGCGGCATACTGCCCTGGTGGTCCCTTTATGTTTCTGTGGTCCACTGGTGTCTCTTGCCCAGTTTTTAGAAGTGATATGATGTGTGATTGACTGCAGTGGTCACATGGATTGACTATTCTTTACTTGGGGCCATCGGCAGGAGGTCATGAAAATGTCTCCATGGGAGCGCCAAGGGATTGTTGCAGTGAGTATTCTGCTCTCCCCTCTCAAATCTGAAATCGGCACATGATTTGGTGCAGAAAATCCTTTTTGTGTAGACGTTACCCTAGTGGGCAAACCGGTAGCTGCTTATAGGTATTTCACATGGATGTAGAGGTTGCACCCAAGAGTCTCAGGAGGCCCAAAAGTTCTCTCCGTCTATCTATAGATAATGCATCGTATTTGAGGGCCCTATTACACTGTATTGGGGCCCCGGAGCTTTACCTTACATCTGTATTGTGTTTACTTTGTATTATCATCTTTCGCATTTATATTAGTAATATATTTCAAGTAGAGTAATTTTTTCTGAAAACATTTTCGCTACTCCGCAAACATTCTTGAGGCTAGCTCAGCTTTTAATTGTGATGACCGGACACAGCTCTTTGGATGCTTCCATAAGACCAAGTAACCATGAAGCAATAAACTTTCTTTATGCTACCTTCCTTAAGATTTTTCATTGGGGCTGAAAATCTGATAAATATTTCATGTATTCCTTGGGTATGCATTAAAATAAAAACTGAATAGGATTGCTTTTTATGTCTTCCTGGTGCTCTTGTATCCAAGCTGAAGTGGAAGGTGCAAGAAAACATGGGCCAAGCTCTATGGCTGTCTGCCTCCATCTCTTCCCTTTCAGATCGTAAATATAAAGCCATTAGCTTCAAAATGCAAAGGGCATAAATCCGTCGGAATGCTTCCAGGATAGGTCGTAAAAAACAATGTCTATTAGCGGACATTTCAACTCTGTCTAACCGCCGGGGTGCTGGGATTTGGATACTAAGATTCTTGTAATTGAAGCAAAAGGCACATTAACCGAGCAATGCAATACATTCTATCAGCAGAAGCTGATGGCTGTTACAAGAAAGTATAAAATAAGATGCATACATGTAGCCCCAGTTAAAAAAAAAAAGTACAACCCACAATGGTGTCATTTCTACATATAACATTAACGTAAAGTAACTTGCTGTAGAGTTGGTGAACCAACCGTATTGATGATTTTCTAATGTTATGTGCATTGCTATACTGATAGCTCTTCCTTTCGCAATTGTTATGTTCTTTTTGGTAGATCATAAAATACCATTTGAGTTTGACTCTGTTGGATATTTCACTTACCATTCCTGCTATGGTGTTCTTTCTAGAATTGTAGAGTTGGAAGGGACCTCCAGGGTCATCTGGTCAAGCCACTCTGTTTGAAGACTTCTATGAGAAAAGGGTTGGATTGTTTAATTTTGCTCCTGTAGGAATCCCCCTTCCCTCCCCATAGACCAGCGGGGAATCTTAGAATTTTGTTTTGTAGTGAGACATATATATAACTTCTTTGACCTTTTAAGGTCTTCAGTCTTGGATGGAGAACTTCTCTTATACAGTGTGCATAAAAGTGTGTGATGTTGAAAACATGGTCCACAAACGTTCTAACTTGAGTTTTCTTCAATGATTTCTTATGTTTTTCTGTATAATCTTGCACAGACCAGCAGCATGAGTGCGAACAATGTCGAAAAAAGTATTCCAAATTAAAATAGGCCACTCTTCTTGGACTCCATTATCGTCAGTTACCGCTTTCTCGAAATATGATCACGTTAAAGCCAGTTATGATGGAAAAACATACAGCATTGGCATAGAGTACACAGTAAACAATATATCAATTATTTAAAATGTACATGATTTTTCAGATTTACCGTACGTTCTGCAATATATTTGCACAGCAGTAATGAGTGATAACAATGAAGCGCATGTAAACGTAAAGTAGGGAGTGAATTACTTTATGGAGAAAATGATCATTTGCTGAATCTGGCGGGAGTTGACTCTGGGAAGAAGAGACTATTCCTTTAATGTAAAGTAATTGTTCCGACATTCAGTGAAGGTGAATGAATTCAAACGGCTTTGGTTAGGCACAAGGGAGCCCTTATAGTTAGGAAGAAAATATAAAAGTCAGTCTCCAAGTTTTGTATTAGATTTTGAGAATGGCCAAAGTAAATGAGCCCATTGGACCCTGGTTTGGCTGTATCTTTCACACAACTAACTCCCAACTGCATCTGAAGCCTTCTTGCTATATGGGGGGACTTATTTGTCAGTCGCAGACTGAGGATAATTTCTAGAGACCGTTAGCTATGCTCTTTTAGGACATTCTCTGTTTCATATAGCTAGACGATGACTATATGCAACAAGAAGGAGCCATGTAGTTTAGCTATTTTCATGTGCACATGTGTTTTTGCTTAATGAGACCACAGCACATTGTACACCGCCATCCGTTTGCAAACCGAATGTATCCTGGCCATGAAGAAGCTTCTAACACTTGCCCCATAATCATTTGTTAGAATAACCTTTCGTGAGGTAGGACATGGGCAGGAAATTCCTAAATTAGATTAGCTATGTTCTAATTGATGTTGGAAAATTATATAAGCTCTTCTGAAAGAGTTATGGGCCAACAGGGAGGATCTCTCTGTTAATGGGATCCTGAATTTGGTGTTAGATGAGGGTGATGTTTATAGTCCTTCTAGATAATTAGACTCAGTGGTCATTTTCCATTTTGATATGGCAAGGAAACATCAAGCACAAGGCAGCCAGCTCCTCGTCACCTCATTAAGTTAACTGCAAATAGCCTTATGCCTTGAAACCTCTCAGGCAGAAGAGCAGGAAAGGCAAATCGGGAACGGGTGTGGTTCATGGCCAATTTAGGAAAAACAGAAAAAGTGTAGTTTATGGTGGGTAACCGGACATCGATGTAAATTAGTTTAAAGAATAAGTCTTACGGCTTGAAGACGTCCTAGATTTAATGGCGTGAAAGGTTTTTTTAAACCGTATCAATCGTGTAAAGCTAGCCTGGCCATATATATATAAGACTCTGATCGCCCACAATGCAGCCGATCAGTTGTCTGCCGGATACTTTGTACGGACAGTCTCAACAACAACTCGCCAGCCAAGGTTTCCAATCTGCGTCGGGATTCTGTCTTCCTTCTCAGGAAAGGGGAATCCCTGCGGCTGAACAGTTGCTTCTTTGGATGGAACTGAACCGTGCCGGACAGACCCCGTTGACTACAATGGGGGTCTGTCTGCTATCCCCCCAGCTGCCCAGTTTTTTTGATGGAATTAAAAGTGTTACATGCACTGTGGGTTTTTTTCCCCCTGTATTTTCAGCAGGATCTGTGACCGAACCTCCAGTCGCTGGTTCCAATGCAGATGTGAAACTGACCTAAACTGGCAAAACATAATGGTTAAAAACGAAAAATGTTAAAATAAATACTGGAGATGCACAAAGTGGCCAACTATAGTTTGAATTTGACCAATCATGCCATGAGCTTCTATTTTCAGCCAACCATGACTAAGACTTTCCAACCTGGTGGATCATGTTTTTGGCAGGTTATAGTCTGTCCTTTCCTATTCTGGAAATAATAATATAACAATTATCTTCATTTTTTTTTTCCTTTTTCAATTGATGGTTGCCTGAAATGGCCAAAATCTGCATTTTCAGGTGACTTTTATCCTGCATATAAGCACCTCAACTGCCCATACACGCGGAATCTCCCCAAACCTGAGGGCACAGGTTTCTTTCAATGGAGACCGAGCAGTAAGCTGCTACTGGTATTAAACACAATGTATCTCTCATGAGAATAAATGATTGAACATGCTGAAATCGAGTATGCCTGATCCTTCACATCGGGGACTGTTGTGCTTCCTCCATGCATGCTAGGTCGCCAGCAGTTGACTTACATATGTGTATGGCTAGCTTTAATTGTTTTTTTTTTTTTTTTAATCAATAGTGTTTACTCACAATGTATTGAAATGGATTAGAGTTTATAGTGAGCATTTTATATAGTGACTACATAGCAAAAAACTGATCTGCTGGCTGCACTCTGTTATTTACTGGTGACATCACTAAAGACAATCCTCCTCGTCTACCTAATTTTCTTGTTTGATAGACCTGAGTGATCGGTCTGTTATTTGTCATGAGTTCTGTCCATCTTCTCTTTGTAGGTAACTGTTCCATTCTTGAAGTTCAGAGGATATTCACTGTACATATAAGGAAATTGAATTCATATTGAGGGTCATAACCATCATCAACATGACCGGCACAAAATGCCTTCTCATATAAAGGGTCCATTCATGATCTTCATTTGCAGCAAACGTCTGCATTTTAATCTTCAAAGGAGTTTTTGAGGGTGATCTCTTAATAAAAAAAATAAAAAAAAAAGGCAAGCAAAATTGTACAAAATAGGCAATGGGCCTATTAACCGGATGCTATCTGCATCATGTTTAAAGGGTTACACTCATACGACATCACTAAAAGTTTTCTAAGACGTGGGTCTTGCGCACGTAATATGCTGTACCATTCTGCCAAAGACAGCCATGTTGCCACTTAGGCCTTACTCATGCTCTCTTTACCGTGATTACCACGTTGTTTTCAACGGGGCCTCGCAGACCTAATGCCGTGATTTTCTAGCTCTGATCACTCCTATTTTAGCGCATTTTCACACACCTCAGCCCTCATCAGAATAATGGGGTGTGTTAAAAGCTGGCGTAAGCAGGAACCTGCGGCGTTCTACCGACGCTGTGTGTGAGAGTGGCCTTGCACAAGTTGCGCAAAATATGCACGCAAGAAAAATCGCATCATGATCTATCTTGACGCGGATAATGCGAGCATACACGTCAAGATAGAACATGACTATGGGTGGCTGCGTGTTACGCGTGTATCTCGCAGCCTACACGATGCCAGAATACGTTCTTGTGAGCCTGTGGCTTATTTTCTTAGTAGTGTTGTTCCGCAATTGTCGGGATGCCTCTTCATTTCTACACTTCAGAAGGATTTCTCTGTTGCATAATGGTGTGCAGATTCCATACATAACATGAGATAATACAGCCGTGAACTTGTGTTCGCATCACATAGTGTGAAGTTTTCAGCGTAACACTAGGAGTCGGTGTAATAAATGTGTTCAGTGATTTGCAGGCTTCATCACTGCAGGCACAGGTGCAGCGTGTCCTATGGAGGCCGCTTTATTGCACAGTTATATGTTAGTAGCTCAGTCCTCTGGCTTCATGGAAATGAAAGAGCATTAACTGCAGGGGATGCGAGAGTCAGAGCTTTCTTCTCTGAAGCTTAAGCTGCGCCCTGCTGAAGCTGCTGTCTCAACAAAACTCCCATACAGCTGCGTCGCTCCTCCGCCCTACTTTTTTTTTCAGGGTGCTTTATTGCCAACGGTCTGCAGTACTTGTGATCTAAAGTACGAGAAGACATCTTCTTCCTAATTACCACAGTTTATTCTGTCTATACTTCTTTTACAATGTTTGCTTCAAACTAGTACAGAGGCGAGAGTAGCAAGAAGGCTCAGGGATCCCTCGGATGCTTGTGTGTCCCCATTGGGTTTAACCCTTTAGTGGCAAGCCTATTTTTTTTACCTTTTAAAGACCAAGTAGTTTTTATTGTCGCATTGCAAGAGACATAACTTGTTGACATGGTCGTATGATGGCTTTTTTTTTTGTGGGACGAGTTGTATATTTTAATGGCACCACTCTTAGGGCTCCTTCGTACTGGCGATCGCGATATCGCTGTGAGAAAATCTTGGCAAAATCGCGCAACTTTTCCCCCCACAATTTTATTGCATCAGCGCTGTTTTTTCCTCACTAAAACATCGTTACCGCTCGCGATTTTGCTGCGATTTTTAGCGCAAAAGCCAATAAGATTTTCTAACGTTAAAATCGCATTGCACGAAAATCGCAAATTTGTGCCATGTGATGCGATAAAAAGGAGGATCTATAAGGAAACATGGGAGATAATAAAAAATTGCATATCACAGAAACAAGACATGCCACAATTTTTTTTTCTTGCAACATTGCACTAGTGAAAACATCGCAAATTTGAAGGAAACCCTTGAAAATCATTGGTTTCACAATTCTGATCAGCACAATTACTGCTATACCGAGTTTATAGATTTTTTTTAATTTTTTTTAGTTTTTACTACTTTTGTACAATAAAAACACATTAAAGTAAAACTATTGAATGAGCATCGTCGCGTTCTAAGACCCATAACAATTTTATTTTTATGGCAGCGAAGCTCTGTGAGGTCTTGTTTTTTGCAGGAAGAGTTATGGCTTTTATTGGTACCAGTTTGAGGAACATGTGACTTTTGGATTGTTTTTTATTGCGTTTTTTTGGTAGGCAAACAGAAGAAAAATAGCAATTCTAGTATTACTTTTTAAAGTGATTTTTTGGTGTTCATATATTTTCATTGTCTGGGTCGTTAGGAACGTGGTAAAACCTATTATGTGTTGCTTTAAAAAAAAATGTTACTGGATTTTTTTTCTTTACATGTAAGCTTTCTAAAATTTATTTTAAACTATTTTTTAGTCCCTCAGGGAAACTTGAAAGTGTGATCGTTCGATCCTTAGGAGAGTACACTGCATTACCTATGTAGTGCGTTCTACTAAGCCTATGACAGCAGCCTATTTAGACTCTGCCGGTGGCAGGCGAGGTCTAATAGGCCGAGTTGAGGGCAATTTACACTGAACGAATGTCTGGCAAACGATGCCCGACACTTGTCCCCGCATACACTCACTCCTGTGCTGTTATACAGGAGTGAGTCTCGCTGGCTTGCTCACAGTACGGCCAGCAGGGAGGCAGTGCGGCTGGAGGAGATTTCTCTCTCCACCCCCCACCCCCCGCCCCTCTCCATTCACTGTTGAACGGCAGCTGTTTACACAGATCGATCATGGTTCAGGATTTTAAGTTGCCGGGGAAAAAAAATGATACATTTTTTCCAATTGATTTTTATAGGGTTTCTAAAAAAAAAAAGAAAACAGAAACCAAACAAAGGCTTTCATTCGCTTCCATTACGCCAGATTTCCATTTTTTGGGTCGAAAGATAACAGTGCTGACTGAGTTATTTTCCCATCCAAAAAAAACTGAAACCTACCGGAACAGAAGCTAATAGAATCCTTTCTTTTTGCTTTATCTTTTTTTTTAACCCCATTGAGATCAATGGAGAAAAAAAACAGATAAGTTCTTTTCCATTTTATTTCAGCTTCTCTCCTAATAAAACAGAGCAGAGAGACGGAGACCCCCGAACTGACCCTAGCGCAGATATAATAGCAGCCGGAAGGCCCATTTAGATGGGACGAATGTTGGGCAAACTATGCCCAACACTCGTCCCAGCATATACTCACTCCCATGCTATTGCACGGCAGCTAGTATCGCTGGCTCGCTCACAGAGCGGTCGGCATGGGGGCAGGGAGGCTGCAGGAGATTTCTCTCCTCGTGCTCAACAGCCCCTCTCCATTGACTTAACATAGCGGTTGTTCAGTACTGAACCGCTGCTATTTACACTGAGCGATCAGCTCATCGTCCATCATTTATGCTGCATAAATGATGGACGATGAGCCGAACTATAATCTTTCAGTGTAAATGGCAGCCGTTCAGTATTGAGTGGCCGCTACGTTAAGTGATTAGAGAGGGGCGGGGGAGCGCGAGAAGAGAAATCTCCTGCAGCCGCCCCGCTGTGAGCCCGCGATACTATCTCCCGTGCAGCAGCACGAGAGCGAGTATGTGTGGGGATGATTGTTGGGCATCATTTGTCCAACATTCGTCACATCTAAATGGGTCTTAAGTTAAACTGGGTCTAAAAATACAAACTCTGGTCCCCAATTAATATGGTTTCCATCATTTTAGGAGGATACAGTGGCATAGCTGACTGTACCTATTGGTCTTTTTGCCTCAATAAAATCAACAGCTCACTTCTGGATTCCATTTGATTACTGTTTTGAATGAATCAAAGGAACCCCAAAACGCTGAGGCACAGTATAGCCTATCAGGCAGGTTAACATTTTGGTCTTATTTTGTAGCTTTCATGCCTGCTTCGTAGTTTCTCTTCAGTTTTGGACAGACCTTGATGTTTTACTCAATCTTCCAACAAGACTTATCCTATAATTTTTGTTGTTCATCCCCACTCAATAGACCCAAAATCCATTCACCTTCCTCCTTAATGTGTAGATCTGTTGATGTAAAGATGCCAATATGAAGGACCAACCTCCTCAAGACTATTTGATACTTAACAAACTAACTACTAAGACCCGGTAACATATTTTGATAAAACATGGGTCCCCGACTTGGGTGATCTTCATCCTACTAAGCCATCTGTCCCCTAAGAAAGTGTTTTGTTGCTGAAAATGCCTTGGTTGCTAATCATTGTGTATGTTGGTTTCATAATTCCGGCTGTCCTGGAAAGATTACCCCAATTATAATTGGTCTCTTGTATAGTGTTTGATTGAACAATCATCTTGCAATGAACAAGTGGATTTGTAGGCCACTGAGATAATGTCACCTTTCGTACAATCCGGCTGCTCCCCCGGGCAGTGAAGGAACAGTATAGCGTATGAATGCCGGAGTCTGCCTTCTTCCACAGCTTTCTTTTGTTCTAGGAAAGAATGTTCAATTTGGTTTTTTGTCTGTGCAGTTAGCAAGAAGTTGAAGTCGGTATTCTCTGAAGCCTGAATATCCCCATGGGGGGCTCGCAGAGATTAATCTACTTCCTTTAGAATTAACAGACAATTCAAATCACCTGTCAACCCAGAAATCTGCTCCTGTGAATTAAGGTTTCAGAAGTGGAGTATGGAAGCCTGGTTGAACGTGGGGAAGCTGATGAATCGTCTTGCAAACCATGCTGTTAGGGACTCCATAGTGACAACCTGTGCAATTTGACTGTACTGCATTATTGCTGGAAGTTTGCTCTCCAATGTTCCCCTATAGAGTCATTTATAATTAGTTTATATTCTCTATGCTTCAAAAACTGTATTATGCTAAGCACACCTAAGGGTAAAATTCCATCTCTGAAGTATGAGCTAATATCATTGAGAAGCAAAACAGTGAAGAGATGAAGAAAACTGGAAAGAAAAGTTTATTTTAGTTTTTTTTTTTTAAATCTCAAACACCGTAGTTAGTGTCAAAGTTTTACAGACCATCAAATCCCCAGACAGCTCAACACTATGGGAAATAATGCACCACAAGTGTTACTTGGGGCTCTTTTATACGGGCCAGTAAATTGTCCGTGTCCTTTATAAGTCCAGCTTCAGATGTGCGTCCGTAGTATGAATCCATAATGTGGACATATTACAGATATGTCATCAGTATTTGATGTCGTTTTGCCTCCATATTTGCTGTCATTGTTTTTATTTTCTGCTGCTAAATATGGATATCTATTTGGCTAATAGAAAATGCCAATAAATGCAAATACGGGGGCGAAATTGGACAAAAGTAACCATGAAAAATTCAGCCATGTGAATAAATATATAGGTCTACATTTGTTCTATATTACGGAGTAAAAATATGCTAATCTCAAAGGGTCAAACGCACTGTAGGAAGGTGACACTTCAGATACAGTGAATGGACCTCATGTATGAAGCTTCCAGGATGACCCAATAAACTATGGGGCTTCATTACCCCCTGAACATTTCTGAATACATCCGCTTTTGATGGGTACAAGAGTTTGTCTGCTTAAGCTGGCAATCCGCATTAGATATATGTCATCAGAACCTGTCTATTTCGATGGGGATCAGCCAACTAATGTGTATGATGGTCTCCTAACTATCCGTTTTATGACCGATTCGGGGAGGATAAGGCTCAAGCTATTTAATTTCAACATACCCATTCCTTTTCTTCTTCTTTAGATTTAATATGTTGGTAAGTGACCTAGGAGAGGGTCGAACAGGTCAAGTCTGTCTGTTGAGAACCCAAAAGTGTGGAATAGGGTTGATACTCCTGGTGGTGTCTTGAACATGAAGAAAAATTTAACTTTACTGATAAATGGTCAAAACAATAGAAACTGTAGTTCAATGTTTCAAAATGTAAAGTAATGCACTTTGGGAGAAGAAGTCCTTGGACAGAGTATCTTATTGGGTCTTCTGTGTTATCCAGGATTTCAGACGAAGGATTTAGGGGTTCCGATTTCTGACAGTCTTCAAATGAGTCCACAGTGCAGTCAGGCAGCAAAAAAAAGCAAGTAGGATTCTCTGTTCATAGCCAAAGGGGATTACCAGTAGAAAGAGAGAGATTGTGATCCCACTGTATAGAGCTCTATAAAGATCACATTTGGAATACTGTGTTCAGTTCTGGAGACCACCTCTACAGAAAGACCTTGATGAAATAGAATGAGTCCAAAGATAGGCTTCAAAAATGATGGAAAGTCTCAAGAACAAAACTTAGCAGGAAAGAGTTAAAGAACTTAAAGCAGTTTTCAGAGTTGTAGCATTTCTGTAAAACCATAGCACAATAAATCAGCATATGCTCACCTCTCCCTGCTCCCCACCATGTCCTGTGTTGCTGCTTGGCCCTCCATTCCTTTGTTTGTTTACAGGCTGCAGTTTATGTGATGCCACAAGCGCTGCAGCCAATAACAGAGCTCAGCGATCAAGTGTTGAGCTCTGTCATTGGCTGCAGCACCTGTGATGTCCTGTAAAGAGGCTGGATCAGCCTGTAAATGTGAAGTCAGAGGGGAGACCCAGAGCTATGGCGTGAGACACAGCAGGGAGAGATGACTATATGCTCATTTGTTGTGTTAGTACATGGGGAGCTATTTTACAGAAATGCTACAACTCGGACAAGCCCTTTATTTTTTTTATACCCTGGAGGACAGAAAGGAGAGGCAGGACATGATTGAAACCTTTAAATATGTTAAAGGTTTAGCGTTCTTTTAGGAAGCTAAATATTAAGATAAGTATAATTCTATCCTAAGAGAGGAATAAAAAGGAAATAAGGGGAGACTAGAAGGACCATGTGGGATTTTTTTGACATCAATATTCTGGTTTCTCTCTGTCTATGAAGAACACATACGTGCTGAGCTGAAACAAACACTTTGCCTCCAGCTATTTAATGGGCATGACCAGCCTTAAAGGGTTCTTTGGGATTATAAAAACATGGTTTATTTCTTTCATACAGCACCACATCTGTCCACTTGTGCACTGAGCTGATTTCTGCAGGAAGCGGACATCACCGATCACATTGCAGTGGCCACACTTGGTGTTACAGGCAAAGTTCCCGTTCAATTCAATGAGAAATTTGCCTGCAATACCAAGCCTGACCACTACAGTTGGAACAGAGCTGTGTGCTGCTGCAGAAATCTGCTCAGTGCACAAGTGCATCAGCCTGGTAAACCTTTTGATTGGCAGTGATCCTAGTATGTAGCCCTCCCCCTCTACCCAATTGCTCCACAATTGATGGCCCAGGAAGGCAAATGAAAAAACTGCTATTTATCAATACATTTTGTAATGTAACACAGTTGAGTGCAAATTAATATAGTCGGAAATTGTAGTTAAATGTTTCCTGTATTCACAAATGTCACCGAAATTTTTGTCGTAAACGCGTATTCATGTGTAGAGAGATGTTGAGCGCTGCCCTGTTGCCTTCAGGGAGGACACCCTATCAAACATTTCTAGATTATGAAAGGTCGTCCTATAAAGGCAGCGCTCGTTGTCGCTTTTATTTTTCCTTTGACAGCGTTGTAAATTTTTGTAGATTTTTATTGGGTATTAAAGTCATCCTGAAGCTCTGTTTTTCATAGCTGCTCATTAAGACCACAGGTCAAAGGAGAACAAGACATAAAACTGAACCTGGCTATTACTGTCGCCTTTTGAAGTTCTTCCGTCTTCATTGGTGAATCTCTTGTCTTGACTCTAGACTGCTTTCAAGAGGATCACTTTTCCTCCTCAAGAGGTTTCCTTGTAATATACACCCGACTTTCAGCAGCAAGATGTTTTGTCTATTAAGTGCTCCCTCCTCGCACAGGAGCTGATATCCTTCACTAACATTTACCTCCATATGTGTGGAATTAGCAACTGAACAGCTCCGATCCAGATGTTTGATGGTCTGCGAATAGGTTTATTAATACGGCTGGAGGAGCATTTGGATCTAGGTGATCGTTAATAATGGCGATCAGATGTTTATGTTTAAACCCCAGCGTCTTCAGAAAATGAAAAAGCAGGAAGTAAATATGAAGATAAATGAAGCGTTAAGCTTCACTGGTTTAAATATCTTGATCGCTTCAGCTGGGAATGTTAATATATGTTGCATGTTTTTCATAGCAGCAAAGAAATTGCAACCAGATTACTAAAAAGACGAAGTCTACAAGTATAGTTTATATACAAACAGCCGTTGTTTTTCCAGATTCACAGCGTTTTGTTCTATGCCAAAAATGGTTACATTCAATGAAACCACTGAAATCTAGTTTTCACATCTGCGTTAGAAATTCTGGTTGGGTGTTTTGTTGCAGATCCAGCACAAAATAGTCGGGCAGCTGAGCGGAGACCAAAAGGACCCTATTATAGTCAATGGGGTCTGGTCGGTGCTGTTTGGTTTCATCATAAGACTGAGCCATTTGGCCAGTGGATTCCCATCCCTCGCCTGCTCCCCGAATGGAGCAGGAAACCTGAACCCTGACGCAGATGTGAAACCACCCCAACTCCTTCTTAGATACTGTATCTACATGCCCAAAGGTGTGGTCCCATGAATCTAGAAACAATATTTTTGTATTAGTGGGACAGCCACTTTACAATGATCTACCAAAATGTTCAGTGGCAAAATGTCTTCTAGATTGGTGGTCCTGAAAAAGAGAAGAGATAATGTGTTGTTTTTTTTTATATATCTTATGTATTCTATATAATTTTCTTTTTAAGCTGTACGGCCGCCATTACAGCTCCCATGATTGTCAGTCTTGAGGTATAGCGAACAGCAAGGGTGCCTTCACATGGGGTACAATTGCTGCCGGCATTCTGCAACAGAATATCCGCAGTGATTCCACTGGTTGGCCACTGGGCAAAAGTTACATACAATGATTTCAGTGGGATCAGTTGATGATCCACTATGAGAATATAGAGCTGTAGAATTAGGAATGGATCAGTGTAGATACAGATCTACATCAATGACCTTACGATGCCATTCTTGACCGGTAGTTAACTCTAGAAATGCTGAAGAGAGCCCATGTTGGGTTGGGGTAATATTTTATATTCCATTAGATGCACAGTTTAAAGGGAATATAAACGTTCCATTGCCAAAGTAAATGTACGCTGTTCCTTTTTTCATGGTAGTAAATGATTTCCAATCTCCTGCTGCCGTCCATAGTCAGAAGGCGCTGAGATACCTGCTCTCTAGTTTATTCGCAACTGCAAACCTCAATGCATTCTAATGCGGCTTGAGCCATTGGATAGATTATGTCATAATAAGCCCTGCGCCGTTTAGGTGGAAGGAACCCATGAATGTTAAGTGTTTTTCCTTTTTGAGATATGTGAATCCTAGTGTCAGCACATACACAATCTCTGGCTGCTGGAAAGGTATTTAAAGTTGTAATTAGTTAGAAAAACTCTGCCTTGTAGGCAGGATAATCTGGTGTACAGGAGCGGACCTCCGATAGGAAGAAGTAGTAAATTGCCTATCATCTCTAATTTAAAGTTGCATCTGCTGCTTTCATGAGGCCAATAATCCATTTTCAGAGTCTTCTCCTTACAATACCGCAAACAACATAACAATCCCAAAGTCATAACCATTATATACTGTAATAATAATTAAAAAAGTGCTTGCTGATAATTCGGCTAATAAGCTGGTTCTTATGAAATGCCTTATTGGACTGTGATTTTCAGTTAAATTATGATAGGGGGATTTGAATGTGTTGTAACACACGTATAATGTCATAAACGGAATATTTTGATATTATTTGCATAATTTTGTTATTAGAAGACACCAATGGGTATTGACTGAACATTGCAAAAGCTACTCCATCTAGAATGATCTGCAGCTCATGGGCTTACAGGTTATGCAAGTGTATATATTTATTATGCAATGTTGGTTTTACACCAGATGCATGACTTCACCAATGTCTTTTATCTGCCATCCCCTCCTCACCCCCATCCCCACCACCACCACCACCACCAAGCATATTGAGACAAACTTCCTTTATCCCCCTATCACTACCGGACGTATGATTAAGTCCTGGCTGTGGGGTACTTAATGCAATAGGACGTAAACTTAGGTCCTGTGGATGGCACAAGATCAGAAACAGAGTCCGCGCAATCCCGCAGCTGGAGCCGACTGTTATTGATTGCCAGCCTAGCGCTGCAACAGTAGGGATTGATAAGAACAGCGGTCTCTGCTATTAACCACCTAAATGCCATGATGTCATTGATTCTCCGTGATGTAATCGCGAAGGGCTGATGGGTTGCCATGGCAACAGGACACCAGACACTTATGATTGCTGTTGTAAGCGATTATGGCTTTGCAGTACGGAAGTCCTGCAATTTATCATCATAGCGATCATAGCTAGTTCAAGTCCCCTTCAGGGACATAAAAAATAAAAATGGTGTTAAAAAGAACAAAAAAAGACCCCTTTTTTGTGCGCTTTCCCCAGTTTGTATACATTTTTATTTTAAAAGCCCATATTTGATATCATCGTATCCGAAATGTCCTGTACAATAAAACTGTATACACTATTTATCCTGCACAACAAAAAGTGTTTAAAAAAAAAAGGGATACAACCTAAAACTGAGGCAAAATGCTTAATTTGTATGTTTTGCCTCCCACAAAAAAGGCAATAAAAGTGATCAAAAAAGGCATATTTGCCCCAAAATTGGTGGATCCTGCAGCAAGGTGCTCAACTTGCTAAAGGGAGCTGTAAATTCTGTCATTCATCCTGCCCAGCCGGCACAAAAGCAATGGAAGCCGTAATCGCGCCGCTCTTCATCCCTGCTTTGTGTTGATATTTGGGAGAAAAGAATAGCGACTTGCTTTTATGATTAAACTAGTAAATTTCCTAAGCAACTGGAGTGAGATTACTGCGCTCCTTAATAATAGTGCGCACAATATACTATTTTGATTTATGACTTGCTACTAAACAAAAGAAGATTATATTATTCCAAAGGGATCTGTAATAGAGGAGTAATAAATTTCAAAGAAAACTGGAAAATATAGAAGAATATCAAGATTGGTAAACTCAAACCGGATTTTGTCGCCTTACCATACAGGCCACCATCGTTGGTACACGGTATGCTTGACAGGTAACCGGTGGAAAACCTTTTTCATGTGACTTTCGCAGCTGTGAATGTGCCTGCCGCATAAAAATACACCCGTAATTTCCTGCGTATCTACGTTCGTGTTAAAGAGCCCTAATTTAGAAGACCTTGTGCTGTCAGATGCTGTGTGCGCTAATTCAAACATTGGGCAGAGGGTGCTCAAAAGTAAAAAGACTCAGCCCGCCCAGCACTGGATGGGTAACTACTCTCTAACAACTATCTGCAACAAGTCCAAAACCTCTTTTACAAAGGAAAGGCAGGATGGGATTCTGGATTCTTTTGCTTTTTGTATGCAAATTATCTGCCATTTGGCATAGCTGATCTAATCAGCTGGTTAGGATCTTCCAGACACTTCACAACCTGCCCATGAACATAACAGCTGATCTTCAGTTGACTCATTAAGTACCATGTGGGATATAAAAAAGGGGGAAGAGGGGAAAAACATTTTATAAGCACATTGTAGTTAACCCGTGGCGCAAAAGACTCCATGAGACTCATTTTTACTGATTTATTCAAGGGGCCTATGCGAGGTTCGTTAGTTGGACTTTTACTGTCATAGCAAGCCCTTTTTGGTTAATCAGTAATTTTTCCAAATATGTGGCCCATCTCAACAAGGATTCCACGTACCATGGGAAGAGTGGACAACCTGTGTATGTAGAAGCAGTCGGAGCACTGTTATGTAATGCCTTATGTGAAGATAACTCTAGAACATTGTGTGTTCGGTTCGGCTTTGGTCTTTCATGCTTTTTCCTGGCGAACATTTCTTTGATTGTGATGTTGATATAAGTAAGTGATTACAATATCAGAGCAAAAGCATCACTTATTGTGGCAAACTGACTCTTTGAAGGGAGGCTCTGGCACCCTGTTGTACCACCTCTAGCTTGGATACAAGATGTGATACAGGTGGGCATGGAGGCTCTAGTATCCTGTTGTACTGCGTCTAGCTTGGATGCAAGATGTGATACGGGCGGGCATGGAGGCTCTAGTATTCTGTTGTACCGCCTTTAGCTTGAATGCCTTGAGACCAAATGTCCTTCAGCCAAGCACCTGGAAATGTTTCCGACAGAAACAGGGGCGTAACGATAGCGACCCCCGTCTCTGGATGGCGGACAATGAAACAGTTTGATCATCAAACAAGCATGAGCAGCTCCGACAACTCTCTGTACTGGTGATCTGTCGGGGGCGTCCTGAGCAGGTCACCTTGTGTGCCCTCACACATCCACTGGTCCCAACACCTCCAAACAGTCTGTTCAGAACTGCCCAGGTGGGGAATAGTCATATCGATGGATGCATTGTCCACCTTCTCACATCCCAATAATGCACCCCCTCTCAGACTCTGGTATCGGGGTTAAATCTCTTTTCTACATCGTAGAGGCGTCCAGTGGTCAACAAGCTCCACACAAGTGGAAGAAGAGGCCACTACACAGAAGGAGCCTCTGGGAGCCTTTTATAGGCCAAGGGTGCAACTACTTCTAGGGCCTCTGGGAACAAGACTGTTCATCTAATCACAACGCAACTCTAATCCTTTGCATATATGCCTCAGATAGAATTGCATATCAAATTTTGCAGCAAAACAACAACTTCTTCTAAGGGTCGGATTGTTTTTTCACAATGAGTGTAATTGCTTGTTAAATAATTGAAGCATCTCGGGCCAAAGGACTTCATGTAGCCATTAATTTACATTAGGAATTTATACAGCTGGCTAAATGGACATGCAATTATTGTAAGAGCCCTCTTTGGAATTGAGACAGCCACATAAACATGACATGTTCCTGGGATATTCAGATTTTCCTTCATACTTTTATAATCTAAATGCTCCAGACATCATTATGGAATATACCACTGCTATCGTCATTCCCATGGAAAGTTTGTGTATTTGAGTCTTAAAGGGGTTGTCCCGCGCCGAAACGGGTTTTTTTTTTTAAAAATTCAATAGGCCCCCCGTTCAGCGCGAGACAAACCCGGTGCATGTGTTAAAAAAAACAAAACAGATAGTACTTACCCGAATCCCCGTGCTGCGGCGACTTCTTCCTTACCTTGCTAAGATGGCCGCCGGGATCTTCACGCACGGTGGACCGCAGGTCTTCTCCCATGGTGTACCGTGGGCTCTGTGCGTTCCATTACCGATTCCAGCCTCCTGATTGGCTGGAATCGGCACACGTGACGGAGCGGCACTACGAGGAGCAGCTCTCCGGCACGAGCGGCCCCATTCACCAGGGAGAAGACCGGACTGCGCAAGCGCGTCTAATCGGGTGATTAGACGCTGAAATTAGACGGCTCCATGGAGACGAGGACGCTAGCAACGGAGCAGGTAAGTGAATAACTTCTGTATGGCTCATATTTAATGCACGATGTATATTACAAAGTGCATTAATATGGCCATACAGAAGTGTATAACCCCACTTGCTTTCGCGGGACAACCCCTTTAAGTCTTATTTGCTATTGCTGCCCTGTGTGCATGTGAAGTATTGGTTCCAGGTAGAAGGTCACTAAATGTGGGTCTGGAAGGGTATCATTTCTCCTTAAGGAGAGCACCTAAAAGGTGTGAGGAAACTTATAAGGCCATCCATGCTCTTCTGGGAAATATGCAAATGAGAGAATGGAACAATGTTGTAGATGGTACTGTAGAGGCATTGTTCCATCTTCCCATTACCTTTTAATGTGAGATATTTACTCATATATGTCTTCATGAGACATTTACTTATGTACCTCCTCATTCCTCATTTGGTTCCATAATTAGACCTCAATATTAAAATTAGGTTTTCCCCATGACATCATGACAGCATACGCTGGAGGTTGCTCACCTGCTGACCTGAAGGGACAGGAAGAGGCAGAATATAAAAAGCACCTCCCCTCCACCAACACCAGTGTTTTTCCTGTCCCTTCAGGACAGCAGCGGCAGAACTCCAGCAACGCTGTCCCATGCCGGAGGAGGACTTACCGGCGAAGCGGCGGCGTGGATCTTTCGGGCAGCCCCGGCAAACCCAGTGGGAAGGACCCCATCTGGGAGCTTTCCGGGGACTGCGTGGGCCGGGGCCCAAGTACGGGTTGCCGGCACCACTGCGGCCGTCATTTCGGGCGGCGGCCGCCATCTCCGGTGGGCCGGGGTCCAAGTACGGGCTGCCGGCACCACTGCGGCCGTCATTGCGGCGGCGGCCGCCATCTCCGGGTCCAGGGCCGACAGGAGCGCTCCAGGGGGCGTGGCTTCGGATACAGCGCGGTGACGTCGGACGCTCCGCAAAGGGGGCGTGGCCTGGCGCGGCCGGCGCCAAATTCAAAAATCCGCTGCCCCTGCATCAGCTGGTGGTGTTTCTCCACGCTAAGGAACGATCCTAAGCACAGGAAGCGTTCCTGCAAAGCGCAAGATGTCGACCAGAGAGGACCCAGAGACCCTCCTAACTGACAGGGATACTCAAAAACCAAGGGAGGCTAGACGCAGGAGTAAAAAATGTCCAGTATGTCTAACCAAACTCGACGACTCCTGCACCAAAACGCTATGCGCTACCTGCTCCGCGAAAATTATGCAGGAGGAAAAAACTTCCCTTATGGCCGAAATTCGGTCAGTCGTCCGAGAAGAAGTGCAGTCCTCCCTCTCGGACCTCCAACCTGGGCCTTCCGGGGTTACACGCAGGTCGGTTCCGGCGGTGTCTGAGTCTGACTCCGACATAGCGGAAAATGTGGATTTTGACGGGGAAGTGACGCAGGAGGACAAGAAATATCTTTTCTCTACCGCGGACATGGATCAACTGCTGAAAGCAGTACGCAGGACCATGCAGGTGGAGGAAGATGTGCAGCAACCCCGCACAGTCCAGGAGGATATGTTCGCGGGGTTACTCCCGCAACAAAAATCTTCATTCCCCGTAAACGCCACACTCAAGCAGCTGATCCTAAATGAGTGGGAGAGCGTGGATCAGGCTCCGCTAATCCCCAGGGAATTTAAAGAACGCCTGTTATTTCCGGGAGATGAAGTGTCCTTTTTGGACGAGATACCTAAAGTCGATACTGCAATTGCCATGGTATCCAGAAAGTCCGGGTTGCCCTTTGAGGATACGTCCCACTTAAAGGACCCGTTGGACCATAAGGTGGACACATCCATGCGTAAAGCCTGGTCCACCTCCGGTCTCATCATGAAAGCTAACATCGCGGCCACTTCCGTGGCTCGTTCCATGGCAATCTGGTTGGACCAATTCGCAGCCCTAGTCGACCAAAAAGCCCCTAGGGAGGAGTTCGCAAGCGGCATCCCTCTGCTGCGAATGGCAACAGGGTTCCTGGCAGATGCTTCGATGGAAACAGTCCGCCTCGGAGCCCGCATGGCAGCCCTATCGAACACCGCCAGAAGGGCAGTGTGGGTGAAAGAGTGGTCAGGGGACGCAGCGTCCAAAAATAGGCTATGTACCCTACCGTTCCGGGGCGGGCGTATATTCGGACCAGACCTGGATCGTCTGCTGGAGAAAGCAGCTGACAAGAGTCACGGACTGCCTGCCACCAGACCACCCAAGAGACCCTTCACCCCTCATCCCTCGTCTACGTACGCCGGGAAGGGAAAGACCGGAAGATGGTCTTATCCAAAGGGCGGAAGGGGTAAGACTTTAACTTTTGTCCCTCAGCCCATACTTTCGGGCCCGGTAGGGGGTAGACTGGCTCGCTATTCCAATAGCTGGCGTAGTATTACAACTAATGAGTGGGTACTGCACCTAGTGGCGGAGGGGTACAGGATCGAGCTACTATCCCGCCCCCCGGACAGGTTTATGATAACCCCAACCCAGTCTCCAGGCCTAGAACAGGCTCTGTTGGAGGGCGTACGGAACCTGCAGGGTCTCGGCGCGATTATCCCAGTCCCTAAGAAGGAACAGGGAAAAGGCTTCTATTCCCCCCTCTTTCTGGTTCCCAAACCAGACGGCTCCCACCGCACCATTATCAATTTAAAACAACTGAATAAATTCATTGAATATAGGAGATTCAAAATGGAAACCATTAGAACTGCAACTCCTTTAATTGCCAGGGATAACGTAATGGCTACAATAGATCTTAAGGATGCCTATTTTCATATCCCTATTTACGCCAACTCACAAAAATTTCTGAGATTTGCGCTGAGGGTGGAGGGGGAAATCCGCCACTTCCAGTTCGTCTGCCTACCATTTGGAATCTCCTCGGCTCCGCGAATTTTTTCCAAGGTCGTGATGGAAATGGTGGCCTTCTTACGAAACCAGGGTGTCATGATCATCCCCTACTTAGACGACTTCCTGTTGGTGGCAGATTCCCCATCTACTCTGAGATCACACTTGGAGTCCACATTGCAGTTATTTAAGGAGCTTGGCTGGATTGTTAACGAGTCAAAATCCAACATGGAGCCAGAAACCAGGAAGAAATTCCTGGGTGTCATTCTGGATTCCAGTCTACAAAATTCGTCCCTTCCTCCCCTAAGAAAACATCTTATCATAGAGGAATGTTCCAACCTATATAAAAAACATAGGGTAACGATAAGAGACGCAATGCGGATCCTGGGACTAATGACTTCGTGCATCGGCGTGGTCCCCTGGGCCCAATTCCACAGTCGCGGACTCCAGTCACTAATTCTCCAGAATTGGGACAAGTTGCAGGCTTCGCTTGATCAGACAATCCCTATTTCTGCGGAAGCCAGAGCTTCTCTCCGTTGGTGGGTGTCGTCGGACAACCTGTCTCAGGCATCCGATTGGAATTTGGACCCGGCCGTAATAATCACGACCGATGCCAGCGCCAAAGGGTGGGGGGCCCACTTTGAAGGCGGTTATGTACAGGGGGCCTGGGACGTTCACGAGAAAGCTAGCTCATCGAACTTTAGGGAGCTTAAAGCTGTATGGAAATCCCTGCGTAGCCTGCAAACACGATTAGTGGCGAAACATGTGAGGATCTTCTCAGACAATATGACAACAGTATCACTCATTCGCCACCAGGGTACCACCAGGAATCCTCCACTACAACGACTGGCGGGGCGGATCCTTCAATGGGCGGAAGGCACAACAAAGTCCCTATCGGCCTTTCATATAAGAGGAGCCGAGAACTCAGCCGCGGACTTTTTAAGCAGAAGGAAAGTGGACCCAGGAGAGTGGGAACTCCATCCAGAGGTGTTCAGCCTTCTTGTGGAGAAGTGGGGGGTACCAGAAGTAGACCTCTTTGCGTCAAGCGCAAACACCAAATGCCGGCTTTTCTTTTCCAGAGGCGCAGAGAAACAGGCCCTGGGCACGGACGCTCTCTCTCACCCCTGGGATTGGGACCTAGCGTATGCCTTTCCCCCTCTACCACTAATCCCGCTTCTGCTAAGGAAATTACTGCAGTCAACCCTAACAGTAATTTTTGTAGCACCATATTGGCCCAAAAGACCGTGGTTCCCCCTCCTGAGATCCCTGTCAGTGGGAGAGCCCTTCCACCTTCCAACAAGACCGGACCTACTGTCGCAGGGCCCTCTTCTTTACCCGGAAGTTCACAAGTTCAGGCTTACGGCCTGGAGCTTGAGCGGGTAAAGTTCCTAGGAAAGGGTCTTTCCCCTAAGGTTATTTCCACCATTAGCGAGAGCCTTAAACCCTCGACACACAAAATCTACTCCAAAGTCTGGAAAAAATTTTCGGAGTGGTTAGGCCAGGACATCCAGCAGCTGGATCAGCCAGACGTCCGGAAAATCTTAGATTTTCTCCAGGCGGGCCTGGATAAAGGTTTGAGTCCGAATACACTCAAAGTCCAAATTGCGGCCTTGGGGGCATTCTTCGATCTCGCGCTGGCGGAGCACAGGTGGATTAGGAGATTTCTTAGAGGGGCGAGCAGATTACATCCATTCACACGGCCCACGGCACCACCCTGGGATCTAACCATAGTCCTTCAGGCCTTATGCGACCCCCCATTTGAACCGATTACGGATCTATCCATCGCCTGGCTGACATACAAGGTAGCCCTGCTTGTGGCAGTTACGTCAGCCAGACGCGTGGGGGAAATCCAGGCCCTCTCACGAAGGGCCCCATATATGACTATCCACCCGGACAAAATAGTTTTTTCTTTAGACCCATCCTTCCAGCCTAAAGTATTGTCAGATTTCCACAGGGGCCAACCAATAGTTATTCCAGCCTTTTGCCAAAATTTCAAAAATGCAAAAGAACAAAAGCTCCATAATATAGACGTCAAAAGAGCGGTACTAGCGTACCTCGAGGCAACAGAAAGTTTTAGGAAGTCTGACAAACTTTTCGTTCAATTTCAGGGGCAGGCCAAAGGAAAGGCCGCTTCTAAAGATGCGATCGCCAGGTGGCTCAGGAGAGCCATCCAGGAGGCTTACAAGGCCAAGGGCATCCCCCCTCCAGAAGGATTGAAGGCCCACTCAACGAGAGCGGTGGCATCCTCTTGGGCGGAGAGAGCGCACGCATCGATTGAGCAAATCTGTAACGCAGCCACATGGACTTCAGGCCATACTTTCATCAAACATTATAGGCTGGACTTTAAATATAGTCAGGACGCATCCTTCGGTAGGAAGGTGCTCCAAGCCGTAATCCCTCCCTAAAAAGCCCATGCCACTTATTTGGTATTCCTCCAGCGTATGCTGTCATGATGTCATGGGGAAAAGGGGAATTTTTTCTTACCGATAATTCCCTTTCTGGAAGACATCATGACAGCATACGGGCTTTTTTCCCCCCCTTACCAACATGGTTACCCTAGTTTGTCCAACACATGAGGTAATGTGTATGCTTTAACTTTGTTTTCTGAGGTGTGTGATGTCAATAAAAACACACCTTATGGTTAAGTAACTGGTCACTGTGGTCATTTGGAACGCACTGGTGTTGGTGGAGGGGAGGTGCTTTTTATATTCTGCCTCTTCCTGTCCCTTCAGGTCAGCAGGTGAGCAACCTCCAGCGTATGCTGTCATGATGTCTTCCAGAAAGGGAATTATCGGTAAGAAAAAATTCCCCTTTTTTTCTGATATTTTACATTTATTGAGGAAATAGCAGATTCCTGAGGACAAAGGGAATTGCCTGTAAATTGCATTATAAGCCCTCATGCGATAATGGTGTTGCTAGTTCATACTTGCCTCATATAGTATCCAGCTTGCCTCGTTTTTTTTCTGACTGATTCTGTATGCAAGTATGAAAAATATGAAAATACAGCAGTGCCCATAGATGTCTGAAAGTGTGCGACTGGGCTCAGTACAAGCTGGACGGAGTATAATGTCGCCATATGTGCGAGTCCTGACTTAGTGGCGTCATATAAAGACGTACACAGTATTGTTGCACCCGTCAGTTTAAAGTTTCTGACGTCGCAAAGCTATTCTGCAAAATTGGCACAAAGTGTCCTAGAATAATGACATTAAATGACAAATTGTCGCTTTATATACTTTTCTACTTAGTGCAGCACTTCAGCAAGTACCATAACGTGAGCGTGCACAAGTGCGTCCATTAATGCGTGCTCCGGCTCACCTGCGGGAAGCGGAGAGCTGATAATAGAGCCAGCAAAATTGATTTTTCGAGTCTCTTTACTGCGTTTTCCGTCTTCCAGTACAGAAGCTCTTTTATAATTCTCAGCGCAGTATCTATTCATTTATCAACAGTATCAATGAACTGTATGAATTCTATTCGCAGATCTGTCTTAATCTGTCAAAATATCTATTTATAGTGGTAGAAGTCTGCTGAGAGGCAGCGAGTTCTGTCTTCGTGCAACCTATTTGCCTTATGGAGAGGAAAGTATACGCCATAATGGTGTGAAGCCGAGATGTGCTGCATTTCATACGTTCGTCACACTCGTTTAGAAGGACTATCAATTATCATCTTTTACATAATTTTAATCTAATGATGATTTGTGCTACCGGCACAGAGCGGGTACATAGAGAAATAAATGATAATACCCTGTAATCCGCTTACGTACAGCTGACGCCATAATGGGCTGCCCAGGGCCACGGCACGCAGTTATGACTATGTTTAACCCATACGATGATAATGCTACTCTTGTCGACAGGGAATTCTGACCACCAGCATCGCTGGTGCCATAGTGTTGGCAGGGGACGCGGCCCACCGGCGTTGCTAGCACCATAGTGTCGGCAGGGAATGCTGATCACCAGCATCGCTAGCGCCATGGTATTGGCAGGGGATGCGGCCCATCAGTGTTGCCAGTGCCATAGTGTCGGCAGGGAATGCTAACCACCAGCATCGCTAGCACCATAGTATCGGCGGGGGGCGGCAGCCCACCAGCACTGCTAGCACCGTAGTGTCCATGGATGAATGGAGCCCACCCACATTGCTACTGCTGTAGTGTCCAAAGGTGAATGCAGCCCACCCACATCACTACTGCCATAGTATCCACGGGTGAATGCAGTCCACTAACATCGCTACCGCCGTAGTGTCCATGTGTAAATGCAGCCCACCCACATCGCTACTGCTGTAGTATCCATGGGTGAATGCAGCCCACTAACATCGCTACCGCCGTAGTGTCCATGTGTAAATGCAGCCCACCCACATCGCTACTGCTGTAGTATCCATGGGTGAATGCAGTCCACCCACCTCGCTACTGCTGTAGTACCCATGGGTGAGGCGGCCCACTTATATCACTACTGCCGTAGTGTTGGCAGGTGGGGCGGCCACCAACCAACATGGCTACTGCCGTAGTGTCGGGCAGTTATACGCCTGACCGTTGTACCGTGTATAGATACATTAACAGGAATAGCAGGTCCAACATAAATAGTCACATTAGGACAGATTAGTAATGCTGGCAAATAGTTAGACAGTGCACATTTAGAACAGACAGTCTTTGATTTATTGCTGTGACTCCACTGAATGATAAATCTGTCACATCTTTATTTTGTACCACCTATTAATTGGCTTAATAAGACTATATCCTCATGCCTTGCTATAAGGTGGCCTCCAAAAAAGGAAGGTCTTATTTCTTATTATTACAGACTTTTTTTTCTGGCTTCAAAGGGACTGAAAATGTACAATCGCCAGTATACTACACTGCATTATTTATGCAGTGCAGTGTAATATGCTTTGGAAACCAGCTCTAAATAGGATCTAATAGGCCATGATAAACCATCAGCACCCCACAATCGCTTGGATGATAATGTGTGATGGGGGAAGCCCGCTATTGACCACGGTATGTAATGGGTTAAACAACGGAGATCCGTGATTTCTTCACTCGTGGATGCTAGAGCAGAAGCCCGGAGTTAGTAGATGGACGAACCCAAGGTCTTTCCGGCCCGGGACTTGCATGCCAGGCCTTAGACTAGGCTGCCCTGTTTTTATGGCAATAATCACCTAAGGTCGACTAGTGGCCTCTGTAAAAAGACACATGGCTGGATTCTAAGGGGTTAAAGTAATTTACAGGAACCCAGCCCTTGTGGTTTCAGTGTGAAGTGACTTTCTGTCGTAGGGAGCTAACACTGGGATATCAGCCAGGTTACCCTTTCAGCAAAGTCAGGGCTGTCACTTCACAATGTCTCCTTATGATTTAATGGCGCTTTAATAGCTTTCCCATTAAGCGCTGGATCATTTTTTCCTCATAAATAAGTACATTTAAAAGTGTTTTCCGTATTTGCTAACTCCACTAAGAAGAGTGAGGTAAGTGGCTTGATGGATTTTCATATTTAAAGCTATACTGTTACTCCGATGGATATTTGGTCTCCAATCCCATCTGAAGCAGAAAACACTATTTGCACCAAAATACGCCGTCTGACCTGCCGCAAAGGAAGCGAACACCCGACCCTCCAGATGCCTTGTGGCAGAGCGTGCCTTTACCATGTTTGTCGTCGCACTTCAAGTGCTTGTACCGTTAAGGCTCAATCAGACGGGCGTAAGTGCATTTTGGGCACGTAAATATGTAGCGCATATACTCAACCAAAAATCGTTGTGACCGCATATTTCGCCGTTTTCGTTCACGCAAATAAACAACGTATTTGCACATGCAAAAACTACACAGAAGGGCCCATCTATATTCTGTGCAGGTTTCCTGTATACTTGCGCCAGCCAATTTGCTCCAGTGGCCTGTTGTGGTGAATTACATGTACTAATCACGTGAATATACGCTCATGTGAACAAGCCCATTGAAATCAATGGGCACTAGGCACTGCATATTACGTGTGCAAATATTGCGCCTGTGTTGATGAGTACAAAGTGTAAGATTATCAACAAGATTTATCTAACTCCGCCGATCAGATTTTCAACTGACAATCTTCTGCTTGTTGCTCGCGCTCTGAGTCCTGGCAGGGTCTACATGTACCACAAGTATGTTGGCATTCTCTTCTAGAAACACGTCTCCATACATAAAGCATTCGATGGAGAGGTGAATTAAAAAAAAATCTCATTCGATGGGCAGAAAATGTCTGCGTAGGAGGACGGTATGGCGCAATGTTCCCTCTTCTGGAGCTATGGTGTAGTTGGAGTATGGTATAGCCTATGGAATGCCCACATTTATTACTCCGATTCTGGAGGCGCTCCTTGTGTCGCTGTATATGGTGTCTTCAAACAGTAGTACATTACATGCTTAGATGGTTTTACATTCATGTGACTTGAGGCTTGCCGGCCGAATCTGACCCTCCACATCCAGACGTAGGTCCAGATATAAAAGTACCAACTCTCCACTTTCCTCGGAGAACACAGCCAACGCTTGGCAAAGGAAGCAGGTGTTGTCTTGGATTCTGAGCTCTGATGCACCTCCAGGCTGTTCTGTTCAGCAACTTGCAGGCGGCGGCACAGCTTTGACAGACCTACCCGGGCACCCTCGCCACCTGCCAAGGTAGGAAACTCTGTGCTAAACAGGTGGAAGGGGAGAAACCCCATCATAGTGCATAGAGGGCCATAGCCGTGGTAAGTAGTTGCACTTAGGGCTCATTCACACGGGCGGATGCAGTTTCAGTCCGTGAACTACGCAACCTTTTCATGGATCAAAAATCTGTGTATTCACTGCATGTTTTGATCTTCTTGCGTTGTTTTTTGCTCATGTATTCACAGCGTTTTTCACATGTGCAAAACAATTCAAGAAGGTCCCATAGATATCTCCTGCCGTCATGCATAAATATAAGTGAATGCACATGTATGATGCATTCTCACTGTGTATTTACATGATCGCATTGACTTGAATGGGCAATTTTAGTCCGAAATATGGACCAAAGTAGTACATGCTGTGCTTTTATTGATGCGCGTAAAACGTATGTCTGAATACCCCAATGCAAATCAATGGTGCTAAAGCTGTCCATATTACATGCATAAAATATATACACTTAATAAGGAGCGCAAATACGTCTGTGTTAATGACACCCCTAAGTTAGAGGAACCCCTTTTAGACAGTAGCCCAGTGTTCCCCAACAGGTCATGTTTTCGGGATACCCCATAGTAAGAACACCTGTGGCAATGTCCGAGGCACCAACAATAATTACATCACCTGTGCAATACTGAAGAAATCCTGAAAACATGACCTGTTGGAGGTCCCTGAGGACTGGAGTTGGGAAACACTGCAGTAGTCGATTGAGCTGTGCCTGCAGTTACAAGCACTGACCACTACACGGGGATCGGAGCAATGGCATCTGCTCTGATCCCAGTGTACACCAGCGCTGTCAGCAGATCACTTAATCAGCCAGGGTCACAAGCAGTGGACCGTGGGCGCACAATCAGCCATCGATGACTTGTCCTGAGGATTGGTTATCCATAGTATTTTTTTTTAATGAAAAACCCCTTTTTAACAATTTTTTTTTTTTTTACGGAAAGTTCAGCAAAGTGTGTAGATGCTTTATAGCGAGGACTTAATAAGAAAAAGTGGGGCAGTGTTGAAGGTGATAATTGCAGCAAGTTGCAGGTCCCACATGTGAATGGAATCCTCTAATATATTTTCTTTTAATTGGATTTTTCGGCTGTTGCTGATCCAGATCTCCAGATGCTTTCCTGATTTGCTCGGGGTTTTCGGCACCTCGGCTGCTGCAGTTTTTCAGTACTTGCTTGTGTCTGCGCTGATGATGTGTGCAGATTAGAGACGGAATCTCAATATACAAATCTTTGTCAGCAAACCGCACGTAGATAACCTGGATTTGCGGGGTGGATTTGGATGTGTCCTCACACTAATAGATTACTAAGTAGAGTTGTAAATGTGTACCGGGGCTTTATATCCCCGTACAGTAATGGAATCCTGAGCGGATCTCCCCGTTGGAGCAGATTTTCCACTTTGCTATAATTTTCATCTTTTTTATATTTGCTCCCTCATTCTGTATCCTAGCCTTTAACAATAATTGATTCTTTCTGTGCAGGGTCACATTGATAATGTGGCTAAATAGAAGGTCCAGGCATTGGATTGTCCTCTAGAAGGGCATGTAGGACATTCTCTATGTTGATTTCTTTTTTTGGGCAGGGGTAAGGATATATCTTACTGTATATATACCACATTGTACGTCCAGATTTTCTTTTATTTACTCCGAAAGTAACAGCGCCGGTGATGTATAACCGCAACTCGCTTTTCTCATGTCCTTGGATATTACATGACACTGGACAACCCCCTTAAGTGTGTTGTAAACTACTCTTGGCTTGTCCATAGGATAGGTCATCAGTAGTAGATCAGTGGGGATCTGTCTGCCATTCCGCTATTTGCTGTGCTGCTGTATTTGTGCACGGAGCTCCTTTGAAGAAAATGAGTGTAATATCATGGGCCACTGCAGTGACTGCAAAAAAATCAGTTCTATGTACAAACACTTTGGGCTGGTAAATAGCTCATCAGTGGGGAGTCTTGGGTGGCAGACCCCTGCTGATCTGCTATTGATGACTTATCCTAAGGATAGGCCATCAATAGTTTACAACTGGGCAACCCCCTTAAAGTCAGTCTAAGTCTTTTCAGAAGTTTGGTGCTGGTTCTTTTCCTAAAGGGGTTTAGCAGGCAAAATCTATTGATGACCTGTCCTCATTTCATTACCTCAAGGAAAATAGCTGTATAACTCTGTATCAGCATAGGTTTATGAGGGATCACTCCTGTCAAACCAACCTGATCCGCTTCTACACAGAGGTACATGTTCTACACTGGGCCGCACAGAGTAATTGGATGTTATGTATCTGGACTTACCAAAGCGTTTGATACTGTGCCGCATAAAAGGTTGGTATATAGAATAAGTAAAATTGGGATTTCTTTTGCCTTCCTCTGGATCAACATTGGGGTTTAATAGGCTGAACTGGAAGGACATATGTCCTTTTTCGGCCTAACATACTATGTATTACGTGCGTGAAAAGAAATGCAGCATGTCCTATTTTAGTGCATATTACATGATAGAGTATGGGTGTGTGTGTGTATGTATATATATAAGCACTGTCTGACTGACTCGCCGCTAATTCTCTAACTTTCTGGTGCCAAACATGAAATTTGGCACGAACACCCTTAAGGGCCTAAATACAAAAGTAAAGGGGTCACAACACAACTATTCAATGCTAAGTGCAAAAATGTTGGCACCCTTGTGTAATGCACCTATTTAGAGATGAGCGAGCATACTCGCTAGGGACAAATACTCGAACAAGTATTGTCCTTTATGAGTACCTGCCCGATCGTGAGAAAAGATTCGGGTGCCAGCGGGGGTGAGCGGTGTGTTGCGGGGGGGGGGGGGGGGGGGGAGAGAGATAGAGCTACCCTCCTCGCCAGCACCCGAATCTTTTCTCACGAGCGGGCAGGTACTCGAAAAGAACAATACTCGCTCGAGTATTTGTCCTTAGCGAGTGTGCTCGCTCATCTCTATACCTAATCTAATTCTGTAACCTACCGGTATCGTGGAAGCGTGAAATTTGGCATGAGCATTCTTTGGACCCTAAATATGAAAAGTAAAGAGGACACAGCTCTATTATTCAACGCTAATTGCAAAAGTAAGCACACCCCTGTGTAATGTAACTTCCCAGTGTCGTACAAGTGTGAAATTTAGCACGAGCATTCTTTAGGTCCTAAATAGAATAAGTAAAGGGGTCACAACTTGATTATTCAATGCGAATTGCAAAAGCAAGTGCATCCCAATGTAATGTAACTTCCTGGTGTCGTACAAGCATGAAATTTGCTGCAAGCATTCTTTAGGTCCTTAATGAGGTGAATGAGAGGTGTGGCACATTCTGCAGAGGGACATCGGTACATGCAGCCTGAGGAGAATCTATGTGTATACATATTTTATTCCTCGGTCCCTCTGAAGTAACCATGACTTCATGAAAATGAACACCTTTACCAGAATAAGTTACGTGAAGCCGGGTATATCAGCTAGTGCACCAATGTAGGCTATAGAGATTTAACATACACATGTATATGCGTGTTTGCTGTGTATTTTTCTCACGTGAATAATACTTGCGTAATACGTAGGGCACATACGCCCGTGTGAGTGAGCCCTAAAGGATTTCATGTCTCCTGAATTATAATGGGAATTAAGTTATTTAACTATTTCACTAATCTCTCATGATCTGAACGGGACTGAAGAACACGTATGATGCTCTACATGGTTGTCCTTTACAAAGTCCCCAGTCTATTGTTCCCATCATCCAAAGCATCCTGCACAAAAAAATATTTGAAAGAGCCTGATGAAGTAATCAGCAGCGAGTCGCAATTCTCTAATCATCAGATGCAAAATATTTAATGCTTCCTGATGACTCCGAGGAGATTTTTATGTTGTCGGATGCCTGCATGACCTCTAGTTGTCTCTGCTCAATGTTCTCTACTGAAACGCTCCTCTATATACGGGTCCTGGAAGTTGGACACAAATGTCATTTTCAATACTTTACGTTACTGAGTTGTAACACGTGTTGCCTGATATAGATTTACTATCATTTAATATCATTTTGACCTTCTATTTTTTGTCTTTCTTGCAGGTAAGTGACCTTTCTCATTCATTCCTTGTGGCTGATTTATTGAGAATCGGACAGTAACAATGGGAGCTTTTCATGTGTGAAGCATACCCTCCGGAAGGCGCACAAAGGTAGAAATCATGATCTTGTCATGGATCAGCAGTCCAGTTCTGTTGGTTTTCTCTGGCACGTTCTCCTCTATAGTCTGTCTATGATGCATCTTCTGTCCGCTTAGCGGTTTTTTATTATTTTGTATTTTATCTGTGTTTTGTACAGAATACATAAAAGAGAGTAGTTACCAGATTCTGGGTAGAGGGAAGTTTTCTATATGGCTCAGTTGTTAGGACTGTTGCCTTGCAGTGCTGGGGCCCAGGATTTGAATTTGACTAAGGACACCATTCTTATGTTCTTCCCGTGTTTGTGTGGGTTTCTTCCTTGCTCTCTACTTTCCTCTCGCACTCCAAAAACATACAGATGTCGGAGGATTGGATGCCTCTCGTTGGTTGCAGCAGGATAAGAGATCATCATAGACTTGTTTTTTGTCATTTTTCGACAAATCCCTTTTGAGTTTCGAAGACTCCGCTAACAATCGGATTTCTGTTGGACTTAGCACCATGTACCTCTGTGTGGGGACAAAGGGAATGAACAAGACCTTTCTATTCCCTCCTTAAACTTCTTTTTTGGGCCTGGTAAGACCCTCCATTGAAGGCCGCAAGTAGGGAAACAGGTCCCGTTCAACCCTTTTGTACACCAAGAGGTAAATGGCATTGGAGTTTCTTGCAAATACGCTCAACAGTGCACAAGGTTGAGTCGCTGATATAGCGGCACATTGTACTCTACATTTTTGCGCACTCACGGTTTGTTCATATTTGCCATTATTTCAAAGGATCTTTAGCTTAATGAGGTCTCGATGTGTGCTTTTCTCAGTGGGTTTACAGTGTTTTTCATGCATCCCATTGGGTATTACTTGCTCTTTGCGTACTTGCTATAAACTTCTATGGGAACCTTTGCTGCGCAAATATGTAGAAAGATAGAGCAGGTTCTATTTTTTTTTTTTTTTTGCACATGCACGAAATGCACCTCCAAAAATTTAGCATCAACTGGTTTTATTCTCTGCTTGTTGTGCGGGCTAATTCTGCGTGGTGCAAAAATGTCTATCTGAAGGAGCCCTTTTTAAAATTCTCTAATAAGACAGATAACCGTTGTCTGATTGCGAGATAAGGTTGGGTTCATACCATCTTTATATGTGTATCTTTCTTTGCCATCCTGTGGTTTCGTCTTTATTGCTTTAAGCTACATCTAGACATAAGCGTAGCCTTTTATTACTAAAACGGAGACCAAAGCTGCAAGATTTGGTCTCCACTTAAACAGGTTTCTGAAACTTCTAGTGGACAGGATAGAGTAGGCTGCTCATACGTGAGATGGTGGAACGATAGTTCAGCCAACAGCTGACAGCCGTCTCTCCTGATCCCCCTATACACATGCATGGTCGGCTGAGCGTGCATGCGTTTAGCATGCATGGAATAAAGGTGCTCCTAGACACCTCTGGCAGCGGCTTCTTTCCCAAGAAACAATAGGACAGTGGATTTACTACTACTTGATCCTTTTCTCTATTGATATATTTCATAAGGAGAGAATTGGGAGGCCACTATACACATTAGATAATTCGGCTGAAGCCGGCAGGTTTGGCATGCCTATATGTAAAAGGGGCTGTCCGGTTGCAACTTAACTTTTTTAAATTCAAGCCAAATTGGTTAAAACAATAAAACAAAAAGTACTTACCTGTCCTAAGCCCCGGCAATCCAGGACTGCAGCTCCGTGATTCTCCATGTCTGTGTTTACAGCAGAAGTTAGATGACTGCTGTCTGCCAATCAGAGGCCGCAAAGTCGCCGGGTGTTAAGCTATTTGGCTCAAATTTGAAAAAATTCTGTTCTAACTACACAACCCCTTTAATGTGCATGGCCATCCATAAAGGGGTAGAGGGGATTCCGAAGCTCCAGATCCTGTCTATGAGCAATAGAAGTAATCAGATAATGAGAAACGGTGTACCAGATTTTGTCTGTCTGGTCAAAGAGGACCTGTTATGAGGTCCATGCTGCCCAAACCACAGGCAGGGATCCCCGTTACACCATGAGTGTTTTATACTGAAACATTATGGCGTTTCAGAATAAGTTACACTTTGAAGATTGACTCGGATCTGAGCTTTAAGTCATGGGCCAGGCCCCGCTGGCCTCTCCCCACTCACTGCATGTAGAGTGACAGCTCTCCCCATACGTAGGGAAGTAAGTTGTGAGTCTTCATGCAGCGGGCGGCGAAAAAACTGGCCAAGCCAATTCCTCTGACTCAGAGCTCAGCTCAGAGTCAAACTTCTAGGTAGATTTATTCTCAAACTGCACAGCATTTCAAAATAAAACTCTAACGGGGTAACTGGCATCCTGTCCTGGGTACATGCCGCCTGTGGATTGGGTAGCATGAACCAGATGACAGAATTCCTTTAACAGAGTCTGAACGGCCGTATGGAATCCTGTAGCTTCCACTGTTGGAAAGAGCAGTAGGGATCTGTTCAGGGTTTCAGTAGTAGTTTAGATGCAGCTCTTGTGTTAGAGAGGTCTGGGGGTAAAACTGTCCCTTGGACTTCTTTATCCCTCTCTGTTGGACCTGACAGAACCTCAGTTGATGGCTGCGAGTTGGTAAAAGTTCTTTTATGCAGAACTGCTGTTGAGTGCTTAACCGCCAGACAGCCGTCCCAACAGCTGTCATTTCTATGCTTTCACACGGGTGATGATCGCTCAGTGAATGGAGGCAGAGCGCCCCGGAGATCTCTTCTGATCACCCGTTCTCCAGTAACCTGAACAGGCAGTCACTCCTAGATTAATGACTGCCTGTTTGCACTGGGTGAGAAGTCACTCATTAGTTGCTTTGTTTTAGTGAACTGACATGAAATAAGATACAGCAGAGCTGAGGCTAACATCCTCCTCTCTGTTGTTTTGTAGTCGCACTTTAATAGAAGTTGCCTTTCGAGCCTTCGCATCATGGCGGCTGCTACCAGTAATTCACGCTCTTTGCTTCGCTCTCTTCATCAAGTACTGTAAGCTGTAGCTACATGAGATTTATGGGCCAGCCGTATTATTATCATTACCGGCGCTGATTATAAGTCGTCGAGGCGGGAGCTGCTGTGTGCATTTCTCATTCTGTCTTGCTCTCAGGAGTGCGATCTTGTACAAATATACACGTAGATCTGCCTATGCCCTAGAGGCACATATGGTGCGCAAAAGTGTTTTTCCTTGCTGATGAAGAGGCAGCCTGGAAGGAGAACGGTCCCTGGTGCTTTGTCGTTCCATTCCAGTAAGGAACTCCACACGAGTGCTGCTTGAGCCGTACTGCGGACTACTAGACTGCGCTGCTTAACGCTCCCTGCATCGCTTTATGACAAACTAATGGCACAGCCCCCCCCCAGGAGGTACATGAGCGTCTGGCAGCCATTTGTTAACCATTTTGTAACCCTCCGTTTAATGACACTCAGAAATTTGATGTCAATGGAAGAGCAAAAGTTTCATCTAGCAAAACGGTCTAGTATGAGACCATCCTTGTTGCCCATAGCCATCAATCGCCGCACAGCTTTCATTTCTCAAGTTGCTGAGGTAGAATGAACGCTGCACTGTGATTGGTTGCAATGATCAACAAGGATGGTCTTACTGTTAAGACAGTTTTGCTAAATGAGGGGCCAAAATGTTTTCGCTAGGGGGATATGAGAAAGCATGGTTGCCAAGGAAGACAGGAGAGCATTTTGGGCAAGCGATTTTCACATCTATTGGTCTGTTATTGGGGTGTAACATCATTTTTGAACAAAGTTTTGTGAAGATCCGCCCAGTTGGGGCACTACTAGTAAATGGTACTGCAATATTAAGGAAAAGTGAAAATCATCCAGTTGTCCACCAGTAAGCGTGGAAACAGTGGAGCGTGTCCATGCAAGTTTCACACAAAGTCCTCAGAAATCCACTGTCAAAGCAAGCAAAGAATTGGACGTCCCACAGCCGACTGTGTGGAAGATTCTGCACAAATGTTTGATCCCTACCAATTGCATTTGTTACCATTCCTGAACCCGGACGACATAGCGTGGCAACTAGAGATGAGCGAGCATACACGCTAAGGGCAAATACTTGAGCGAGTACCTGCCCACTCATGAGAAAAGATTTGGGTGCCGGCAGGGAGCGGCGGGGGAGAGCGGGGAGAGATCTCTCCTGCTCACTCCCGCAACACACCGCTCACCCCCGCAAGCACCCGATTTTTCTGTATGAAAACTCTAATGGAAAGCGATGGTTTTATAGAGTCTTTAGTGTTTAGTAATAAAGCCGCCTTCCACCTTTTGGGCAACAAATGTAACATCAGAATCTGGGGGATGGAAAACCCACCTGCCTACGTGGAGCGTATGGTGACTCTCCCTAAGGGGAATGTGTTTTGCACTATAACCTGTAGGAAAGTGTCCGGCCCCTTCTACTACCATGAGGAAATAATCCCGGGGATTTTATATCTGGACACTACAGATATGGCTTCTGCCGCACACAGAACAGGAAACCCCAGGTGTCGTCTTCCAGCAGTATGCCCCCACCCACCAATGAAGTCGGAAGTGAGCTCAACAGGTGACTACCGAACAGATGACCTGGTCATGCAGGTTGTGATGATGGTGTACTTCTTCCTTGGCCTCCCTGTTCCTCGGACTTGACACCTTGTGATTAGTCTACAAACCACCCTTACAGACCACCATGACCTGCGGCATCCCAGAAGTTATTGCATCCGTCAGTCATAATCGCTGTATGGCAGGAATTTGACTACAAGCTCCATGTGTGTGGAGTGACAAAGAGGGCCACATTAATCACTTCTGATGTAGAAAACAGTTTCACATTGGGAATATCATCTGTAATACCCCCCCTGTATAATGAGAACGGTGTTCCCGGTGTGTGAGGGCAGGTGTCGCACCGATGGTCAGTGACTAGCTGCTGCTTCGCTTCGCCTTATTTCCTGCGTTTATAAACCAAACACGTCTTACACTTTATTCTACAATTGGAGAATAAATTGCTTATTGACAACCTGCTAATTGCAGTTACCCAGAGCAGGTCACCTGTTTAATTTTTTAGCAGCTAAAATGCATTATGGTTTAAGAGTTAACGAAAGTGACGGGAATAATTTCATGTATTGTGTTAAAATTTAACTCCTAAATGGCAGATTGAGGTCTTGTGAGGGTGCGAGCACTAAGGGCTGGTTTGCACAGAGCGTTTATCGTTTAGTATAAACACTGACAGCGACTGATCGTTCTATAATCATTCGTTGCTCAGTTTATGCAAGTGTGATCTTTTATGAACTGCTTATTTACTGTGAATGCAGTGGGAAGTGATCTCCACTACATTCAGCCTCCATTCAGTGAACTCACAGGAGTCATCATCTTTGGAACAGTTTGACTGCTTAAAAAGGCTCTAACTTGGAGGTACATGTAATGGGGATGTTTTATAAAGTGGAGTCCCTGCTGTATTAAATCCATATTGACATAATTATCTGGTGATCTGGAATATATAACACAGTATTATCCTATTAAAGGGGTTGTCCAGTTCTAAAATACTGATGGCTTATTCACAGGATGAGCAATCAATATTAGGTTGTCGGGAGTCCACCCGTTTGCCAGGCTGGTGTTAATGCACTGAGCTAATTTCTGTAGGAAGCAGATAGCGCCTTTCTCACAACAGTGGCCAGGCTTGGTATAATGGGCCTTTTGAAGTGAATGGGTGTAATACCAAACCAAGCCACCCCAATGGGAATGTAGCTGACTGCTCCCTGCAGAAATCAGCGGATACACTGGCCTGGAAAACCGCTGATCAGCAAAGGTCCAAGGCTGCAGACTCCCACCAATCTACGGTTCATGGCCTAGCCTAAGAATAGGACATCAGTAATTTACAACCAGGCAACCCCTTTAAGTGGCTTGCATAGCTACATCTTTTACATCATAGACTTGTCTTCTATGTTCCGGGTTCCCTTCTATAAGCAAGAGCTGAGATGTGATATCGAGCAGAGGCACTTGCGGCCCCAATTTATTTAGTATATGGATTAGAACAGTAGCATGTAATACATTTCTACTGTAGCGACTGGTCACAACGCCTCCTGGAAAAATCATCTATTTCCTAGAGGTTTTGGGAGTTGGACAGTATAGGAGAAGAGAAACAGTGGGACACAAATAGGAGAACAGAAGAGTCAGCGGCAAAACGCATTTCAATACTGAATCGGCACCTTCATCTGGCCAAGCGCACCTAATACCAGCCATTTCTCTTCTCTTGTACTATCCTTCCTGGAGGATCGTCCAGTTAACGGGGAGGTTGCTGCTATAAAAACCCTACTGAACTGCCAAATTTACATGTTTTTAAGTACCAATTTTCTACCATATTAGTTCATGCTTACACTGCGGCAATGATTTCCAACCAAGGTGCCGCCACTCCCAGGCTGGGAATCACACACTCGACATTGAATGTGTTTTCCAGGCAGCATCCACCAGGAAACATCGGAGTCAGAGCAGAAGCCGCTACCTCGACCCTGCGTGGTGGCCAGCGCAGCTCTCATTACAATCAATGTGTTCCAGCCTGTAATTACAAGCACAGTAGTTCCCATTAATTTCAATGAGAGTTGCGCCTGCAGTTACGAGTGCTAGCAACTACACACGGGTCAGAACAGTGCCTTTATGTATCCCAGCAGGCACTGCCTGGAAGAGCACTTTAACCTCGGTCCACATGGGGAGGATTTGCTTGGAAATTCTGCAGAATTTACCGTAGCAGCAAAGTGGATGAGATTTTGAAAATCTTGTCCAAAAGCTACAGAAAAAATCTGCACAAAATCAGCGTGAAAATTGACATGCTGCAGAATTAAATTCCACACTACATGTCAATTTTATCACAGTTTACCTCTTCCCAATGATGGGGGAATTCTGCACAAAAATACACAATAAAACCTGCAACTAATGCTGCGGGTATTGCAGCAGACTTTCTGATGCTGATTTGCTGCAGCATGTCCACTGCAGATATTCCGCAGCAAATCAGCCCAGTGGACCCAGTTTTGGAGTATGTTTATACGTAGCGGAAATGCTATGGATTTTCCACAGCAGAAAATTCCACTGCAAAATCTCTAGCATTCGCGCAAAAGACGCAGTCAAAATACACATTAGTGTGAAATTTGACTTGAAATCGGCTGTGCTTCTGAGCCGATTTCAGAAGACGCTGCACTCCCTTTTACCTCCGAAGTCTTCGCTCTCCACGCCTCCTTCACTGGGCATCCGGCGGCCTCTAGTGAGCGCAGTGCTGTTGGTCAAGTGATGAGGAAGTGGCCTTGATGGTGCTCCCAGGTACCTGGAATATCAGAGGTAAAATCATATGTTGTGATAAGCCACACCCCTAACCACTCCCTTAACCACACCCAGATTTGGGTTGGGGTGTCCTGCGATCAAATTTTTCTAGAGGTACCCTAAGGCTGAAAAGGTTGGGAATTACTGGACTACAGTATTACGCTATGAAGCGCCTTTTTGCTTGTTTCTAAAGGCGATATGATGCTCAAATTAAAGAGGCTGTCTTTTGTCAAGGACCCATTTTAAAACTGCTTAGCAGGTTTAGAAGGGGAACAAACCCCACATAGTGTCACCCTAGGTATTTATTCTGCAGTTTGCCATCAATTAGATGCTGGTTATCACTAAACCGATGTATAAATTGATTTGATACAAAATAACACGCCGGTACTGTAGATACAATTACTTGGTTACATCCACAGTGTAATAAAATATCCATCTTCTTGTATCTCTCACTTCACGTCAGCGCTGCACACCTGCTATTGCCCTCGAGAAATAATATCCCCTATGTATTAAGTTAAAAATCTTAAGCTTGTTTTCTTAAGAAACTCAATTCCCTTCAGGTACGATATCTTTCACTTTTCATCCTCTTAACAATTCCAAGCAGTTAAATGTATGTTATACTATTATCACCCGCTTATGAGGGATTGTCACTTGTGTGCCGCAGCATCGGCTGTCAGATACCAAGGCAATGAAACGCTGTCGCCTCTGACGTTCTTCCCTTCCTTTCTCATTACGCAATTGTTAAATTAGAACCTTTAATAATGAGATAATGGAAGAATTTTCTGCCACTTTGTGAACATTGTTGTTATTGTCTGGCACGGACAATAACAGGAAGTGTCACGTTTTGGATTGTAACGGTGTGAACAGAGTATTTTGGTGCCTGCAGCTGATCTTGAGCAAGACTTGTTTTAACACTTATTTGTCCTAGAACTATAAGTCTGGTCCTACACATTAGACAGCTGTCTGTTTTGCCCGTAGCTATCTCTCCTGATCTCGACCAAGCGTGCAAGCGTTCTCTGTAGGAAAGGAGAGAAAGCTGCTGTCAGACAGTTTTGGCAGCAGCTTATCTTCTTGAGACAAAATGATTGGGCATGTCGAAATTTATGCTTATCTCCCCAGCATATGCAGTCCATCCTGTTGTATGTATAAAAAAAATTGAAAATGGTTTGCTGAATAGAACTCTAAACCCAATAGAGAAAACATAAAATAAAATCTGAAGATTCTGCACCTTAATGTCCTCAGGAGTTATGTAGGGGTAACTTTCCTTCCGTCAAACACCTTAGAGGCCACGGTTGCTCTTGACCGCCGCATCTAAGGGGCTGCACTGCTGGGATTGGAACAATCTCTGAAGTAGGGCTCTATTATCTGCTGCTGATCTCTTGGGTATATCAACTGTGAAATAACCATAGCAATAGTGTGCATTGTAGAGTGGTAACAGGGAACCAAAATGCAAACCTTTTCATTGTGGGTCATCGTTGGGTTAATTCGAACCGAAACATAACAACAAGGATGCTGAGTGGGCTTAATGTTTTACTTTATGCAGTTTTACCTTTGAAACCCAGTTTGAGATACTTTCACATGTAGTAGAACTGGTATGGATCTTCCACAGCAGAAAATCCACATCAAAATCCGCAAAACTTCACAAGGAATGGAAGTTTTCTACAAACAATCCGCAGCATTTTTGGAAAACACAGCAGATCTGTCATTTACAACATGGCCAAATCTGCACCATTTAGTTGTGGATTTGGTCACTGCGGGTTTACAATGTAATTGCTGCAGGTTTTCCATTGCCAAACGCCTGCAGCCATTAACAGGCCTTTTGTGCTCAGTGGCTGCTAAGACCTACGCCCTTTCCAGCTTTTATATTCTTAAACCCACTTTCCATACAAATAAAAACACATCAGCACACAGAGGGGGTGTGCAAAAGTATGGAAATACCGTAAAAAAATGTATGCCTTAAATTGCATGGAATTATTAATAAGACATGTGGACACCGATTTTAACGTAACAGAGCTGCTGCCGGGCACATGGGAACATCTGCCTGAGCAACAAGCTTCCATTGGTCAGGGGTTTCAACCACTCAGCTGCTATTACCAGCTGGCTCCCCAAACCACCCAGAGCAAAGCAAGAGGTGAAGTGAACACAAATCTGGTGGGAAAGCTCTCAGCCAAGCAGTGGTCAAAAGGGCAGCTAATGAGTAATATCCAAAGCATTTCATATGGTGGTTGCGTATTTTTGTCCACCCCTTTGTGTGTATGAATACACCTAAAAGGGGTACCTAAAATCAACGGCATCTCCTTCTGGTGAGTAAGCTGTTACTAGTACCGGCTTCTTTTGCCAGGTGAATGTCTGCAGAAACCTTCTGAGGCGGTGTGCCAGCCAACGTTGGTGTGGAAGCTTGCTTTCGGCTCCAGTGATTTTTGTTTTCCGGCAGGTTGTTCAGTCTTTCGCCAGTCTTGTGATGGCTGATTCATGCAAACAATGTGCAGCTGTGAAATTTTGTTAACTTTTCCACTGCTCAAACTACTCGATAAAAAGTCTCAACGCTAGATCGGGTGACTACAGAGGGTGAGACAAGAGTGTCATGCCATTTGTTCGTCAAAAATACCTCCCCTAGTGTTGTGTAGGCAGGTGCGTTATCATGATGGGTTTTTTTTTTTTTTTACAAAACAGGACACCCTCACCTCACCCTCTGTATTAATCCGATCTCGCTCTGTGTGACCTCCCCCCCCCCCACCCCACCCTTCCTTTTTGAGTGCTTTTAGCAGTGAATCAGCCATCACAAATTAGGCAAAAAGATGAGCAACTTGTTGGAAAAAAAAAATCTGGAATCAAGCGCAATTTTCCCCAATAACGTCGGCTGGCGTAACGCATCAGAAGGGTTCTGCAGACATTCACCTAACAGATGCCTGTACTAGTAACACCCCTTCGCCAGAAGAAGAGTCCTGTTTCTTTCAGGTACCCCCAGTGTGTGTGTCTAATGTATATGAGAAACCATATTTTCCAAGCATCAGGGCTCTTACACACTTGCAGTTTTCTTGCGTTTTTTTTTTTACGTGACATCACTGCGTGAAACAGCTCTCCGTGTAGGTTAGAGTGTTCCCTTATCAGCATGAGCTTTGCTTTGTCAGTGGTCTCACTATCTCTAGAGTCTTCACAGACTGCAGGAGCCGTCCGCTGACTAGGAATATCAGTGTAAAGAATTATTGTGGGTTTGTTATTTCTCCACTTCCTTTCCCATGTGCCTAAAATAACTTCCTATTGCCTTGTATGATGGCCAGAACTTTCCATATCACTTCCACTTACTTTATCTACCAGGAGCCTTGTAAATGTTGGTGTGTTTGGGGACCGGCATGTCTGTGGGAAGTATATAGATTACATTCCGTAGGCGCCTCGCTCTAATTGTACCGTATATACTTTCAGCAGAATTAATAATAATAATCCAAATACCCCAGAGATGAAAAGCTGCCCATTTACAACTTTGCCACCATTCCTCCATAAACAATTCATGGAAACTCCCAGAGGAAGCAGACAATCGCTTAGCACAGTCTGGTGAGAAAATAGAGGGGCGAGTTAATAACTAGTAAAATAAGGGGAGGATACGAGCCTGGAGCCGGGATACAATTAATGGAAAAGCCATGAAAAGAGTTTTTTTTGTTAACTCTTCTCTGTGTCTGATTGTTCTGCTTCCTGCAATTGGCCGGTTACCTATCTGTCCCCTGGTTTCCCATAGACTAACAATGCGTGTAGACTGAGGGCTTTCAACAGGTGTACTTACTAAGGACTACATGGTGCTGTTGGGCTGCAGACAGGAAGTGACCTAATTTACTAACAATATAAGTAAATGATGTTTACAATTGTATCTTCTGTTTTATTTCCTGATACACTTCATGTAGGTAAACATTCATCCTACAGCTTGCAGTCCGGCAGAATCCGGATATTGTATTGCTCTGAGCATCTCGTCCGATTGCATTTATTTCTAGCCGCTCAATTTTTGCTACTCATTATGCAAAAAAATCCCACCAGTTTAGATATAGAACAAACTGAAACTGAGGGGTCTTGTAGACATTAGTGATGTCATGATGGGGGTTATGCAAAAGAGTGTGTGGAGTTTCTGAGCATTGAAATTAGACAGTTTTCACTGTGTGTGTATATGTGCGTTTTAAGTGCATTCTAGTTTTTTTTACAGGCATGTTGCATCTGTATTCACAGCATTTTTCATGTGTGCAAAGAAAAGCAATTTTTTAGAAGCTTCATTGAAGTGGATAGAGAGTAGGATTACGCAATTTCGACCCGCTAATGTCAATAGATTTGATTGATCCGCGTATTACAGTGGATCATTCGCTCGCAGACTCTGCAATTCGAATCTGGTCGTGTGAGATCGGCCTAACACAGACACTACCTCTAGCTATTCTTTACAGTTTTAGCTACTGAAATCCCATTAACACAACCTAGTACTTCTCTAGTGTCCTCCATGATGATATCTGTGCCATGATGGTGGTGTGTGTTACAGACAGGGAGTAGAATCTAAAGTTTTTCTGTGTACAATGTATAGTAGACCTTACAGCTAAAGGTCCTATTACACGGGCCGACTGTCTTTTAAACGGCTGCATGAGCACTGAGGTCGGCGCTCGCGCGGAGCATTCAGACAAAGTCTTGCCGCAGTCTCGCAGGCTTCTCATGCGCTTTTCGCTCAGCGCGTTACCTCCTATGGGAAACAGTAGTCTGCAAATGTTTGATAATCGTGCATTATTTAAGAGGCTGTCACCTACATTTAACCCTACAAGCTAAGCTTATGGGCTAAAAGTAGGGATGTAAGTGTTATACTTACCTTCTCTGTAATTCCTCTGGTGTCAGTGCTGGAAAACACCGCTCAGTGCGCTGAGTGGTGCCCCAAGTAGTCCAACCATTATAAAATTAGAATAGGCGGACTACTTAGTGCACCACAAAAATGCACTGAGCGGCGGCCTCCAGCGCTAGGGGTAACGTTGGAGAAGGTAAGTATAAGGCTGGGCTCACACGGACGGACCAGATTCTGCATGCAGGGGCCCACAGAGGATTCTGGCTTTGAGCCTGGCAGTCAACCCTGTGTACCTGCTATTTCTGTATTGCGTATGACCGCGGCGGCTCACTGGCAGTCATGCGCAGTACAGCGTTTTTCAGGGTTTATTTGTATTTCCTCCACTGTCGCTTAGTGAAGACGTGGTTACCTGCAGGCCATACACTATGTTAATTGCTCATGGGCTGCGGGTCGGATGGCCTCTGGCCTGACATTAAAAGAGGTCTTCTGCATGGATTCCGCGGCAGAAAAGAGCATGCTGCAATTATCCATGAGTGTGAAGGGAAAAGCAAAAATGCATACCTTTTAATGCCGGCGTTTTACCACGGATTTCCTGCGTGGACGACTATAGCGGAATCCGCACTCCAAGTCCGCTCATGTAAGCCTGACCTAACACATCTCTGGACTCAGCAGTCCCCTATTTTCAGCTCGTAGCGCTAGAAGTAGGTGACAGATTCCCTTTAATTATGAATGGAACCAATTTTGGTCTCCGACTGAATATTTTCTTTAGAATTAGATGATAAACTCTGAAAGCCCCCTGCCTTAATAAATAATACCCGTCTCCTGAATATGTGATAAGCCAGTTTACTGTCTGCTGTAAAGCATTCCAGGATCAGAACAGAGACCACTCTTGTAAACATGGCAGTTTGACTTTGAGATCGTATCTCCAAAGTTCACTGTCAGTTCTAATAGAAGAAACCCCTGGGGATCGGCACAAAGGCCTCTTGAAAGCCGAATGTTTCATAACAGACTCCACTTCCAGGGCGGCTGTAGCAGACTGGACAAAAGTCCTTGTGTTCCACGAATGAAGATTATTCCCAAGTATCTAACTTTACATTGTGGGTTATTTCAACACAGTAACTATGATGATGTATGCACTCAAGAAACACCCCTGTAACACTTAGAAGCCACTAGGGATACTTGGGAAGGAGAAGTGGACATCATTTAGGGCAGTGCTGGCGATTCGGTCTCTGGACATGGCCAGTATGGGACTCGTATGTAAAAAGTATCGAAAAGTTGTTGGAGGAAATCTAGAAATAAGTTACAAGAGGATTATTAAACAAGCACATGCAACGCTCAGACTGAGAGATGTACAAGGATATTTACACAACTTTCAAAGTCTTACATGTGGCCTATTTTATGTGGAAAACTTTTGCCCATCTACTATCTCTCCCCTCACTCCAGCATATGTAGAACCAATCAGGTTGGCTGTTCTCGAGGCAAGAAGTTTGTATATAAAGCCCCTTTTACACGGGATGTGTGTCAGGAGCTTCAGCACCCAACAGCCATCCCAGCGATGGTCAACGCTCAGTGAATGAAAGTCAAGTGGGTAAGAGATCGCTCCGGCTCGCCTTTCCCCATTCACAGTGAACAGGCAGTCGTTCATAAAGGATACTGCCTGTTTACACTGGCTGATGCAGCCGCAGAACAACGATGATTTTATGGTTTGCATGAAAGATCTGATCGGCCTCTCACTACATGGGTATTTTGGGCATTGCATATTTGTGTGCGGAACAGCATTGTTTACCGTACTTTTTGCATGCGCAGTTGTGTGCGCAAAAAAACCACACATCGATGCTCTCAACCATTGAAATGGCTAATTAGTTTAATGAGTTTAAGATGTGTTCTTTCTCAACGCAGGAAAATAAAGCATGCTGCACTTTTTGTTTTTGCGTAACCGGATTACGCTCGCCAAATACGCACATGTAAATGAATCTACTGTAATCTATTTTCTGCACATGCAGAGTTTTTGTACACAAATGCAGACAGAAATATGTCCGTTTCAATCCGGCCTTTCAGATGTGCGATTAATCATTTGAGCGAATGACGTCAGAGTTCACTCGGGCAGCCTGTTTATATGGGCAGATAAATTGTTGGTTTGTTCAAACAAGAACTCATCCAGTCTTTCACATTCGCTGTATATGCGGCTGAGAGGGACTAAACGAGCGCTGTTTAAACCGAACGATTAGTGAACGAGCTAAAGATGGTTTTTATGCCTGCAGAAAATGTATGACGAGCGAAACGTGAACCATTTATCATTCGTTGTTTAGTTGTGCGCGTTTAGATTGAACGGTTATTGTTCACTTTTGCTGGTTGGAACAATTTTTTTTTGATAATTGCGCTGTCTAAAAGCACCTCTAGCTCTCAGCTAAGGTACTTGATCAGACACTAAGATAACAGAGCTCCTGCACTGTGGGGGTACTCTGGGAGGATTCTCCTGCATGGTGGGGGTACTCTGGGGGGATTCTCCTGCATGGTGGGGGGACTCTGGGGGGATTCTCCTGCATGGTGGGGGGACTCTGGGGGGATTCTCCTGCATGGTGGGGGGACTCTGGGGGGATTCTCCTGCATGGTGGGGGGACTCTGGGGGGATTCTCCTGCATGGTGGGGGGACTCTGGGGGGATTCTCCTGCATGGTGGGGGGACTCTGGGGGGATTCTCCTGCACGGTGGGGGGACTCTGGGGGGATTCTCCTGCACGGTGGGGGGACTCTGGAGGGATTCTCCTGCACGGTGGGGGGACTCTGTGGGGATTCTCCTGCACGGTGGGGGGACTCTGTGGGGATTCTCCTGCACGGTGGGGGGACTCTGTGGGGATTCTCCTGCACGGTGGGGGGACTCTGGGGGGATTCCTCTGCACAGTGGTGGGACTCTGGGGGGGGATTCTCCTGCACAGTGTGGGGACTCGGCAGGGATTCTCCTGCACAGTGGGGGGGGGGGGGGGGGGTCTGTAAGGGATTTTTCTGCACAGTGGTGGGACTCTGGGGGGATTCTCCTCCACAGTGGGGGGGGGGGGGCTGTAAGGGATTTTTCTGCACAGTGTGGGAACTCTGCAGGGATTCTGGAGAACTGGAGAGTCAACCTAAGAATCCTCTTCCACCCGTCCCTCATTTCTCTATATGGTTTTAATTAATGAAAACAAAAAAATAGTGATATAGTCCCTTTACTTTTACTTACTCTCAGCCGGGGTGTTGCACATATGTGTTGCCTCATTTGGCTTCAGCCACTTTATAAATGTTTAGGCGTTTTGTCCCCTAGTACTGTGTGCTTGTTTTTTTGGGTTTTTTTTATGCCCCCATCTTGTGTGTTTCCACCATGCATTTTATATTGGAACTTCTTGAATTATGTACTTTTGTATTGAGTGCAACTTTTTTATGTGTTTCTTGGTCCTCAACATCTTGCCTCATTTATTATGCGGGAGCTGTGCATTGTTTTGGAGGTTGGCTTGCATGGACTGTCCATTATTATGTTGACTCTCCTGTCTGTATTTGTGCACCTTGAGTCATTTTAAAATGTTTTTAGGGTGGTTCAGTCAGATGCGGCTGCGAATACCAGAAGATAAATGCAGCGCTTTATCTTCCATCCTAAAACTGGGCGTAAAGCGGGCGGACCACATTATAGTCAAAGGGGTCCGTCCAGTGCTGTTTGGTTCTGTGCCCATCGGTGCTTTTGGGTTCCATTATGGAGCAGGAAAGTAGTAACTGGTGCCTTAACAGAACCATTATATAATGGAGCCCATTGTCTATAATAGGTTTTGTAATGTTTGACGTTTAACTCTTCGTTTTTCTGTAAGATTATTGAATAATTTTTGTAGAATTTAACAGTACATTGCCTTTGTTAATTTTCTGAGAAAAATCTCTACAGAACATTGATTAAATCTTCGCAGACCTGTAGACACCAATCACTCTTCTGAGTGGAGACAGATAGTCCGCCGTATTGGACAAATGTTAAAAGGCCAAAGAACTGTGCAAGTTGTTTAAACTCTCGAGTCATTCCTGATATTGAACGCTCCTTCTTAACTGATGGATTAACCCAGGGTAAATCATGGACAAATGAACGGTAAACCTTTTCCAGACTTAATTTGTAAGCTACTACTGAGAGCTGCAGAATGAATAGTGACTTATATAGTCAGTGATGGAGACAGACGAGCCGCCATTCCCTGTGCCCAATACAATAATAGCTAACGACTTGGGATTCTAAAGTGAAGAGGGGTAATCAAAGGGTAGCTATCGAACAGACTTAATCAGCGTAAGTAGCAATTCCTAAAGAATCACATGTGAGGCTACAGACACTTTAGCAGGGAGGCGGCACATTATAGGTGTCCTCTGGTCTCTGGCAACAAGATGGTAGCAGCGGATCCTTTAAAGAAACTCTATCTGCATCTTTTTGCACCCCTCTCTGAGCATAAAGTAGTGCCAATCATACTGATTGCAGCAATAGGTCTGCTGTGTGGATCTCTGCAGTAGTTTGGGAGAAACTTGTGTATAGAGTACTACTTAAAGTAGTCTTTGATATTCATGAGCTGCAGGCCAGCTGCACTCAGCCTGCCCTCCAGCCAATGATAGTAATGGACAGACAGCAGTCAGAGTATAGAGGGAGATCTGCCAATCATTGTTTGGAGGGCGGGGTGACCGGTCTGCAGCTCATGAATGTGCAGGACTACTTCTGTGTCTGGCTGCTACTAATAAAATGCAGGTTTCTTTTAAACTATATCACAGATCTAAATAGCAGACATATACCTGCAATCGGTGTCACAGGCACTACCTTTGGGTGCTCTCCATAAGGCTGCCTGCAGACGGCCGGGTCGGATTCCGCTGCGAGAATTCTCGCAGCAGGATTTGGACCCTTGCCGCTGCAAAGGCCTGTGGCTTACCCGCTCCCGGCGTCTCCTCTCTGTGCTGTGTGCTGGCTGCCGCCCAGCCGACGCTTGCGCAGAGTGGAGCATGCGTGCCGGAAGTGACATTTCTGTGTGGGCCTCTGAGACCTGCACAGAAATGAAACATGCCGCGATTTGTTTTCCGCGTGAGATTTCACACGGACAAATCACAGCCATCTGCGTAGGATTGTATCATCTAATGCAATCCTATGCAGGCGGGCACAGGCAGAAATTCTGCAGGAAATCCCGCCGCAAAATTTCCGCCAATGTGCAGGGGGCCTATGGACTGTAAAAAGATTCCCTTCAAGTCCTGTCAGTCGTGAGGAGCCTCCATGGATTGGATTTGTTTTCAAGAACATCGCGCAATTGCAACATTGGATTGAAATCGGGAAATCTGAAGGCCAAGTCAGCCCCTTGAACTTTATCATGTTCCATAAACCATTTCTGAACACTTTGCCAGTGTGGCATGATGTTTTATCTTGCTATGCTAAAAGAAGCCACTGCCACAAAGGGGTGTACTTGTTCTGCAACAATGCTTACTTTAGGTGGTGCATGTTCTAGGTACATCTACATGAATGCCAGGAGAACATTGCCCTTCCCATAGTCTGTTGTGGTTTCTTCTCTGTGTAACACACATGCACTTAGTCATCACATGAAAAGTACATGATGAGATCAGGCCACCTTCTTCTATTGTTCTGTTTTCTAGTTCTGATGCCCACATGCCCATTGTAGATGCAGGAAGTGCGTTAGTAGCATGGCACTTCCATTGATTTCAATGGGAGATAAGCCAATGCCTTCACTTCCTGTCCACTTATGACAACATCCGGGCAGCTGCACTGGATAGTGGGTTGGAGGCTGCAATACAGGTTAGTGCAGTATGCAGAGTCACCGGCAGGGCTCACAGCCGGAATCCCACATGCGACATCCGAGCCAACTTTAATGTTATGGCTGATCTATCTATGCATAATTTCATACTGTGTTGACAACTATGTTATTTCTTATTTTCAGTCCCAACTAGGACTAAATATTAAAGTTAATCTAAAATATAAGCCGTTTGCCTTGACTTAAAGTTAGAGGAAACTGTTAAGTTTTGGGTGATAGCAGAACAGCCACATAAAGGTTAAGTTGTTACTTTGCCATTAAATCTGTCCTTTTGCTCTAATTTGCATGTTACCGCAATCCAATGATGTTTCTGTCACTAAGTCTCTGCGGGGAGACTGTATCTGACATTTAACTTTAACAATGTATTTAATTAGAAAAAGTAATTAATATAAAGTTAGTCTCCTCCTGATTGGCACACACTTATTTAGTACAGTGATGCCACTTCGGCTGGTGCGCCACTCGGGCACATACAAGGCTTATTAGTGAAGGAGTTGTACCGTCTATTATGTATTCCTTGGCAGAACATTTCATTATTTGTGGTTCTGATAGCAAACAGGCAATCTTCTTCTTACAATGATTTGCACTTAATACTTATGTTTATAATGGCTTGCTTTTTTGGCAACTACTATATACAATGGCAACTACTGGCTTCTGACTCGAGAACAGCATTGCTATCTCTTCTAGGTTGTAGTTGATGCAATTCTAGTATTTTAAAGGAGTTTTCAATGGAAATCCTATTGATACTAAGGATTGGTCCATCAATACTTGATAGGATGGGGTTTGCCGCTCAGTTGACTTGCTGTCAGCACCGCTGCACACAGGGCTACCCCCCCCATGTAGCGGACGACCCTTGCAGGTGTAGCTCCCATTGGTTTTAATGAGACCCCAACCTGCCATTACATGCAGTAGCCACTACACCAGGGTTGGGCAGCAGTTTCTGATCTGTATCCCTGTGTTTTGTAGCATTGACTGCAGGCGCCCAATCAGCTAGGGTCTCGAGTGGCATAACCCAACCGATCAACTTTTGATGACCTATTCTGAGGATAGATCATCATTAGTATTTCCCTGGAACACCCCTTTAACATGTAGCATGTACTGCCACAATAGTGCATTATAGAGGATGTAACAGTGCTGAATTCGTATCTGTGGTCCCGTATCCCACAACAGGTTACCATACTGCATTAGTTATCTCACCAGGATGAACGGATAGCTTTGTGGAATTAATAATGTTAAACTTTGCTATATCTGTCTACAGGAGTGTAGGTGTAGGGGTGGCAGAGGAAGCAGTCACTACTGGACCCTGGAGGCTTAGGGGGATGCAAAGACCCCTCTATCATATAAGAAAGCACCAGTATTATAAATGGCACATGTATTATTGGAGGGTCATGTAACAAACAGATTTTGCATTGAAGCCTCCTAATTTTGTCAGATGCCTAATTTTGCAAGACTCTAGCAATGCCCCGCCTAGTGGTGTTGCATCGATGGGCTTCTTAAGAAAAGCTATGGAAGGGCCCCCATGCTGAAATTTTGCATCAGGTCCCAACAGCCTTTAGCTACACATCCGTCTGTGTATACTTTAAATAAGGTGCTACCTGTATGTTGCTGCTGATTCTAGCCAAGGTACTTTGATTTTGTCAACAGATTCCTTTACTTCTCAGAGGATCTGTCATGTAATCCGTCACGTATTTGGCAGGTACCATGGCAGATAAGAATTCAACTTGATGATGGGTGATTCCTGACCAATTAATTTACTTGATCTTGGATTAACAAATGTGTGTGTGTAACCGCCACTTGTCTCTAAAGAGCCAATCCTAAACGAGCAAATCAAGACTTACAATCTTTCTTCCATCTTACGGTATCTGATGAAAGTTGAAGACGTTTTTTGTTATTCACCAGTAGTATTTCAGTTAGACTTTTTTACTCATTATGGTCATCACTCAAAAGTTCAGCCAACACTTATTTTCTGCCCAGTTCCTGGATAGAAGAATACGGCTTCAGTAATAATAATGGAAAACAAGAACACAATTCCTCCACCGGCGTCCTCTCTTGGCCCGAGACTTGCTTGTGTTTATGTTCTAAGAACAAACACGCACAAATATTAGTTTCTCAGGGCTTCATTTTAAACACAGCTGGAAGTTACACTGCTGCAAACAAGCATGAACGCAGCTTGCAATATGGCAAATCCAGTGACGGCCTGTCACTTCTGCCCTCATACCGGCAGACTCTACTTTTATTATACGCAATTTTTTTTTCAGTACTTGCCCTTTTCTAAGTGCTGTTTATGCAAACTATTAGTACAGCTATCAAGCTTGCCAACATGGAAATATAAAGAAACCTTCCCCCTCCAATAAATAAACCTATTCTGGATATAAAAGCCTCTGAATTGGTCTTATTCAATTCTGGCTTTCAGTAACTCATTATAGGCATTATGGATTTCACACAAACTGTTTTTTGGCTCCCCTGAAGGAGTTTTTCGGGACTTTTCAAAAAGTTGTGAATGGCAGGGAATAGACAAAAAAACAAAAAAAAAAACAGTACTCATCTGTTACATATACTGTTACTTCGGTTCTCTATCGCGGTTACGTCCCTTTTATAATTACACATGAGCACTGCAGCAGTCATGTGTGCACTTCATGCACACATGACTGCTGCAGTAGTTTTTAAGACCGGGGTACCTGTGCTGGACTACAGGGGCATTTAACAGGTGAGTACTGATTATAGCTGTAGATCATTCCCTGCTCTTAGCAACTTCTTGAAAACTCCTGGAAAGCCAATTTAAGGTGGTCGTACACAGAGATTTGGACAGAATCTGTCAACTATTTAATCTGTACTAGTAATTATTAGGAAAGTATAGTACCAGTGTTTCTGGTGGCGTAATGTGCCACACAGCTGTGCTACATGGTACATCCATTATGATCCCCACACATCACACACACAGCTCTACTACATGCATCCTGACCCCACACATTACACACACTGCTCTGCTACATCCATCCTGACCCCACACATCACACAGCTCTACTACATCCATCCTGATTCCTACACATTACACACAAAACTCTGACACATGCTACATCCATTATGATCCCTACATACACAGCTCTACTACATGCATCCTGACCCCACACATCACAAAGCTCTACTACATCCATCCTGAACCCACACATTACACACACAGCTGTAGTACATCCATCTTGATTTCCACACATTACACACACAGCTCTGCTATATTGTACATTCATTTGCATTCATCATGACCCTGCACATCAAACACATAGCACGACACACACAGCTCTGTCACATCCTGATTCACACAGACACAGCTCTGCTATTCCACACATCACCAGATTCCTGGATACAGTGATCACCCCTGGTCATGTGATTCCTGACTCCAAGCACACAGGTGATCAGCTTTATGCATGCAGAAATGCAACGATGAACGCTGTTCAGTCAGAGCATGCACTTACACTGAATGATCATTCAGATGCCTGCAGGATGCAAGAATTTCAACGATTTATCGGCTGGATAAAAGGATCCTTATGCATTGATGAATCGAACATTGACTATCGCTGTGTAGCTTGAAACCTTTGTAATTCAGGAGCCAATAAAGACCACTGTACGGGCTGCTACATAAGATGTTTGAAGTGGAAAGCGCTCATTACTTGTAAGGATTATGGGTACGGTGCCTACTTTCTGCTCTGTGCATTGTTTGTAGACTCTTCTCTGGGTTACACGTGGGAGGTCTATTTTGAGAATTACTGTAACCCAGAGAAAATAACAGGCCCCTTATCTTCGTCGACCCCTCCTGCCACTGTCTTTAATGGTAATGTCTACTCTCAGGCCTTTTCCTGTGTCTGGATCTCTCTGTAATAAGGTGTACAGTAGAAGAGGCCGACGTACAACAGCCCTTTAATTTTGCTCTGAGAAGGCGCCTTCTTGTTTTAAAGTTTGTAATTACTTTCTGGCTTGCAGCACCCTCTCATTACCAGTGACTGGAAAGAATGCTGCGTCTTCCAAAAGTGTAATTACAGAGGGTGGGTATTTTGCGGTGAGGTGAGATGGGAAGGGAAGGATAGCTGTATGTTTTGAAGGTTTGCATGTGTTTCAGACAGTCAGAAATGTGGTTTGTGGGCTTCGCGTTCCCATGCAATCATAGATCTTTTACTATTGGAAAAAAGAGTTCACGAGTCGCCCACGGCCATAAATGAAATAACTGAGGGTAATTATTGTAATCTGCGCATCCAACTACTAAGTCGTTTCAGCAAAGTGACAACGCTCTTGTCCCCGGCTGCCCTGGAAGGGTTAAATACAATGTAATCTGCATTGTGTATTCTCAATCATGTCGTTTATGTAGAGCAGCTACGAGCCTTTAAGTGACATTGTTGGTTGAAATGCTCATTGTAAAGGTATTTGTCATTTTTGCATGCGTGTCTGTCCATACTTAAGTCTTATTTTAAGCTTGAGAACCAGCTCTTCGACACGGATTGACTTGACGCCGCTGAAGTAGCAGCCGGGCTTCTGGCTTTACACATTGCAGAGCCTAATGAATCCCATTACAGGTGACGAGAGAGAGAAACATTTAAAATGATGGAGCATGTCGAATTTGTGTTGTGACATGGCTCTTTTGCTAAACCGCCAGCGTAATTCTCCCTCGGGCGAAAAGTAGGTCTGGTTACAAAAGTGCCCTATAAATATTATATGCTTCTAGTCAGACCTGTTATAATGCGTAGTATAATATTTCAGAAGCACTCGATTGTAACCCAATTGGCAAGAATGGATTTTGCTTTACCATAGGGTGGAGGAGCTCTACCAACTCTTTTGGCTTTGACTGTTTGCAGTGACCGGGAACGGATGAACCTTGTGGTTTGGGGTTTATCTTTATAATACAAATTAAAGCAACCCTAGGGCTTTAGAAAAAAATTCAGTCCTAGGCCCAGAGGAGGGTATATAATCTGCAGTTGTTCTTCCCTGCCGTCCCTCGGATCCACTGATTCCGAGTCTTGATTTACCCATCCCATAAGGCTGATGCAATCTTCACACTACCTAATTCCCACAGTGTATTGGTAGCATTAGACTAACAATTCACTCTATTTCTTCTCTGATTGGCCAGTGCTACTCATGTGATCATTGCTGGCCAATGAGAGAGTAGTGTACAATGTTTTGTAGTTAGAGAATTGGGACAGCCATGTTGGATGGCTGAAATTGGGACCTAAAACTGGTATTGGAGGGATTACAAAGGGCATCCGCTGTAGGAAATATACCCTTTCCCACTGCAGTCCCGGGATAGAATTTTATCCTGAAACTGTAGGTTTGCTTTAAGGCTATGAATAAAGTGTCTGGCTGTCATGGGCCATACCACTGTCTGCAGACACGTTTTATACATGTTTAATTACACATTTATAATATATAAAATGCTGGACATGTTTAATTGATTGGAACAGAAGTATAATTGATGCTTACCAGCAAAATCAATGCAAAAACGACACCATGTCTAGAGATAGTTGTTTTACGTATGCACTGAACGTTGAAGAATGGATCCAGCTACCTTCATGGGGAACAGTGGGGAACTGAGCTATTTTTGAAGATCTCCTATTTTCCATTACCTTCCACTTTGAGAACACGGAAAAATAAAATATTGAGAAGAGTCACAGAGGATTCTAAAAGATCTGGACAAGCTTGAACAGTGGGCGGCAACCAGCAGAATGGTATTTAACAAGGAGAAATGCAAAGTCCTACATCTGGGCAAGAGAACTGAAAAAAGCACATACAGAAGGGGAGGAATTGGGCTAAGCAGCACATGTGAAAAAGACTTGGGTTTACTAATAGATCACAGACTGAGCATGAGTCAACAGTGTGATGCAGCAGAAAAAGTAAAACACAATGCTGGGATGTATTAAGAGAAGCATAGAGTCTAGATCACATGAGGTCATTATCGCCCTCTACTCTTCCTTAGTCAGACCTCATCTGGAATACTGTGTCCCGTTCTGGGTTTAAAAAAGACCTCAACAAACTGGAGCAAGTTCAGAGAAGTTGGTGAGCTGTCTGCAGGCTTTGTCCTATGAGGAATGGTTAAAAGATCTCGGATAGGGATGAGCGAGTATACTCGCTAAAGCACTACTCGCTCGAGTAATGTGCTTTAGACGAGTATCTCCCTGCTCGTCCCTGAAGATTCGGGGGCCGCCGCAGCTGACAGGTGAGTCGCCGCGGGGAGCAGGGGAGAGCGGGCAGGCGGGAGAGAGGGAGAGCGAGATCTCCCCTCTGTTCCTCCCCACTCTCCCCCGCCGCTTCCCGCTCCGCGGCGGCCCCCGAATCTTCAGGGACGAGCAGGGAGATACTCGTCTAAAGCACATTACTCGGACGAGTAGTGCTTTAGCGAGTATACTCGCTCATCCCTAATCTCGGAGTGTTTAGCTTGCAAAAAAGAAGGCTGAGAAGAGACTTAGTAGCTGTCTACAAATATCTGAAGAGCTGTCACGGTGCAGAGGGATCAGCCCTATTCTCATCTGCACAAAGAAAAACTAGAAGCAATGGGATGAAACTGAAGGGGAGGAGACACAGATTAGATATTCAACAGTGAGGGTGGTCAATGAGTGGAACAGGTTGCCATGTGAGGTGGTGAGTTTTCCTTCAATGAAAGTCTTTAAACAATGGCTGGACAAATATCTGTCTGGGATGATTTAGTAAATCCTGCACTGAGCAGGGGGTTGGACCAGATAACCTCGGAGGTCCCTTTCAACTGTACCATTCTATGATACTTCTGACTATGTCCTAAATTGGTCAGACTACCTGATTGTTTCATGTAGGCTTTGCATTGCTTGGAAAGAGAAGGAATCCAGAATTTAGGAATTGGAAATTCTTCAGACAAAACATGGAGAATAGTGGTCGTTATTCATGTATATTGGGGTATATTGTGCCAATTTCTTTTAGAACTTGACAGTTTTAAAGTGCTTCAAATTTACAAAAGCAGAGCACAGACTTGTAAATTTGGCATATTTTACGCCATGCTAAAAATAGAAAAGATGCGCAAAAAATGTGCCAATTTTCACATAAAACATGCCAACTTGTTTTGCAAAATATGCTTTCCAACACAGGTTAAATTCTACTTTATGTATTAGTATAAAAAAAGACATCCACAATCTAATGACTGATTTTAACACATAGAATGGGGTAAAAACATGAAAAACAACCACCCTGTCTGTGGAGTTTTATTTTGTGCCACAAAATGCACCAATTTCCACAGAACACCACTATATGCACCAAAATTGAGCCAGTTTGCATTCAGAAATATGTTTTCACTCCAAATATTTTATTCTGCATGATCTCCTAATATAAAATAGTCAACAGTCAAAATTATGATTAAACAAAAATGGGGACAAAATCAAGAAAAAAACAACTTTACATGTACTTGGATTTGTGCCAAAATGAGCGTGCACCAAAAATTACCTCTTCATTTTCACCAACTTTCATTAGGTTTTATTAGTGCCACTGCTGACACTTTTTCTTGTAATAACGCTTGATAAATGTGTCGGAATGATAGATGGAAGCTTGCCACGCCCGGGAAAGGAAAAAAAGTTGGCCAGTTTATCTTTTTCTTCTTTTTGGAACAAACTATTTTGCAGAATTGTCTAAAACTTGCTGCGCCTTAATTCTGCATTTACAACACATCTGTCGTCATCCCATTCATAAATAAGGGTCAGTAATTAAATACAGTGCGTGCCGGCTAGCAGACATAGTGACGTTAAGTTTGGCTGCGTGATCTATTGCGCACATCACATGACCGTACCACACAATGGATTTACCTTCCAACCCTCTATAGAATGATGGTGTTCACAGACGCACGGCGGCCTCCGTTATTATTCCATTGTGTGCTTTGTTGTAAAATTTGGTTGTGAAATGTATATGGGAAACTGAATCCTTCCTGTATCCTCGCGGCACGGCTCCAGTCGTATTGTGGGAAGACCGTGCGAGTGAGAAGGAGCTCATTTTACTTGCTAATACATTCTGTAGTCACACTGAGCTTGCCAGCTGGCTGGATGAATAGTGCTGGAACTTGTCACATCTGCTGGAGGCCGTGATGTCACGACGGTGACTACTACTGTTTTTTCACTGCCACTTTTGCTCACAGGAGGAAGTTTTTGTAAAAGTCTCCATAGAATTCTTTGGTTCTTCTTTACACTTGTTTTGCACGTATTAAAAAGCAGCCTAATACCCAACTTTGTAGTCGGTACACATGCATGCCCATAGAGAAAGGTGTGCATGTGTAGTCACTGTATTCAGGAGTCTGAGGCATGGACCGAAAGGCACCATGCTGGACTCCTTGGACCCTGTCCAACTAGCCCATCAACTTAGTCTGTGGTGCTTGTACGTGACGACAGGTTGCCTTTAAGATTTCAATGGTTAAACATTTACAGTGATAAAATAGTAAAAGCACTAGTTACAATGTTGGCGATAAGTGTTAGCAAATGTGCATTTAGGGGGACATTAAGTCATCAAATGGATTTTGCCACAATTGCAAGTTATCCCTTATACACAGGATAGAGGATAACTTGCTGATTGCTAGGGGTGTCTTGAGAACAGGGGTCCCGTGTCCCCTGTTCTCCTCATTGGGTGGTTACTGCACCCCCCTGTGAGAAGGAAACTGAATGGAGCAACAGTTGGACAAGTACTCTAGTGCTCCATCACTTTCAACAGGACTGCAGAGGTAGTCGAGCAGCACCCACTCAGTTATTTGTCAGTCCCAATAAAGTGAACAGCGCCTCAGTCATAGTGACGTCGCTGGGCAGGGAGAGGCGACCCTCTATGGTGGCGAGAGCATGACACGGGAATCTCGTTCTGAAGATTGTCGGGGTTCTTGCACACTGATCAGCAACTAATCTCTTCTCCTATGGAAAAAGGGATTCAGACGCAACCATAGACTTCTATTGCTGTAATGTAGACCAGTAGGTCTCTTGTTTCAGCAGCTTCCCATTTGTTTTTGGCGTTTTGAGCCAGAAAGAATAACTTCGTCCATCACATTATTTATTTTTTTCTGACTCAAAATCCTGGAAGTGAACAGAAAGCTGCTGCAGTGCAGACATTACTCTGCGTTTCATCAATAGAAGTCTATGGGTTCACCTGAATCTTGTTTTCGGAGTTTCAGGCCCAACCCCAGACAGAAACCACTGATGATGTTGGGCTAGAGTGTTCTCAACAGCAGCATAAACTCCAGATATAGAACAGGGACGTATTTACCCTGATGGCTAGATACAGCCACTAATTATATGGATGTGAGTTTTTATAAACCATGTTTAGAGAAGTGTGTGGTTGTCCGGTTTCCATTATTATTGACCTGTACATTCAATACGGATTGTATGCTTCCACTAACACCTTATGCGGCAATATTACTGTAATGGCAGGTTAGGAATCCACTTGAGGTTCAGTCTCAAATTGAATAGCAGAATTGGAACGTCCAGTATAGCCTACGGAGACTTTACTACCACTACCTGCAATTATGTCTGTGTGTGGCCGAGCATTATCTTGCTGCCTCTTGGAAGCCGCCATGACAGGAACACAAGTGGCTGCAGGATGTCCTGAACATATCGCTGAGCTGTTATTGTCCTAATAACACTACTAGGAGTGACCAACTAGTATGCGATGTGTCTCCCCCCCCCCCCCCCCATCCAGGCCATCACACCAGCAGGGGGCAGTGTTCCGCTCCACAGCAAATGCGGGATTGGGGCGCTCACCACAAGGGCTCCAGACACAAACATGGCCATTGTCAGTACACAAGCTAAAGTTGGTTTTGACAACCCGGTTCCACTCCGTAGCAGTCCAGTTTCGTCATGCATGACATCACTGCAAAATGAGGCCATGGTAGGTCGATGTCAAAGGCAGCACATATAATGGGTGCCCTGAGAGCAAATGTCCTTCAGCCAAGCACCTAGAAATGGTTGTGACAGAAACTGGGATATAATGATAGCACCAGTCTCTGGATGGCGAACCCCAAAACAGTTAGAACTGCTGGTGCTTGTCGGATGATCCGATGATCCTCTCTACTGGTGGTCTGTTGGAGGGACTTGAGCCCGGTCGCCTTGTGTACCCTCACACATCCACTGGTCCCAACATCTCCTAACAGTCTGTTCAGAACGGCCGGTGGGGAACAATTCATCAATACGACCATCCAACATCTCGCATTCCCAATAATGCGCCCCTCTCAGACTCTGGTAACGGGGTGACATCTCTTCTCTGTACCATAGAGGCGTCTAGTGGTCAACAAGCTCTACACAAGCAGAAGAAGAGGTCACTACACACAAGGTGCCTCTGAGAGCCTTTATAGGCCAAGGAGGGAACCACTTTTAGGGTCTCAGGTGGCAAAACTGTTTATCTAATCAGCACAACTCTCACAATTTGTAGATCTGCCTGAGATGGAACTGCATGCTGAGTTTTACTGCAAGACGACAACTTCTTCTAGGGGCCGTATTGTTTTTACAATGAATGTATATGGAGAATTGCTTGTCTTCTGCCTCAGTGTCTTGTCTTTGCATAGTATATATTACAGAAGTTAAACATCCAGTGATTTAATGAGTATTCTACGTTACATCAGCACACAGCCCGCTGAAGGAACCGATCGCTCTCAAGGGAAGCCAATGAATAGAAGCGCTGGCTCCCATAATCTCTGTCGCTGTATTTCACTGGCTCTTTTCAGCTTGCATCAGCTTTTTTTTTCTTTTGCACCTTCATGTCATCAGCGGACAGAAGATTTCCTTTTCCTAATTCTTTTCTTGGGTGCAGAAATCTTGCTTATATAACTTCACTGATGAAGAGCTGCTAAGCTGACTAATCAGGAAAAAAGATGCCAGTGCACATGGTTTTATATAGGCTGTGTGTGGTATATGCATACCCATGGGTGAGCTGAGTGATTTGGTCTCGTTATTCTGCAGTTAAAGGGAACCTGTCATCAGGATTCTTGACCATAAATTGCCTTTAATGCTCTTACAAGAAGATATAATATGTAATAGATGAATGTGTCTCAGCCCACAAACTTATATTTGTAATGTGGCACCAGGTATAAAAATGGCCATGTTTTGAGTCATGGAGGTGGTCCGTCAGAGCCTCGCATCAGAGTGTCGTTAAGTTATGCTGCCCCCTCCACTAACTGACCACCTCGCCTTCTGCTGACATCAGTCACATTGAAATCCTGGATTTGCAGTGTGTGGCCCTGTGCCCTATTAGAAATGGACATATGCACTCTGCTGAGGCATCAGCGGCGCATTGCGCATGTGTCAGAAGTTGAATCTCTGCAGATTATCGTGTCCAGCAGTGACTCACGGGCATTGCTCTCTCGCTTCCAGAGGATTCCTCTGTGACTTACAAATATGGCAGGGGTGACTGTAAAAACAAGAGTTAGGGCTCCTTCCCACGGACGGATTTCCGCCGCGTAATTCGCGGTGTAAATCCGCTGTGTTGCCCGCAGCTATTAGGTTCTATTGAACCTAAGGGCTCACGGTGCGGAATTCCGCAGCGGAGCCCGTCACGGCCGTGTGCAGCCGGCCTTAGTTTCCATTTTGTGCCCGGAATACCACTTTAACCCAATAAAGACCAAGCACCGTCCTGGGCTTCAATCCCAGCAGATAGTGAAAAATATGGCGTGACGTAAAGGCTTCTGCCGAGCACCCGAAAAAGAAGCCGTTTTTAACCGCTTCTGTTTTATTTCTTGCAGACTATATAAAGCAAAGTGAGCACAAATGAGTGACTAGAGAAAGTGGAAGTGCAGCTTTTGCTATTCGACCCGGCACATGATCGCCAGGTGCCCACTATTATGGCAGAGCTGCAGGGTCTTAGCAGACTCAGATCATTCTGCTAGTGACTATTGTCACTATAGAGGGATGTTTTACCCTGTAACTGGGACTCCTATAGATGCCCCAACTGCAGCGGAAAAGTATGAAGGAGAAAAAATTAGGGCTGTAAAACCAGCAGTTGGGTAAAATACCTAAAAAGTGCCTGGTCCTTTAGGGGTTAATGCTATATTCATTGAGATTTGAATTGTAATGCATTAATAAATTCACATTTAGGACAGCTCCTACAGTTGGATATATGATACAAAATATGTTCATATGCGATCGAGAAATCGGGGGCGTCCCTGGTGGACTGACCCGCCAGCATCTGAAATCCTTCTCCACTTTAGGATCCGATGCTTTACATCCCATAGGACATCCACACATTGGAGTGCAGCAAGAAAAGCCAACCCCTATACTCAATGGAGTATGGGTAAATGCAGGAATAAAAAGGTTTTTCCTGCGCTTGTAAGGTCACATTTTCCTTAGAGTGGAGATTTGGCATTTCCATGATGGTGGTTTTGTAAGTTTTATGCTTATTTTGAAGGATTAAAATCAAAGTTTAGGATACTTTTGTAGAATCCTGTTTTACTCCTGCTGTTTAACTCTTTACACTCCAAGCAAAATGTAACCCTTACAAGTGCAGAAGAACCTTGTTTTTTTACTTTTTATTAATTGTTAATAATTGCATTTTTCAGCTGTCCTTGTACAAAGTGCTGTTTCCAATGATATCCTGATTTTAGGTGATTTATTACTTAAGCAGTAGCTCAATATACGGACGGTTGATTCTTTGTAACCGCAGCGCTGTAGATTCTTACTCTCCTGTCATAAAATATCAGATGTTCACCGTGCCGAGGAAAGGCCCAAAAAGACCCCGCGCGCAGTGCTGGTGACAGACCTCTGAAGGCGTTGTGCGGCGACAGGTCTACTCTCTCCGGATACCCTGAGGGGCTGTTTTTGTATCTTCACATTTTCCGTAACATCTCTCCTTTTGTCTATGGCTGACAGGCAGCATCTGTTGTCACATCGGTGTCTTCAGCGCTATCCAGTGACAGAGGGGATCGGCGTCAGTAACCTTACACCCCATATTTAATTCAGGAGGCGTGGAGACGATGGCACCTGGTTGCTAATAGCCTACAGAATGGCTTTGGGCTTTGGCCGGGAGCCGTACTAGAAGGGAGCGGAACCTTGTGAATCAGTGGCCGTCTTATGTCGCACTTCGGTTAGCGGCGGCCTTGTTCATATTAATGTCTTCTATATATATTTTATTTTTAATATGCGCCATTTATCCCTAAAGGCTGAAAAAAATGTTTCCAATATCTTTTTAAAGCTGAGCCAGCAGTCCCGGCCTCTCAAGAAAGCAGCTGACATTGTAACAAGCATTTCTTGTAAGATCCTTGTAGTCAATGAAAATGCAGCCAAGACTGGAAGCCCACTTTATTCATCCGCTACGTGTTTTATCACCGCTACTGTTGTGTAATAATATTATGTAACGGCCACTTCTGGAGGTTGTCTCGCAGGCTGTGTAAAGGTTATATACGAACTCGCTATAGGACGGCTGGCGCAGGGTCTTGCTAAGCAATATTAGAGGGTTGTGTGTTTTTTTTTTTTTTTTGGGTGTGCACAATAAAGCGGCGGCTCATAAGCTGCTCTCAACCTTGAAGCAGCGCTGACTGCAAGAAAAACGGATACATTGTTACGCATAAAACAGCGCCTGGCGGGCGGTGCGTGTCACTGGAAGTCAAAACAGGCCCTGCTCTAGGCGTTAGTGTGCCAGTTTTGTTGGGATTATTCCTTTGCGCATGCCTCAGGCCAGTTGCACACGGCTGAGAAACTCGCGTGATATTTATGCTTTGCGAGACCCACAAATCTCAATAGAATATGACCCCCATTCTTTTGAAGGCAGTCACATATATGAGTGATGCTGTACGAGAAAAAAAAATCGCTGCATGTCCTATTTTTTTTCACATTTCTCGGAATGCGTCGCCCATTATTTTCAATAGAACATTGAAACTCATCATACGGCGTGTGATGTGCACGCGAGTGAGATGCAAGGTTTCCCATTGAAAACAATGGGAAACCCTTGCTGATCCACCGCAGCTGAAAGCCGCGCCTGAGTATCGCTACTTCACACAAGTGATGGGAGGCATTTTAGCCTGAAAAACGCCTCGCATCTGAGAGAAGCCACACGTTGGCGAGCGCAATATCGCGCTCAGCTTTGTGTAGGTAGCCTTAGTGCTATGTTTTAGCGGAACAAGCAATGGTTTATTGCGTGCATATCGGCATATTTTACTGTCCTTTTTCTGTCCGCAGGGCATATTCATTTACGCCCGGCAAACAGACGCACCACTTAAAATGGCTAATTAGTTCCAGTTGTGTTCTTCTTCCAGAGGAATTGCGTATCAATTACCTGCGCGTTTGTGCACCCCACTCCATTGATTTCTATAGGGGCCTTTTTGCACAAATATGCAGAAAAATAGGGCATATTGCGTTTTTTGGCGTGACGGATGTACACAAAATATGGAAATGTGAAAAAAAACATTGAAATAAATGGGTTCTATACTCTTCATATTGCGCGTGCAAATACGCCTGTCTAGGAGCCCTAAGGCTACTCGCACACGGAATGGTAAAAAGTTGAGCCCAAGTTTCTTGCGTGCAACTCTGATGGACATCAGATGGACACCCAATCCCCGTATGTTGTCTGATTTTCGGAAGAGATTAGCACATGTGACTATACGACCACCCGCAGGTCGGACAGCTCATGGATGGGATGTCCGATCTGAGGTGTGCCTAAAATATATACCTAACGAGCTTTACAATATTTACCACCCCTATATAGTGTAGTAGTTTAATTGATTGTAATCTTCGTCTACCTTAATTCTCCGAGCTAGGTTGATCCCCAAGTAAACAAAAACCTGCGTGAAAGTCAATAAACTCCGAGCTGAAACCTTATTTAATTATCTGGAAATGTTTACAAAGATTAAAAAAAGGAAAACCTAGCGGAGCTGCTGATAAGTGCTGGAACTTCAGAGCCCTTCTCTGCCTCCAAGGACCGGCTCAGAAATGAGTTGCAAAGTTTTAATGAAACTATCCTGGCAAGGTAACAAAGCCATAAATGTGATGATCTGTAACCTCACTTTCCAATAATGTGCTCTCTTGTTTTTCATAGATAAGGGTAATTCCCAGTAGCCGGTCCAAACTAAACAGCCGCTTCAGAGCAGCAATGTCTGTGGTTGATATTTCAGGGATGGACACATTATATATACATAATTGCAGACTAGAAGGTTTTTAAATCGGCTCTTTTGCTTAAAGAGGTTGCCCAGTGGTGAACTATTGATAGCGTTTCCTCAGGATAGGTCATCAATAGTAGATTGGCATCCTACTATGGCCTGGGACTCCCACCGATCATCTGTACACTGCGCCAGTGCACTGAGCTGATTTCTGCAGGGCGCAGACAGCTCCATTCATACTGCATTGGCCAGGCTTGATATTGTAGGCTAAGTTCCCATTGAAATAAATAGGAACTGTGCTTGCAGTACCAAGCCTGACCACTGCAGTATGAACAGAGCTGTCTGCTTTCCACAGAAGTCAGCTTAGGGCAAAAGCACACCGACTTGGCAAACGGTTGCTCAGCAGAAGTCATGGGTGAGAGACCTATGTCAATCTACTGGTGACCTATCCTGAGCATAGGCTAACAATAGTTCACAACTGGAAAACCCCTTTAAGAAAAAAAATCAATTTATTAAAAGGGTTATTCCTAACTTACAGTATAAAGTGATAGCATACCCTAGCGTTATGCTGTCACTTTATGGTCAGTGAGGGTCCAACCTCTAGAACCCTCACTGATTGGGAAAATGAAGGGGCTTCAACGTTGTGCTACTAGGACTAGCCTTGACCCTATCCGGAGCTGGGGGTGTGACAGGGGCATTCCTCCTGTCAAATCCCTTGTTTTAGTATTGCATCCGCTATCACTGCAGGGCAATCAGTGATATTCAATCGGCATCCATATTCTTGAAGTACATGCATTGAATGGTAGCCTAGGAGCTCCTCTTTATAGTACTTGTTCTATGAGTGCCTTCTGTCTGTTCCAAGGTGAGCTGCTCCTTTGGACACCAGATGAGGGCAACTCCCATTTTATTTCCTAGTTCACTGTGATGCATCTGTCCTCCTACATAGTAAGTGATTTACAGCCTCCAGCAGCTCTTCTTGACTTTTAGATGTAAGTACTTGCTTTATCTGTATTAGTTATCTTCTTTTTTTTTTCTTTATTCTTCATTTTATATTACTTTTGGTTGACATTTCAAAACTAATTACAAGTTTTCCAAAGAGTTATGGCTTCAATATACAGTAGTCCTCCCGCAACCAATTAATATTGTATGGTGAGGGACCAATGTATAGCAATTTTATGCAGGAATTAAAGGGTTGTTCACTTGTAAACTATTTATTGTCTAGCTTCATGATAAACCATCAAAAGTAGCTTTGCAGAGGTCCACCGCCCGGGACACTTCTGATCAGCTGTTCTTGGGGACGGTGTTCTCATGCACTGAGCTGATTTCTGCAGGAAGCAGACAGCACTGTTCCCACTACAGTGGCCAGGCCGGATATTACAAGCAAACTTCACATTCACTTCAATTGGAACTTTGCCTGTAATACCAAGTCTTGCCACTGCAGTGGAAACAGTCCTATTTGCTTCCTGCATAAATCTGCTTAGTGCATCTTCTGCAAGTTACTATTGATTACCTATTCTAAACTTAAGCTATCAATAGTTTAAAGGAGTTGTTCGGTAGTAACGTCTAATGTGTCGATGAGCCACAAGTTACTCTGCATTAAACAAAGTTGTGGCAAGATTGGCATCACACCATACCGCCACAATGATGGAATACGAGGCACATGGTGAGGTAACATGGCACTCCCATTGCTTTTTTTCTTTGGCGAGATGGCTACTACTGAATTGCCTTACTGGTATTGTAAATTGTATTTCTGCTTCTCTTGCAGTAGACTTGGCTGATTGAGTATGCCAATACTTCTAGTTCTTCGTAGAAAGGCAACTGCAGTCGTCTACCATTAGTAAATACTTGTGTTTTTTGATCACTCTCCAGCCTTTGGAACATCAAAAGTGGGTTGTAGACACCTACATGGAATTGATACCAGGCAGCGTTCCAGCGAACGCCACAGGCAAATAAGTCGGCGGCATCTAATGGCTGTCACATGATGCTGTTTCCCTAATGTTTCGTTTCAGTTCTGACACAAACAGGAAGTCGCTAATGACAGAATGCTTGTTTATCAAGTGCAGTGAGGATTCAGCTGCGCGCTAAATATCTGGCTTCTTGAAGAACCGAAGAGATGAGTCAAAGAACGTTCATCATCTCGGTCTGTACCTCCGTGTGCCAGGATCCGCTGCCTCAATAGACTTGACGGTTTTTTCCTGGTGTCTGTAATTGCTCAGCAACAATGTTGCAGTGTTTCTATGCCCGCCTGGTTATCCTGCTGCTCGTGTCGCCTGCAGTCCCTGGAGATGCCCTCCTCCGAAGGGTGGAGGCCATGTAATCCGGAGAGCTGAGGAGGAGGCATCTCTTGCTCCTGCAGGAGCTCCCTGGGGGGCTCACTGAACAAATACTGTCCTCCGCACAATAACAGCTGAGAACTTGGCCTACTTTACCGCAGGAGCCGTAGACTGTTCCGGGAAGCGTTTATAGGAGGACAGCGCTTCTCTTCCAGCTTCTCCTACTGCATAGACAAAAATTAGCAGTTCACGTATCGCACGGCGGCCACACATAAGCGTAAGCGCAAAGAAACGCTCGCTCCTGCGGAGTTATTAAGTGTTTTTTGCGCCTGTGCCAATACTGAATGTATTGGCGCAGGCGCCGCTTATTCACACCGGAGGAGGAATCTCCTCCGACCTGATTTAAAAGGCTAATTAACCTTACGAGATGCCAGTGTTCCCGCACATGTGCACAGTTTTGCCCATACCAGTGCGTACCCTTGTATACTCCTATGCAAATGCGCCCAAAAATGGAGCATGTCAGTTTTCCGCACACGCAGAATGCGCTTGCCAAAAAGAAACATGAGAATGAACCCACTGAAATCAATGGGTTCTATTTTCTGCGTATTCCATGTGCAAATACACCCGTGTACAGGAGTGAGAGCTGCCGCTTGCATATCTGCACATTTTACTGTACTTTTCTGCGTTGCTGGGCCCGTTCACATCGGTGCAGGTCACACCCACGCTGTGCAGCCTAATTAGTTCCCGGTATTACCCTGCAATATCTCACAGTTCAGTGTGCGATTTTGTGCGAATCCTCTATAGTGTACACCTACATAGATTTCTATTGTGCCTTGGATGCAGAAATATGCACAAAAATTAAGCATGGCGCGCGCAATCACCCATCTGCAGAAGCCCTTATGGTGCGTTCACACGAGCGTATGCGTATTTACAGGCAAATTTGAGCTGCATTGTTGTGGAATGGGCAGTGCATATTTGCATGCACAAGTGTGCTTTTTACTGTACTTTTTGTGAGTGCGGGAAAATAGAACACGCTGCATGCTTTTTTCTTTTTTTTACTGTGTTTTTTTGCGGGACCAAATTGCATTCGCCAAATATGCGCATGTGATCAAACCCAAATCAATGGGTTCTATTTTCTGCATATTGCGCAGGCCAATACATCCACGTGAATCTGGCCTAAGGGCTCGTTCACACCTGTGTTCAGGGTGGCATTAGATGTGTGCATCATAAAATTACTGGAAAATACTGCAGTACTTTTCCCATAATCGCTTATTCCTGTTTGAATTCCATATCTTTGTTCCAAAAATGGAACAGCCAGATGAAATTCAAACGGAAATGGCAGTCGCAGGTGTGAACGAGCCCTTACTGTGCGAAACATCAATGTGAACAAGCCTTTCATTTGGCGGAAGCAACGACCTTGCTCTTCGTGAGCTCCCGAGACCGTGCGTGCTTTATCTACTGAAATGCCAGAGCTAATGACAACTAGTACAGGCAGGCTTGAGAGAGACTATATGTTTGGGCCTGCAAAATTTGCGCACGCAATATTTTGTGTACGCAATTCCGTCGTGCAAAACACATTCACATTTTGTGCTGGGAAATAGAACATATAAAACTAATTAGGCTAATTAGCCATTTCAGTGTACAGAATCATACGTGCTGTGATTGGTTTTCAAGTGCCACGGCACAGCCAATCGGAGCCAGCGCTCGATGAACCAATCACAGCCAGCACTACCTGGAGGTGGGGTTTTCAAACTCCTGATCAGGAAGCGCTAAGGAAAAACTACAAGAAGGTATGCCAGGAACATGAGGAGACATGCGTAGGAGCCGGACAGCACCTCTTAGGTGATGCGTGTTTTGGGGGGGGTTTAAATTGTTAAATTTTTTAGGTGGCTAGGGCTTATTTTCAAGGTAGGCCTTACATTTCAAGCCCCCCCCGAACATCTCGGCAAAAGAGCGCTGCAAAGTCACGAGACTTTGTAGCGACACAAAATCATGATATCGCCACGAGAAAACGCAGCGATATTGCACAGAACACCGTTGCAATATCACTGCGATTTTCTCACAGCAATATCGCTGTCGCTCATGTCAGAGGGCTAAATGGGTTGTCCAAACAGAGCACCACCCTTGTTCATAGGTTTGTGTGTAGTATTGCAGCTCAACTCTATTGATGTCAATGGGAGCTGAGATGCAATACCAGACACAACCCACAGACAGGGGTGGCGCTGTGTTTGGGAGAAAGCGGACCTGTTTTTCTAACGCTGGACAACCCCTTTTTTAATGTGAAAATTTTTTAAGAAGGACTTCTTTCCTGTTGGCTTCAATTCTGGCTTTGGTTCAAAAAAATGAATCGAAAACTAGTAGCATTGTTTTAAAAGTGCTGTGCGTAAAACCATCACCCTTAATACTATAGGCTGCCATTGTTGCTGTCAAACATCTCTTAAGCCAAGATAATGTAGAAATGACTGAACAGAAGAATAAAATGCTTCACAAAAGAAAAATGTAGGACATTTTTCGTGGTATTTTATGGTTTCTAATATAACTTCAATAAAAGCCTGTTGGAGTATTCGGTTGCTTTTAGGTGATACTCAGGGAGTTATCGAAGCCTCATTGGTCCGTGTAGCAGAGAAGTCAACGCAGCAACAACACTTACGTTTCTGGCATTCCTTCTACTTTGTTTTAATGCAAGAACTTATGTAGTGTGACAACCCCCACAAGGTTAAACAATTCAAAGTCTTCAGCATGCGTGATTACAAAGGTTAATTATGACAAAGCTGCATGCTCAGCGTCTGATACCTTGTTAATAAAGCAATGCGTGACTTTTGTACACGTACCTCTTGCTATGCACATGACACAACTGCGTAAAAAATAATTCAATACTTTCACAAAGCCCAATAATTAACCTCAATATTTTCTGCCATGATGTGCAGCATTGGGTGTGACGGCACCCATGGCTCTAGACATTTTTCTGATGCACACTTTCGCTGGAGTAACTTTTTTTTTATATTTTTTTTTTTTGCCGTTTGTACTCAAGCAGAAGAAAAAATGTTATATGTACATTGAAAAAGTTACATATAGGGTATTTTCTGAAGGGTTGTGCGCCACCAGTGCATATGAAACAGGGGTTTTAATACGGTACATTCCCCCCACTATCCAGTCTTTGTGTAGGGATATTATTGGACCAGATTGTTTGCATATAGAAGAACAGAAAGTAGTGTTGGCGCTGTGCACAGAGCGTGACACAATGTTGCATGTCTAGTCCATGTATCTTGTGTTTTCCTACTAGGTGTTGGTAAATGGGTGTTAGGTGTGATGATGCCGGGAAAAGTCGTTACTTGTTCAGGGTGTGTAAACAATAATGCACATTAACGATGAGTTCATCTCAATCTGTTTACTTTAGAGACACCCATAATAGGACTCCTATCTATAAAGGTAATAGAAATCCTGAGGTCATTGGCAGCTCCATACTAACATGCTTGTATTTCTTCCCATGCTGTAAGGTTAGAGCTGGAAACTATGATCATGCCTCCAACATCAGTGCAATGTTCCTAGGATGATTTAGTGATCCTGCACTGAGCAGGGGTTTGGACCTGATGACCCTGGAGGTCCCTTCCAACTCTACTATTCTATGATTCTATAAATGGTGGTGGAGATATATGATCATATATTCCATTGCCCTGCTGAAATACTTGTGTATGCTCTGTTGAAGTGTTTATGAAAAACTTGACAATTTGGCTTAAAGCACACGTGTCAAACACAATGGCAGAATCTGGCCCGCCAGCTCTACAGCAGACCTAACGGGAATACCACTCACCCAGCCTTTAGCAGTGGTCCGGCCGTGGCATTGCAGAGTCTGGGGTTGTCCAGTTTTATCCGCCTGTGTGAACAAGCCCTAATAGTACATTGAAGGGGGTCTACTGCCTGGAAACCATGCTAATCAGCTGTTCGCTGAGCCAGTGTAGAAAGCCAACAGCTCTGTTCTCTCTGCAGTGGCCTGGCTTGGTATTACAGGTCACCTTTCTAATCACTTAAATGGGAACTTTGCCTGTAATACTAAACCTGGCCACTGCAGAGAGGATGGAGCTGCCTGCTCCTGCAGAAATCAGCTCAGTGCATGAACGCATTGGACCATCCAACAGCTTATAAGCGGGAGGCCGTGACTGTGGACCCCTACGATCTACTATTGGTAGTTTAGAACTTGACAACCTCTCTAAGTCCAAGTAACTAATTTATTTGTGGGACAAAGTGAGTATTATAGATAGTGCAAAAATAAAAATAATGTTCTATTATCACGCTATGGATTTATCCTGTAAGGACGGCCATGCACATTGGCTATACAGTATGTCAGACTATTATACTGAATGCCCTATTATCCAATGTATATGGTGGCAACCCAACTGTCCCCAACATTTTCTGACAGCCATAAAAGCCATATTGAAATTTCTTTGACTTGCCTAAAATTGTTTCTCGCCATTCTTCAATAGTTCTTTTTTTTAACGAATATTGTTTGTGAGCCGCCTCGTGGATTTTGCTCTCGCTCCTCTTCTGTTCCACAGTCTTAATGTACTAAGCTTAGATTAGAGCGCTGGATAGATTTTGCAGGTCATGTCCTGATTATTTCAACAATTGTTAGAAACGTAATGTAATGTTGTAGAACCTAGAAAGATGACAAACAGGATGAAGTCCAGGAAATTAATTACAAGTTCTAATGTATCTTTATGGCTTCATTTGAGTAATGCGTTCTCCGGAGTTTGCCGAGGCCCGGTAAGCATCGCAGACCTCGTGTAACCCAGATAAGTGGAATGTATCTGCTGTACATCTGTGCTTTTAGGCTATTTGCAGCGTTTGACAAGGACTTTTAAAATATGAACATAAAATGATCAGGGATTATTGCTATCCATTGAAAAGAAATAAGAGATCAGCCAGACATAAGCTCCGATATGGCTGGTGGCCCGACACAGTACTTGTGAGGTACACCGCCAAGTACATTGTGCAATTTATTCACCTCTGTCTGTAAATATGGCTTATTTTCTAGAATCTTCTGCCTATACATATTTATCCATATAAAGTGCCTTGCAAAAGTATTCACCCCCTTGGTGTTTTTCCTGGGTTGTTGTATTACAATCTGCAATTGAAATGGATTTTTGGGAGGTTTGTGCTATTTGGTTGACCCAAAAGGCCACCCAATTTGAAGATACAACATATATATTTTTTTTTATTGAGACTCAAACCATGATTAAGACAAAAAACTGAGATCTTGACTATTTTAGCAATAAGTATATACATTTTTCCCACAGCTGGTCCCGTTATAAAATAAAAAAATAGATAATACTCCACTCTCCTCGGACCTCTGAGGCAGAGCTGAGCGGTTCACATTGAACCGGCTTCCAGGCGGAAGTACATGATCGCTGCAGCCAATCAGTCTGTAGCGTCACTGTGGGCACTCCCGGTCTCAGCGCTCATAGCCTGGGCACCATCAGGAGTTTGGAAACGTAATGCTGCGGAGGTTCGATCACCGATTCGGCACAAAATACTGAGAAAAATAGCAGGCGGCTGAGGGGAAACTTAATGGACCACATTATAGTCAATGGGGGGTCTGTTCTGCACTGTCTGCTTCTATCAGAAAACGGACCCATTAGTCCAGGGGGTTCCCCTTACTTGCTTCCTGAACCGAACCCCCAACACAGAAGTGAAAGCGATCCAGATATTTTTTTATTTGATGCCTATTTTTTGGTGGGGTGGGGCATAAATTGAGCTTTCTCCTGGTACCAGGACATGGCAAGTAGTTTTAAATTTGATGTTTTACTATAGAGAAATGTGGGCAGAAATAGAAAAAGTTAGAAGAAGAAAATTTTAACTTTATACTATTTCTAGTTCAGTGTAATAAACAAAACACAGATTTAAATAAATAAATCTACTTACATTCCTGTACATAACAATACCAAATATATGTACTCCGATTAACTCCTCATCAATGGAGGACATGGGAACAATGGTTCCCATATTTATTTTTTTGGTATCTCCTGTCATTAGCTGGTACTTCGACAGTTTGACCCCTGGGTTTATCACTTTTCATTGACCAGGGCTGATCGTTGCAACCCCGTGGCACTTCATTAGGGTTGAACTGACAAGGTGCTGGCCCAATCTCTTTACTGGCAGAGCGCTCTACAGTGAGATCTGCCACAAAAGTGGAGGACTTCTAGATATATGTTCTGGCAGCGCAGTGCATCAACAAGTAGGTTGTATATATACAGATGGTGGACATGAAGGGGCTCAGCAATGGCTTTTTTTCCTGTCCACTCTTCCATAAATCTTACAGTGGTCCTATGGACGGATGCTTCTATCACCACCATGCGGCATTGAAGCTGCTTCACGGTTAACATTAGTGTCTTTGACTCTCTCATTAATGTCCCCCTTGCCTGGTCTTTGTGTTTTGGTGTTCGACCTTCTCTTGTCGTATTTTCGTTGTGTTATAATGGATGTAATGGTGCTCCGTGAACTGTTCAAGGTCTGGGATATTTTTTATAGCCCAACCCTGATCTGTACTCTACAGCTTTGTATCTAACCTGTTGGGAGAGTTCCTTGTTCTTCATGTTGACTACTTAGTGGTGTCACAGACTCGGGGGCTTTTCATATCAGGTGTTTTGTTTTTTTTCTCCTTTTTAATCAGATCATTTTCATTGAAACTATAATTTTGAATACAATTACCCTTTTAATGTCATGACCTTTTAACATGCATAAGTATAATCTATATAGAACATATCACCCCACCCACACAATACAATCAATCATAATTATACTGAAGCAAACCATAATCTTCCCAAGCAAAAAAAATATTAGAAACCCAACGAAAAGGAGGGGAAAAACCCTCTTCTCCACCTTCTCGCCTCCCTCCCTTACCCGCTCTAAATCCCATCAGTTTTCTATAATACTTCAATGCAACCAGCACTCGATGTGAACTACGATGTAAACTATCAATTATATATATGAGTATATAAACAGTGTTTCCCCGATAATAAGCCCTACCCTGATTTTTGGGGAAAGGGGCATTGAAATATAAACCCTCCGCTGAAAATGACTCCTAGCTACACTAGATGAAAGAAGAAAAAAAAACATCAATACTCGTGCTGGTCCCCGGCGCTGCGGCAGGCTACAGTGTAATTTTCAGTGTTCACAGTACACGCTCTTCCTGGTAATGGGGCTTTGAATACCCTGCCTACAGCAAGCGAGTGCTGTGATTGATTGAGCGTCGGCTCTGATTGGCTGAGCCACTGGGGCTTGTGATCCATTTACACCCATTCAGTGAATTACATCACTGAATGGCTGTGATTGGTTCATCAAGCGCCGGCTCTGATTGGTTGAGCTATGGCGCTTGTGATCCAATCACAGCACTCTCTTCCTGATAACAGGGCTTTGAATACCCCACCTCCAGCAAGCGAGTGTTCTGTCAACACTGAGGATTACATTGCAATCTGCCACCGTGCCGAAGAGTAGCGTGAGGGATCCAGATGCCACCGGCTAGGTTAGTAGAAGACACTGTGCCTCTTTTGGGGCAAAAATTAATATCACAGTCTTATTTTTGGGGAAACACGGTATATACAGAAAAAATAACCGTCATCCCCAAATTTCGTCAAACAGACTCTAAATATATCCCCCTTTCCAAGGATTCACCCTTTCTTATTTTTGGAACAGAATCTTCTACTTTCGGTGGGAAGGCTGCATCCAACGTGTGGCAAGCAGCTTCCGTGCCTGATATAGAGCTCTCTAAATTACCAAAAGAGTGTGTCCATCAAGCCTATCAACCACAACCGATATACGGGTTCTGGGACGAAGACCAATATTGCCAAGATAGATTTTGTATCAGATGTAGTTATACTGGTATCATGTGACACCTTGATTACACATAGTGGGACCATAGTCAACTAATTATGTGACTTCTGAAGTTAATTTGTTGAATCAGACCGCTTAGGATGGTTTTACACCTGTGTCTGGGGTTCTGCTTTCCTGCTTTGTTCGGGAAGCTGAAGGAATCCCCGTCGCTGAACGGCTCCGTCTTAAGATAGAACTGAACAGCACTAAATGGGCCTTATTGACTATAGTGGGGTCCGTTTGCTTTCTACCGGCTGCCTGGCTTTACCCGAAAGAAAAAGTCCTGCATGCGGTGCTTTTTCTTTTGGTATTTTGTGCCGGATCTTCGATGGAACCTCCTACAAGAGGTCCCAACATGAATGTGACACCACCCTTAAACTGGTCTCACATGAACGGATTTGAATTGCGGAATCGGCAATGGTCACCATTGCCGCGAATGATCTGCAGTATTTCGCACACATTAAAAAAAAAAAACAGTCGCATGTCCACTCAGATGAGCAGATAGCAATTGCGATTTCCAAAAGTGGAAATAAAATCGCAGTATGTTCTATTTTGTGCAGACTCCGCACGGACGGCTTCCATTGAAGTCATTGGAAGCTGTCCAACCCTCGGACCATCCGCTATTGACATTGTGGACAGGCCGCGGGTACCCATGTCATTGCCTGCTGCGCATGACTGACAGCGAGCGTCCGCGGTCATCCGCAGAAAAGAAACAGGTACACAGGGTCGCCGGCTGTGATCAGAGCTGGATTCTGCTTCGGGCTCCCGCTTGCGGAATCCCACCCGTCCGTGTAGACCGGCCTTATTTAGTGGCTGCAAGGCGAACAGTGTGAAATACATACACACAACGTTTCAGTTTTTATTTTAACTTTTAAAGAAGGTGTTCATTTTTCATTCCACTGTAGCAATTTAGGCTATTTTGTCAGGTCCATTACATATAATCTTAATTCTAATCCATTTTAATTCCAGATTGTAACATGACAAAATGGAAAAATGCCAAGGATGTGAATACTTTTGTATGTATGTACATATATGCATGTGTATAATATATATATATATATATATATATATATATATAAATCCTCCCTGTGGAGGTAATTTGTATATTTTGGTGATCGTTTCCAGCGCCCACATCATTCCATTTAGTAGAATGGTTTTACTTTAAGCAGCAGCTTTAGACGTTTCCAACATACGTTTAGTGCTGAAAGGGGATCTCGCTCATGGGCTATTTTTCTCCATCACTTTGAACCACTTTACACGTAATTATCACTGAAAGAATCATTAAGCAGTCATTATTCTGAGGTTGTCTACCTTGATGTGTTTAGCTGGCAGTAAACATCTGCAGAGAGGCCGCTGGAGAGCAGATGTTTCCCGTAATCCGGGAATCAGACAGAGCAGATTAGAGCGTGCAATTTTTATACGCTGCCAGGGCTTCTACGTTTTCCACAACAACCCAAGTATTAACGCCGGCACCTTCTAACATCAGTGTAGATTAATATTACGTGTCATCCTAATGCATCACGTCTCAGTCTTACATGTGTATGCTTAGAACAGCTAGAGCAGGGGCGTCAAACTCATTATCACCAAGGGCTGCATCAGCATTGCCTTCAAAGGGCCATTTATAGGGGCTCATTCATGCGGGCGTATTTGCGCTCTGTATTACGTGAAAAACGCAGTGAGTACGCGTGCACAAAAAACACCAGGAGGTCCATATACGCTGGGTATACGCACGGTTTTAGTCCATTAAAACGCTGCATATTTCACAAAACAAAATTGCATCCATTTGGACTGTGAATGAGCCCTAAGTGTAACTACTCCATAACACTGCTATGGCGCTTTATGCACCATTCCACCTCTTTAGCAGCAAGCCTCCTACTTTGGAAAGTTCCTGGGTAGGGTGGCACAGCTTTTTCACCACCTGTGAGTTTCTGCATTAAGATCTCATCACGGGCCACATGAAATGACATGGTGGGCCATATTCGGCCAACGGGCCTTGAGTTTGACACACATGCTTTAGATGATCCAAGAGGGAAAAGGTTGCGCAACGTGGCCCCCATGACTCCGAGCTCCATTTGGACAGCATCTTCAAGCTATGTTAACCTGAAAAGCAGAAGCGTTTCAAATAAGACACACATGGGCATAGCGGTCTGGGTTCATGCTGCCCTTGGTAACTGTCTGGATGATCCCTTTAAGTGTGGGCATAATGATGTTTAATAATGAGCATTTTTTTCATCTTCTCAGCATAGGCTGTGATGATGTATTGTAATAGAGGCTACGCTCCACATTGACTCTGTATCTTGACTAGGCTTTGTAATGACTACGGGTCGGCTCGGAGTATAAAAGTAAAAGTTTAGAAAGTTTTTAATGAAGAAAAAAACTTGAGAAGTGCTTAAGCACGGCATTTTTACCATCGGTTGAAATTAAATCTGTAAATGTGGATGGGTTTTGCACAGCCCCAAGTCACACGGCATCCAGAGCTCCAATTTGTTTGAAGGGCTCACTTCAGCTCCATTGTCTGATCTCAGACAGGAGAATTGTTTTGTAGCCCCTACAGCAGAAATGGTTTTAAAGGAGTTCCTCCTAGTTTAGCTTCTGCATAAACGTTCACAGTTAATGATCAGGACCTGCCCTATCTCTACCTTTCTACTACCTTATTTCCCAGCGGCACTAATCTGATTGTTATAAAACACACACACACAACGCTGCGTTTAATGGGATTGTTCCTTATAATGATGGATTATGTTTAAATCTGCAATAAGAAACTGCAACTCGGAGAGGATTGTTTTCATATTAATGTTCTCATTTAAGTTTATGCTGTGCAGGGAATACAAGTTGCTGCTTTATAGAAAACCAGCATAATAATGAACTGCTCGCTTATAAGTATGGCTTCGGTAATATAAGTAAAGGCCTTATAATTGAACACACTTTCAACCTGGTTTCCAAGTCAGAAGGTCTTGGGAGATGGAAGATTTTTAAAGGAATGCACCTCTTGTCTGCAGAACTGTAAGAGAGATCGTGTTTTTTGGACTATAATATGCACCCAGATTTAGACAATAGAAAAGAGGATGAAATCGTTTCATACTAATTAAAAATTCCCTGGTGGGTTAAAGAAGTGGAAGGTTTAGTTTCAAGTGGATGTGGATAGCTACAATGGCCCCAATTGTAATCGTGCCCCCTCTGTGTCCCTTTAATAATTGTGCCCCCATCTTAGTAATAGTGACCTCCAGTGGTAATAATGCTGCCAGTAGTAATAGTGTCCCTCATTGCTCTCAGCAGTAATAGTGGCCACCAGTGGTAATAGTGCTGCCAGTAGTAATAGTGTCACTCATTGGCCTCAGCAGCGACAGTGGCCACCTGTGGTAATAGTGCCCCCAGTAGTAATAGTGGCTCCCAGTGGTCTCCGCTGTTAATAGTGGCCACCATTGGTAATCGTGTCCCGATTACTATTTCTGGACAATTGGAGGTCATTATTAGCAGCCAAAATAGTGGCCACCAGTGGTAATAGTAGCCTCCAGTGGTCTCAGCTGTAATAGTAGCCACCAGTGGTAATAGTGCTGCCAGTAGCAATAGTGTCACTCATTGGCCTCAGCAGCGACAGTGGCCACCTGTGGTAATAGTGCCCCCAGTAGTAATACCATAGTGGCTTCCAGTGGTCTCAGCTGTATTAGTGGCCACCAATGGTAATCATGTCCCGATTGCTAATAATGACCCCAGTTGTCCAGAAGTAGTAGCCAAAATAGTGGCCACCAGTGGTAATGGTGGCCCCAGTATTAATAGTAGCCCCCAGTGGTCTCAGTAGTAATAGTAGCCACCAGTGGTAATTGTTTCCCAATTAGTAATAATGGCCCCCAACTGTCCCAGTAGTAATAGTGCCCCCAATGGTAATAGTGCCCCCAGTACCTCCGTCAGCGACCCACATCAGGTAATGCCTACCCTTCCCTCCATAGCTCAGATCCAGGCACCACAGTATATCAGTCTATGACCTCTGACACTTCCTATATGTGCAGTTCACGTGGCCGTTTTTCTGCAGTGTAAAAATTCCCACCAAAATCCTCACCAGTTGGTACTGTTGTGCCGCGGATTTCACCTCTTTAGTTGAAGGGGTAATATCGGGTCTCTGATCCACACCAATATCGGCTCCATTTGGTGCAGATTTTGATGTGGATTTGCTGCAGAAAATCCCCCATATATGAATGCAGCCTTAGGGTGACGTCAAACAAGAATATTTGAGTGTGCATGTGTGCATGTTTGTGCACGCAATACGCAGAAAATAGAACCCATTGTTTTTAATTGGTTCGTTTATATGCCTGTATTTTTCCTGTGCATTTGGATTTCGGAGAAAAAAAAGCAACCTGCTCTATTTTCCTGTGCGTTTTGTGCACCAAAAGTCCCCATAAAAGTCAATGGGGATGCGTGTAAAATACACTAAGAGATGAGTGATACACTGCGAAATTGTGTAGGAAAAATCACATTTGGAACTCATTAGACAAATTGGCTATTTCAATTGGTACATATAGTAAAATATGCCAATGCGTGCAGAACAAATATCGTTTATTCCACAAAAAAGCTACACTCGTGTGTGCAAATGCGCATAGTCATGTGACGCTGGCCTTACTGGTTATATGTGAGTCGGTGTACGTTTCTACAGACATAACTATAACGCGGCGGCGCTGCACGTAACGCAGGGAAGAGGTGTGTTTGCATGCACAGTCTTCTATATTATAACTGCAGTTCCATCCAGTTCGTGTCCCAGTTTTCTATTTTGACACTTCATAAAATGTGTCACTTAAGTCGTCTTTGTAAGTTCTGGTTTCTCCTCTGAATCCTATAACCTGCCCTTATTTAGAAAGCAGCGCCATCAATCCTGCTGTTCACAATGAATTTCTGCATAAAGAAGAGGTCTTCCTATAAATGGCTTTTTCCTTTCTCCCCACTGAGAATATCAGCTGAGAGGAGACAATACAAGTTAGTTCCCATGCGGTGGGTGGGCCTGTCTGGCATAGATTTGGAAAGTGTTGGGACCGGTATGAAAGGATGTTTTGATTGTTTATGATAAATGTGCCCAGCATGGTTGCCTTCCCCTGCTAGTTGGAAGCCATTGCCTATGCCTACCCAGTGGCCTCTACTCATTTTCCTTTGGCCTATCGTACGTTGTACCAGTCACTTGGAACAGAAGAAAAAAAGCTGTGGGAATCTTTTATTATGCTTGCTTGTCCATATTTGTATTTTATTGGTTCGCCCGCCATCCCTCCCCGTTCATCCGCTCTATGTATGAAGCTACATCTAAGAAACCTCTAGTAGCAGGTAGCCCTTCACTTTTGATCGGTCCATTAATAGAATATGCAGCTAACTTTGTAAAGGAGTTTTCCAGTTACAAACTACGCAAGACTGCAACTTTGTGTGTCAGCTATTCTCTATGGTTTCTGCAACCTTTCTAATCTGATTAAATTGAGTATATTTCCTGCCAAGCAGAGCATCATCAATGTTCAGTAAACCAGCTTACACACCTGTACAAGAGGTCTTTCTGTTCCCATTTGCTCTTTTTAGGACACGCCTGCGAGCTTGTGTAACATGCTAACAAAGTTAGTAAATCACTGGGGATGGCATTGTCCCCCTGTTCCTCTAATCCACATGCTCACAGATAAGATGTCTGGATCTCCCACTACTGAGAATAGACAAAGAAAATATTAATTACATGTAATTCCATGTTTAAGAATCTTAGCCAGACACCAGGTGTATTTTTCAAACCAGTGAAGACAACGCTTCCACTTCCTGGAACATGGGGAATCGTACAACTACCAGGCTAATAATCCTTGGTAATTGTTGGTAAATTCATGCAATTAAATATGGCAGCCATAGCGTCCCTATTTTAGTGCCTCGTAAAGAAATATGAGCATGATATTTCTACCTGGAAGATCTGCACTTAGCCAGCCCTTCGGTAAGGTGGCTGACCTGTCAGAAACGGTCAGTGGTAGCAACAAAGTGTTGGGTGTGATTTGGGCTCCATCTAGAAAGCTGGAAATAGGTCGACCCTGTGGTCTGCCCCTAGGTGCCATATGTCACAGGTGGTGACCGTTGGACGCGTTAACCCCGTATCCATGGTATCGAAGACATCTCATCCCTCATCAGCTGCAGTAGCTTTCTGAAGGTTGCAGATATTTTACAATGGCTAGAACTTGGCAAGAAACGGCTTGTGGTTGCTGCAAACAGAAATCTATATATAATATGTATGGAAGAGACATAATAAAGGTTCCTGCTGCCATATTAATATATTACAGCATGAGCTCAGGTATTCCATCTTTACTTACTCCTATAGAACCCCTTCAGTAGGGGTTCTATTAACTAGGTTCAGTAGGGGTTCTGTTAACGATTACCAAATGCCTTTAGGTTACGGAATACTTGCAATAAACTATTCAAATTGTACTAGTTTTGGGAATTGCACCAAGTAAGGTCCTCTTTAAAGTGTCTACCTGGGGTTAGAATATGTGGACTCCTTGACTTCCTTTTATTCCGGCTTTAGGGCTGTTGTATATCACACACATATTAACGCTGCAATTAATATTGATCGGGTTATCGGCAGGTGTCTTGGCCGTACGAAGTCCGACGGCTTCATTTGTGGCCACATTAGTTTATATTATTCATTTAGTGTCTTTGTGGACGTAAATGTGCAAAGAGCAGATGATGCCATTCTTCCCGTCATGAGTTAAGTATTTGTGTTCCGATAGCGTTAGCGACCAGGAACCTAAACTAATGCAAAGTAATCAGACTTCACTCGTTTTCGAATCATGTCATTTATTTATACTATAATGAGCCGTAAGGGATGGAGAAGCCTTGTGTCTGCCATGGGCCAAGATAGAGGCTGATTAGATTTACAACAGTGAAAGTCGGAGCGCATAGGTTAATGGCACTCATTTATTCCTTCACCAGCCAGAGGGACATACAAAGCTCCCGAGATTGCTGTCGGTGACGCTAACAAAGATTGCTAGCAGTTATTTCTTATATCTTGTGTCCTTCTTCTTTAAACATGAATGAAAAAATGATAAAAGCATTCTTGTTTTCTTGGTATGGGAATAATGCTCAACCAGATCAACCGCTCAACTGTAGAGACGAGAAAAGGGAAGAGTGGAACTTGATACGGCTCATGACCCTGTGCTTGACTTAACATGGTTGTACGGTCAAAGAAGAACACTTATTGTGTGCTTAAAGGGATTGGCCACTCTCAAAATATCAATATCATATGCCCGAACATCAAAAGTTACACAGCTTACTCACAGCGTGTTTTGTGCATTGGCTGCCCGATCTGTAATTTGCACTTAAGATCGGAGAACCATGTAAACATCCGCGTCACAGTTAAGGCCTTGATGCTCACATTTTATCAAATGACTGCTACGTCCATAGCATCCACCGCCGGAACGAGCATTAATTGCATATGCTGATATTAATAATCTTAAAGGGGTTTGTTTAGGATTAGAAAAAGTCTTCTGATTTTCCTGAACCAGCTCTGTCTGTGAGCTGTATCTGCTATTGAAGTACAGCTCTTTACTTAAATGGAGATGAGATCCAACACCAGGCACAGCCCGTGGACAGACAAGGCATCGTTTCTGGAAAAACTGTGCACCCTTTTATTTCTAGTCTTAGATAAACCCCATTAAAGAGGTATTCTGGTGACCTTGTTACCTGCTATATGCAAAATAGGGGATAAGTAGCAGATTGCTGGAGGTCTGACTGCTGGGACCACCTTTAGTCACCAAGGGGTCCTATGTACCCCAAGAGACTGGTAAAATAAATGAACTGTCAGTACTCATGCTAGTCCAGTGTCAGTGTCATGCTAGTACTCATTCTAGTCCAGTTCAACTGGAAAACTGAAAATAGCCGAGTTCAAGCACTCTGCAATCTCTGGCGATTTTTGTACTAAACCTATCTTTTAAGAATTTTTGGTGTCTTTTTTTTAATTTTTTTTATTAATTTTCATTCACAATCTGTTTTTTTTTTTTTAATAAATCCTAAAATTCTGCATTTTTCATACTGACAACACAACTTTGCAGCAGTCATCTCGCTACCCTCACAGTCAGGATTACACAGAGAGGTAACACCTATTCATATTAGGTATAAGCTGTGACTATCTACTACCCTTCCCCGCCCAATGACATCTGCACAGAGCATGCCTAGAACAGTCTCCATACAAGTCAATGAGTCCTTCATTGTGCGAATGGCTCATGAGATGGCTGTAAAGCCGTAAATGCTGTTGAAGATGCCCCCCCCCTCCCCCCTTAGTCATGTATAGACAGCAGAATAAAAACAAATCTACAATCAGAAAATAGAAATAGATTAGGTAAATTGAACATTTATCTCTATCTGGTTTTAATTAATACAAAAAATGGTTATACAGTCCCTTTAAAGAGACTCCCCTCACCTACTTTTAGTTCTATCAGCTAAGTTTATGGGCTAAATGTAGGTGACCCTTTTGTAGTGGTTTTAGGCATTAGGTTGGAGCCTCAGATGCAATAGCCACAGGTCTGGAGAGAGTAGTCTGGGATGAACCAGTAGTCAGCAATGGGAGGTCTTGTTTGTGGTACAAATGGAGGCAGCAGTTTGGATTGTCAGGAGGGAAGCCAGAGGTCGGTATCAGAAGGTCTCAATGCGAGGTACAAATGGAGGAGGCAGATTGCATTTTCAGAAGCGAAGCCAGAGGTCAGTATCAGAAGGTCTCAGTTGAATAGCAGAGGAGCAGGCAGAAGTAGAGCTTGATCAATGGCTAGTGGAGCACAATAATCATGCAGGGAACGAGTGTCAGGGCCAGGCTTTTACAGGAAGTCCCAATTAGCAGCAGAGCGGGGCCAGGACAAGGAGGCAGGAACTAGACTAGCAGGAACATAGAACAAGGCTTGGTTTCAGCAGAGGAACTGTCCAAATCCTCGATGGCCGACTGGAGAGAGCTGCCGACTGGAGCAGATAAGGTTGCGGGTTTGAGCCCTGACACCTGCTGAGTCCAAGGATGTAAGTGTCATACTTGCCTTCAGCATTGTTCCCCCGCTGTCAGCGCAGAAAAACAGCTGCTCAATGCGTTCTAATTTCATAATGGTTGGACTACTCGTTGCACCACTCAATGCATTGAGCGGCGCCTTTTTAGTGCTCGCATCGGGAGAACGGGAAATGTAAGTATAACACTTACATCCTCTGAACTCAGCGGGTCACCTCTCTAAGTATTTCAGAGCACATATAACCTTGGACATGTATGTCTGCTGTTCTCCTGTTGATGTTTCCATATCAAATGCGCAACTCAAGTGCATTAGTTTCGGTGCGTGAATTTACAAAAATGACTGCAGAATTTCCCTTCTTCTAGCTGATGTATTCCCGGTGCAGGTTGTGTGTGAATATAGTATAAAGGAAGGCTTTGTAGGTCTACTGTGAGTAATTTGTTGTCAACGAGGAACATGAGGAACCTTGCGTGTAGGGTCATGAGTACACCGCCTGGCGACAAATTGCTTGCTCCCTCTAAATAAAAAGAGATTACAAAAATAATTATGGTTAAAAATATGATTGTGCAGGAAAAAGGAGTTTAATGATTTACCTGTGGCGGCTGCAATCAGTGGAGATTCCCGTCAGCTCCTGCCTAAACGGCACCTAGATTAGTCTGGGACGTGCCGCACGGAGCGAGAGATAGACAGCCAGGTGTGACTGAACAATGAACAGCATCACTCTCACCGGACTCTCTGATGTCAGAGGGCACGCAATCTCATTAATGGAACAGCGCACCACAAAGAATCTTGGGAATTATCTGTACATTTGACTTTTGCATTAAAATAGAACTCCTCAGTTAATGAAGGCAGAGGACAAGTCTCGAATAAAACCAAAGCTCGCTGTAACTAAATGACAGTTAATATTAGATACATTGACCTAAATATATATATATATTTTTTTCCTTTACATAAAAGGCGCCAGTTTAGTAATTATGTTAATAGACACAGTAGAGGTAAAGAGCTTGACGTAAAAAGAGCCCATTGATTTCAGTGGGTGAATACACATGAGCAATTTTTTTTAATAGTATGAGATCTAAAAATGTCAGCAATGTCCTATTTTTGGGTGATTGTTGTTCAAGAATTGGCCGTTATTTTCTATGGAACAATGAAAAAAAATGCATCGTACTCTCATCCCATGTGATTTGCATGCAAGTGTGATTCAAGCATTTTACTATTAAAACCACATGCAGTTTTTAACGCCTGTGAAATGCAATAATAATGCCCTCCTGTTGAGTTGAGCTGGGAATCCTCCCCCTTTTGCCTGAGTGTTGATGTTTGTTTTCCTTAGTCTCCCAGCATAGGTCTCCTGTCTCTGACTACACGTATACCTGGACTTTTACCTGGATACATTTGTTCTTTGCCTGCCCCGACTCTGCACCAGGATTCTTTTTACAGTTCAGACTGTTTTGCGGTACTTTGCACTTGTGCCTCTGACTCCTGTAGGTTAGCCACCATTCACACCGAGACTACTCCAGGAGGTAGCGGCCTGCTCTGTTTCCACCAGCGAAGTCCAGATCCCTGTGCAGGGGTTAAATGGTGAATACCGGGGAACCGTCAGGATAACGCCCTTAGATTTGGTGCAAAGCCTATTTGATTGGTTGACAGAGTGGGTCCACACTCTGTCCGTAACACTGTGGCAGCCAGTGACCTTTTGAAGGGCCTTCATAGACTGCCTTTCAAAATGTGACATAATGTTATACTGAGGTATTACATTATACTCTGAGTGATCAAATAATCACAAGTTCAAGTCCCCTAAAAAGAAATATAAAAAAATTTGTAAAAAAAAAAATATTTAATTGGAAAAAAATAAAGGAAGTAAAAGTTCACGCACCTTGGTATCAACGCGTTCATAAATGTCCAGTCCATCAAAGTAAGTGATTTACCCCGCACAGTGAACATCGTCAGAAAAAAGCAAAACCTTGCTAGCATCGTGCATTTTTGATCACACCCTCTCCAAGAAAAAAAAGGAATACAAAGTGATCAAAAAGTCTGACCTATTCGTGACGTAGTTTGCTGCTATACTACTAATACTGTGAGCTGTTGCCTGTTCCATCTGTATTGTCCATATTCATCCTTACCATCACAGCCAGTAAAGCTCAGAATGAACTACAATCATGAGTAAGTTACAAAGATGAACTTCTGTTGATCCAAAAATGATGCCACATAGATGAAATCCGTTTTCCCATACTGATTAGTAAGCTGCTGTTGAGTTTTGTTATGCATTGGCCCACAAAATGACACTACGTATATTTTTTGCTTGAAAAAGAGGGGATGGCGTTACAGAATTACCCCTTATTTTTATACCCACATATTTAATTTTTTTACCTTTTTATATTTTACTGTAATTTTATTTCTTCTTACTTTTTCTTTATTGTTTTATATTGCATTTATGAGTACCCAGCTTGGTTGGGGGGTAATAAATAAAAAAAATATTTTTTTTTTTTACCTGAAAGTGCTGCGTAATAAGCTGGCGCTATACAAATAACAAGATTTATTTATTTAGTTAGTTGTTATTGGTATTCCCTCCAATAAGCATGCTGCAAACATTTCACCACTTGATATTGTTGATTCCCATTACTTCGAACCACATCATTTGGATACTGCCTTTCAGGATACAGAGGGTTGACTGAAGTCCTTTATGGACCTACGCCCCTCCCTGGTGAAGTAAGTAATTTACCGTTCAGTCTTCTCATTTACTAATCAATTTTCCTTGGGAGATTATCCTTGAGGGCTTTGTGCCTCTTTTTGTTTCTTTATCCTATCTTGGAGAACTAAGCACAGGCCTTCTGTGGATGTTGGCTTGCTCCAATCCTTCATGTAATCCCAGACAGACTGGATGATGATGAGATCAGAGCTCTGTGGGGTCATTTCATCACTTCCAGGACTCCTTCTTCTCCTTTGAGCTGAAGATAGTTCTTAATGACATTGGCTAGATGTTTAGGGTCATTGTCCTGCTGAAGAAAGTTAGTCAATCGGACAACTTCTATTTTTGAAAAAGTTCTTACTTTGTAGGATTTTTCCACACATGCCTAAAATTTTTGCACAGTATTGTGTATAATCCACTTTTATTTCTAACACTATGTGAATGGAGACTACAGTAAACCTCAGCACTCCGTGCTTACTCATTTGTCAACCTCACAAGCATGCTCTTTCCTCCAGGACTCCAACACCCCTCTTTAATTTTTCTGTATGCTATTTCTTGTATACAATATCTTAAAAAATAAGAGAGAATAAAATATTACTTCCATCTATATTGTTGAGTAATAAAAATGTATCCATTTTTATATCCATCTTCCATCGTGTATGCTTCAGCCTGTCATATTATATTGCTGACTTTTTCCTTCATGAGAACTTTGGGATGTTCTGACCAAGCAAGATTATACTAGACATAATATCTGCATACGTTACGTACTTTGAGACAAGAAGACCAGACTATACAATATTGGTGCTATCTACTTGAGGAGACCATTTTACAGAATTCCTATGAGAAATAGTTCCACTCGGCCTGAGGGAAGTCCTGCCTGACAACCAAGATGCCACTGTTCTTGTTTAGTGTTAATAACCAATGCTAATTAAATGAATTATAATAAATTATAATTATTACAGTTGAGGCGTATTCTAGCCTTCTTGCAAATAGTTTTGTGTATATATATTTCTGCTTGTTAAGGAACTAAAAAGATGACTTCCAACCACATCCAATGTGTGTGTGACTTGTAAGCTTCTTTGAGCTTGAAAATAAACTATTAATTTTAGATACCTAAAAACATACCAATCGGCAATTAAATATTTGCGCTAATAATATATCTAAATGAACATTTCCTAAAGAGGAAAGTGTAAATTGGTATGGGTAATCTTTGTAAACTCCTGTCCATTTAATAATGTGACATAGATACACACTGAGGTCCAGAATCATTTTTGGATAGAAATAGACTCCCAGAAAGTCCACGTATAGGTGCACAAAGATATCCTTGTCATTGTGTAATGTGGGCTAACCTTAATATGCCATATGACATTTTGTCTCGAGATGGAGCCGTGTTATCTTCAGCTAAATGTAACTGCTGCAGCTACTTCACCTTGACACTAATTTGGTGGAACACTCGTCCTCGGCCAAGTGCCAAGGGAAAATAATTATGGGTCTTTCTCTAACTAGGCTATTCTGTCACTTTATGTAGAAGAAGAAAAATCCATAGTGGGAAAAAAATAGTAAAGCTCACACCATTTTATCTAAACAGTTCTATCTTGTCAAGCAAAGTTGGTTGTAATTTAAGGAGGTCGATATTTTTTCTTGTTTTTATTTATGGAAAGAACGAAGAAGATGAAAAATGACTCATTCATGTGGACAGCAGGTCTTATTTATCAATTGTGTTGATCGAATAGTTTTCTGCACCAAAACGGTTTATCAAGCAATGGGCTCTCTTTTACACTTTCAACTAATTACAGTACTATATCAAAATATTAGAACACCCTGTTCCTACTGCTGTGTTTAAACCAATGATGAAGTCATTTACTAGGGTAAGGCCTTCTACATAAAAATATTTGCGATCCGTATTACATGGTTGTATAGAGTGGCCACATAAAGTAGTCCACCTCTGTTCCCGACACCACAAGCTTAAAAAAAGCTGTCTAAAAGAAAATCTATTGTTACTGCCCATAGCAACCAATCACAGTGCAGCTTTCATCTTCAGCAGTATAAGAAATGAAAGCTGCACTGGGATTGGTTAATATAGACCGCAAAGACAGGTTTTCTTTTGGACAGCTCTCATAAGAGTGTGGTCCTGAGATCGGAGATGGACTACTTTTCTGTGGCCACTCTACCACCATGTAATACGGATCCCAGATATCTTCACGTAGAAGGCCTTACCCTAGTGAATAACTTTATCTTTGGCCCAATTTTCTTCTAGTCTTTTCATCAATTTTTGAGGGACGTCCAGTTCTTGGTAATTGTGCCAAATTTTATCCCTTTCTTGTTGATGTCTTGACTGTGCTCCATGGCATATTTAATGTCTTGGAAATGTTTTGATCCCTTCTCCTGACTATAACACCTTCCAACAATCGGATGCCTTTGATGTGCTGTAAGATCTTTACGGACCAACTAAGAAAATGCCAGTCCCGGGTCCATTCTGTCTCTAGTTTAGAAAGAACGAACCCGATTATAAAATCCCTTTTAAGAAATATTCTGCTTATTTACGTCAAGTTTGCAACACTTTTTTTTTCACTTTTCATAAAGAACAACATGATCATATATTAAGAGCTGGAGTTCTGCAAAGGTATTTTATGAGTCATTTACTTTTGCTTCCAGTGTGTGAAGGTGACAAGAGCTCTTTTATGTGGTTTGAACTCATGTTCCTAAGTACAGCCAAAATAACTAAATTGTATCCCTTTTTCAGCAGCGGCGCTGGTATTGATGGGTCTGCCTTTATGAATAGGAGACGTGCAGATAGAACTTCAATGTAGATTTATAGCTAACTATTGCATTCAGGTTCTCACTTATGACCTACATGAAACTGAATAAGGTTTTGTTACAAGATCGGTCATGTCTGCAGATAATTGATGATTATTTTTTATAATCTCTTATTATAAGCAGGATTGTCTTTTAAAAAAAAAACTTCCTGCTGCCAAGTTCTACTTAGCTTTTTTGCTACCGATATCGTCTTTCTTCCCAGCGTGTGATTTGTAAGTAGAATATGGAATAAATAATGTGCTTGGAAAATGAGGTGCTTTGTTGCCAAGTACACATTGATAAGTCTGAAGGCTATGTTCACACCACCGTTTTTCTTTCCATTTGTCTCTTCCGTCATGGAAAAAGAAGAGTGGAAGGCATCGTGTCCGTTTTTCCCTATTAAAATGTAAGGGAGCTCATTATTGCTCTGTTTGAATCTGGTGCATTAGATTTCTGTTTTTTTGACGGGAGAAATAATGCAGGCTGCAGAACTGTTTTCCTGTCCAAAAAGATGGAAATTGGACGGATCATTTTTTTTTAAAGTCTATGCTTAACGGAAAGTATCCCGTCATCTATTCCATTAAACAGATTCGTTTTTTGTTTTTTGGGGGGGGCATGTGCAGAGCAAGAGAGATGGCCCTGGCGGAAAAGATGAAGAAAAATAAATATTGACATTTTTAAAACAGATCCAATGAAAATGGAGACAAACGGAGAGAAAATCAGTTTTTGATGGATGCATTACATGAATTGGGGTAAAAATAGGTTAAAGGGGTTCTCCAGGGAGAATACTATTGATGACCTGTCCTTGGGATAAGTCATCAATAGTTGATCGGCTGGGGTCCGTCGCTTGGGACGCTGATCGATCAGCAGATTGTGCACACACTGACATCGCCGCACCTACACAGTGGTCGGAGCGGAAGCAGTGAAAGTCTCTGCACTGACCTCTGTAGTTTCCGGCGCTTGTAACTGCAGGCACAGCTGGCATTGATTTCAATGAGAGCCATGCTTGCAGTTACAAGCGCCGGCCACTACACAGTGGTCGGAGCAGAGACTTCCGCTCCGACCTCTGTGTAATTGCAGCACTGTCAGTGGGACGCACAATCAGCTGATCAATCGGGGTCCCTAGCGCAGAACCCAGACGGTCAACTATTGATGGTCTGTCCCTATGATAAATCATTTTTGCTTTTGTTTTACCATCCATTCTCTAAAACTTTAATGGATCCGCTAAAAACAGGAAACAAACGGTGGTGTGAACGTAGCCTAACAGTTAATTTGTAAGTATCATATCAGTGAGGGCAGCAGAAAGTACAGCTCAGTTGTGGAAGGAAGTCTGGTGTAGTCATTTTCTAGTTATCAGAACAGGGAATTGCTGTACATGGAAATCACATAAGCATCTTTCATTAGATCAGCACTTTTGGGCTCAGCAGGTGCGTCCCCGGCTGGATTGCTTTCAACTCGGTTAGGCTTAACGTCCTCATAGCCTCGTGAAGCTAAAGAAGTGTTGAATGCTGATAAATACGGTTTTTGATGTCAAGGGAACAAACTGCTATATTTTATTTAGTCCTTAGTGATGGAGGACACCTAAACTGTTCTTAGATGCGTACAATACTTCCAGTAGTCTTAACATTATGATATTGAAATCCGTTAGGCTAACTGAATGGATGAAACTAGAAACTCCTGAAGTATTGAAATATAATAGAAGCATCAGCAGTTCACAGACAAGATTGCTAAAAACCAATATAGTGAAGAAAGTGTGAAAGAAGCAGCTTAAACGTTCCAAAACCCATAAACAAAGGCGGACGGAGTCTTAAGCTAAATAGGATTTTTACGGAATGTTAGCGTACGGATTGTACTATTGGAAAGCCAAAACATATATATAGCGCCATAACACAGTTGGGCAATGTTTCCTGCTCCGATGTGTACTGGGATCTGTTCTCAAAAATTTATGTGGTCAATTTCAGGCAGGAGTCAAAATCGAAATGGAATTTTGCATGAAATTACTCATATCCATGAATACAAACTCCCAAAAATATAGCTAGAACAATTACATAGTAACATAGTAAGTTAGCAGAGAAAATACATATGTCCATCTGGTTCAACCTATCCCCCCACTTCCGCAATGTTGATCCAGAGGAAGGCAAAAAAACTCCATTGAGGTAGAAGCCCATTTTAAGGAAAAAAATATTCCTCCCGATTCCAATCTGGCAATTGTAATAATCCCGAGATTAACGACCCTTCTGAAGTTATTAGTGATTATAACATGTAATATTCTATTGCTTTAGGAAAGGTGTCCAGGCTCCTCTTATACTCTTTTATTGAATTCATCATCACTGCATCGTCGGACAGTTATTGTAAATGTTATCATAGACACAATGATAATTCTCCCAGTGTATTCTTCTTGATTATACTTTGCCATCTCAGACAACCCCTTAAAGGACAGATTTAGTGGCCAACTTTGTCTTTGTCTTTGGTTACATTAGGTGGTTGTCTTTCTGTAATGTTGCCCAAGGACTTGAAAGGCAAATCTGGATGTGCAATAGTAATAATACCCAAAGCCAAGTATTTAATTTTTTTTTTCTCAGCCCTTGGATTCAACCACAGAATCGAGCTGTGCATAGTCGACATACCATTGCAAGCTTAGAAAATCAAGAACGACTGTAGGCTGAGTGGTGAAGGACAAACATGTTGCCAATTCGGACTGAATTCAGAGCCTAGTTAAGCCACTGTTTTGTATGTCATACGGCCTTCAAGCAGATTTATGGCTTGAGACCATTTCAAGAGCAGATAAGCGGATTTTTTTATTTGTTGTTGAGATGATTTCATAAATTTGCCGTCTTGCTACTCCCTCCTTCTGCTAACAGATGGAATTAATTAAAGGCAGATAGAAAGGAAGAACAGATAAAACACACATACACAATACTTAATGACCCCACAAGCGGTTTACTGTGGGAATGTAAAGTTATTTGTTAGCAGTATGATTTTGTAGGAATAGCATCAGTATGTATCTACATCCGAAGGAATACATTTGGCTGACTCGTGAAAATTCTTTTTTTCTATATGTATTAAATAATGAATGCTAATCTTCTATAGGAAGGTGAGGTTTAAAGGGGTTGTCAATCTTCAAAAAAAATGGATAAGGAAGGGGGTTGAATAAAGTAAGACATTTTACTTATCTGTTAAATCCCCCGACGATCCAGTGCCACCAATCTTCTTACTAACATATATGTAAGACCGAAGAAAGAAATATATCCATCCAGTTCAGCCTATTTTCACCCCCCCCCCCCCCCCCAATCCAGAGAAAAGAAGAAAACCTCGAAAAAATAATTTTCCGACTCCAATCTGGTAATCAGAATAATCCCTGCATCACCGACCATTTTGAAGTATCAGTGGCTTTGAGGGGGGGCTGGAAACGGGCTGAACTAGATGGACATTGCCTCCTTTCAGCCTAACATACTATGTTACTGTATATAACATTTAATATTGTAACGCTCAGGAAAGACGTCCTGACCTCTCCTAAACTCTTATCGAGTTCGCTATCACCACTTCCTTGGGCAGAGAGTTCCACAGTCTCACTGCTCTTACAGTAAAGAACCACCTTTTATGGCAGTGTAGAAACCTTCATTTTTCTAGATGTAGAGGACCGTAACAGTCCTGGGTATAAACAGATCATGTTAGAGAGCTCTGTATTGACCCCTGATATATTTATACATACTTATTAGAGCGCCCCGTTGTTACAGTCCTGGGTATAAATAGATGATGGGAGAGCTCTATGTATTGTACCCTGATCTTTAGGACTAGACTGCCGTGGTGATGTCATTTTGACCACTTGCCTCAGTAATGTACAGAAAGACATCACTGAGGCCATCGATTGGCTGCCACAGTCATGTTGTGAACATGATGTCATTGCCGCATCCAAATAAACAGAGGCCAGTTTGAAGCTCCGAAGTTGTCACACTGGAACAAAGAGAGGTTGATTAGATAAGTACAGACTTTATTTTATGCAATTTTTTTCCACTTGTTTTTTTTTTCCTTTTTTTACTCTGACTACCCCTTAAAGTGAAGAGGTAAATATTAAATAAGGCAGTTTAATGTGGAGGCTAAATCAGGTGACAATGAGCGCCTTGAGAACCGCAAAGGCTCTCTTCAATTTGTAATTTCATTCACATCCAATCATATTTCTTCTTATGAGCCGAAATCACTGAGATTATCCCAGTGGGCTTACAATTCCATCCTAATAATGCATGTGGCGATGTCCCTCAGATAATACTTTATAATGGATCTAAGTGTTATTTGATACATCTAGCTTTGCACTCTTAGAGCACTCTAGGTTGCTGTAACTTCCTGAATGGGGTCAACGACAAGGACAACGTCAGGAGTATAACTGGCTGATGCAAATTAAGCCAAGCCAAATCCTCGGCACATACAGGTTTGCATTTTTGAGAGGAGATTTGATATGCCAGTTTTCCAACATAAGGGCCATATATGCCTTTTTGGGTTGGTTTATAGGCACCTTGACATGTAATGGCACTATCATATAGTGTTACTGCAGGTTTCTATTAACCAGGATGAAGTGACATAGGATGATACCAACCTTTGCAGATCATGTCCTTTCATTGCATTAAAAGTCATACTGACTGTGTTAAGAGAGGTTTTGCACATTTCATGCTGACAGTAGTTTTCAGGGTTTTTGCCCTTCATCAGTGTTAGTAGGTTTCTGATTGGCTGGGTGAGAGCTAATGATGTGGTTAAGGAAGGGTATAGTTTTTCCTTGTGGAGAGCATCTACTAGGTGGAAGGAGACTTAAAAGTCCACGCAATGTTCCTCTGGAAATTTTGGGCTGCAAATGGTAGATGCAAGTATATATTTCCCACAGCTGTACAGAGTGGGGCTTGCAATCTAATTTCAATATCTCAAACACATATGCAAATTAGTTCTCTTTCCAGGAAGAAAGAAAAGTGCTTTTCTAGTGTCTCCTATGGGAGGGAAGCAACCGTATATGTCAATTTCCAACCCTTTAACTGGCCTAAACGATTCCATACGCCGACATCAGTGCCTCTTCCATATTGGGAAGTTTCTAGTTTAGCTAATCTTAATCCTGTTGCAAGCCCTGTTAAAGGTTAGACATTGACTTAAAGGGAGCCTGTCAGCACGTGCATGCTGTCCAAACTGCAGGTATGATGTTATAGAGCCAGAGGAACGCTTCTCCACCCACTCCGCCTCCATTCACTAAGCAATGATCGCTCCTGTGTAAATGCATGGGAGAGGTTATCACTGGGACGACTGTCGGGTACTTCAGTACTTGATAATCGTCCTGTGTAGAAGGGGGTAAAAAAAGAATCTGTCTGCTTGAACTTACTGTCCAAACTGCAGGCATCAGGTTATTGAGCAGAAGGAACTGAGCAGACTGATATATAGTTTTATGGGAAAAGATTCAGTATAACCTCTGATTTATCCATTTATATCCATGCTTATTCTAAGCTGAACAGTCCAGTGGGCGGTCCTATCAGTGATTGCCAGCCTTCCCTGTATGTACAGTCATACACTCATAGCTCCACCCACTGGACTGCTCAGCTCACAATGAACATGGATATAAATGAAAAAAATACAAGTTCTACTGAATCTTTCCCCATAAAACTATATATCCATCTGCGTAGCTCCTTCTGCTCAATAACATCATGCCTGCAGTTTGGACAGTAAGTTCAAGCAGACAGATTCATTTTTTACCCCCTTCTACACAGGACGATTATCAAGTACTGAAGTACCCGACAGTCGTCCCAGTGATAACCTCTCCCATGCATTTACACAGGAGCGATCATTGCTTAGTGAATGGAGGCGGAGTGGGTGGAGAAGCGTTCCTCTGGCTCTACTCACAGTAAACAGGCAGTCCTTCATAGATGAATGACTGCTTCTTTATACTGAATGATGTAGCGGCGGAACAACGATAATTTTATGGTCCAAACGAAAGTTCTGATCAGCATTTATCACAGATTGGTCTTTCACTGCAAACCGCTGGATCTAACAAGCAATTTGCCCAATAATCATTCCTTGTAAAAGGGTCTTTATAGAGTAGCTACCTTCCAATAGTTTGCAATGAAGATATTGTTTTCCTCCTTCTCCTACTTATTATTTGCATACCATTTTTCCCAGGGAGGCATTGCATGGCCTATAAGACACTCTCCGCCTACTTGGTGCTCTCCACAAGTAGAAACTGGACTGTCCAGATCTTTCTCAAACACACGCACGTTGGTGTGAAGATAGTGTGAAGAAAACGGTAGAGTTAGAGTCTGGGAGGTAAAGGGAGTATCTGGAGGAAACCCTGAGAGAACATCTAAACTCCATGCTAAATTTGTCCTTGCATTTAGACTCAGCGCTGCAAGGCAATAGCGGCAACTACTGAATCACTGCGCACAATTGTCAAACTGAGTTATAAATCACCAAAGTTCAGTCGCTGAAGTCGGAAGTCATTTTCATTAATGGTAAGAGGAGTTAAAAATGACAATATAATGGTTTGGATTGTGTGTTTAGCATTGTGATTACAAAAGCAATGTTTAAATAAGCCGAGCCGTGTCTCCGAGGCACGCAGCCCCTACTTAGGCCCTTAAATGGATTTTCACATGCACTGCTGCCATCTGTTTAGCAGTCCCTGCGTGTCCAAATCAAGGAAACAAATCATCTCTGTATGAGGAAAATGTACTTTAATGTCCGATGCATATTAATCGCTTATTCACTGCGTTACCCCCCAGGCTCACGCGCAGATAGGGCAGGAAGCGAGTCGTGTGTCAATACCGCTATGTAACAAGCTGTACTTAGTGCATGGAACTCGGAACGGTCAATTAAACCACAAACTTTTTTTAGTTAATTGATCATTTTTTCTGCCAATGTAATCACCAGACCATAATGTGGAAGGACAAACCGTAGTCACGAGGGGCATATAGCGGCTGATTCGGCTGCACAGCCAGACTCGGAGATTGGGTACTTGTAGTTGTGTGCGAGATTGCATCCAGCGGCTCCTCCGTACCAATCTGCTTACTACATCTCAGTACATTCGATGCGCACTGCATTAATAATGTAGCATTCATGTTCTACATAATGGCGACTGATTTATTCTCTGCCAGTGGTATAACGTATAGACTCATTTCACAGGACTTGAACGGACGGGGGGGCTTCACTTTCCACACACGCTCACCAGGGTGTGGTAATTAATTTGCAATTCCTTGCCAGCTTCCAAGAACACTTGGCACGTCTCCAGCTGATTTTTCACTGATATGTAGGGGTTTTTGCCCACTTTAAACCCACATTGCATGAAATGCTCGCTACAGGATGGCCTCCATTTTCAGCTCTGAAAACAGTCACCCTTAGGGCGCTTTCACATAGCTGTGAAAATTGCACCGGATTTGTGCGTACACGATCGATATTTTTCCTGCATCGTGGTGCAGGAAAAATTGCGGCACGTCTTCTCTTTGGGCGTTCTCTTGGAACGTCTCGCCCATTGTTTTCAATGGGGCTGGGAGAAACATTTCACTGCATGCGATGTGCATGCGATGCGAGGTTTCCCATTGAAAACAACTCTTACCAATCCTGCAGCGCGACTGAAAACCTGGACTGAGGATTGCCACTTCAATGAAGCGATAGAAGGTATTTTTGGCACAAAAATGCCTCGCATCCGTAGGAAAATCACACCTTCTCGAGCGCAATATTGGGCTGAGTTACACGGCCCAATATCACGCTCACCTGTGTGAATTGACCATTTCATTGGTATTTGCTTGTGTCCTGCGTGCAAATTAACATGCCCTGCGGACAGAAAAATTAAAGGGGGAAATGTGGGGGTGGAGAAGGAATAGCGCCAACTTATTCCGCGGAGCTTTCAGGTAACTTATTTATTACCCCCCCAGCAAGCTTGGGTACTCATTTTGCCGACCTCGGAAGGATGGAAGGCTGAGTCAACCTTGAGCCCACTATCTGAACCATGCGGGCATTGAACTTGCAACCTTCAGGCCGTGAGCAAGAGCTTAGGACTGCATACTGCTGCCTTAACACTCTGCACCACACCGAGCCTCGTTCAGTGTGCAAATAAGTTACGTTGTGCACAATTGCGACTGTGGGAAGCCAGACAGATTTACACAAGCGTATGCATACTTGCACCGAAATTTTGCTGATTGAGTGTTGCAAATTTTTGCACGCAACAGTTTTTTTTTACTCCACTTTTTGCGCATGCGACTTACATCCATTTGCACGCACCAAAGATACACAACGATGCTCTCCGCTATTGAAATGGCCAAAATGTGCAGGAAATCAGAACATGCTGTCTATTTTTTTTTTTTTTGTGCACGCAAAACTTTCTGTATGGGAACGAACCCGTTGAAATCGATGTGTTTAATTTTATGCGAATTCCACATGCAAACTTTGCGCTTGCAAATACATTTGTGTGAATCCGGTCTTCATCCAGGATGGCGCCTTGTGGTCTAATTACTTTGGGACGGGCATAGTTGGGAGGTTGCTGAGAAAATGATGGTCCTTGTAATGAAGTGCGGATGAAGCGCTGTGCCAGTCAGCGGTACGAGACGGGGGGACGGCAAGTGAGGGAAAGACACAGATAGATGAAGAAATTAGCCTGGAGTTTAATTCAACGTTTCCAAAAGAGCAGTTAATGGATTATGACAAATGTCCTGCCGCTTTCTCTTAGTGCCGTGTTAAAACTGGAAATGAAAAGTCAATTTTCCCTAAATGGATTTTAAACGAGCCGGCGAGCCTCCGTGCGCTCATCCTCGCGCCGTTCTGCTGTTATTGTTGTTTTTCAGTACATTATACACAAGTACACCGGTAGTTTCCGTTTTATATGATTTTGGATTTCTTTTATTCAGTTATCGTTTGTTTTAATGTCGCCTCAATTTTCTCCTTCAATGAAATCAAAAGGACATCTGCGTTATCTACGGGCGCGCTTCTATAATAATGATGAGTAAAACCATTATTTTACGGAACCGTTCGAGAACATCTTTGCAATATCAAGCCCTATGAGTCCCGTGCGCGACTCGTTCATGTGACTAGAGCCTAAAGTCACATGACCATAAAAATCACTACAAGAAAGTTCTCGCAACTTTTTCCTTAACTGAATCTACCAGACATGATAAAGTTGGATTGGATTGGCTGAAAGTGAAAGGCAACTTTTTGAATGCACATTTTTAACCAGTTCCTGTCTGCACAGACTATAAACGAGGGCCGCCAAACTCATTTTCACCAAGGACCGCATCAGCATTTTGGTTGCCTTCAAAAGGCCGTTTATAAGGGTTATAAGGGTTCATTCACCCCCCCCCCCCAAAAAAAAAAAAAATGCAAGCAGGTCTAAAAACACAGTGAGTACACACAGCTTCAGTCCATGAATACCTGCGTATTTCATGGACCAAAACTGTATCCGCCCATGTGAATGAGCCCCAAATGTAACTACTTTGTAACATGGCTGTGGAGCGCTATACACTATGATGGGTTTCTCTCCTTCTGCCTCTTTAGCCCCCCTGGAGGGCGGCTAGGTGCCCGGGTAGGGGGTCCGAGCTGTGCCACCACTTGGGCGTTGCTGAACAGAGCAGTGTGAAGATGCATGGCAAGATGGTACCTGCTCCCTGATGTTTTTGTGCCGCTCTGCATGAATGTTCTGTACATGGGGTTGTCCAGACTGTGCCCCCACGGGAGAAGTTGGGGAAGGGGAGAGAGGATCGGCGTCTCGGATTTAAGGATATGTACGGTAATCCTTTGTGCTTACAGGAGATAAGCCGCCACCAGAGTCGCCGCATTGAGAATACATGGATGCTTGGATGAGCCAGGCAGGCATAAGGAAGGCGGATGGGGAGGAATAGAGCATTCGGCGATGACTCTCTAGGGGGTACGGCCACCTTTAAATCAATGCAGAGGCAGTTGGCGTTTAAGAATAAGTGAGCGGTGACCACTAAACAGAGGAAAAAATAAATCTGCTCAGAATTTTGGCCCCAATGTATAAATGATATTGGGAGAAAGTTACGTTTTACTTTGAGGAGCCTCCGCGCCACTGAATTTCAGGGGAAAAAATGAGTTCTAGTTACAACACTGGGAAAATACAATATAGTACTTTTGCATACACCGCCATGCTAAACGCTGTAAGTTGGCTCCATTGATTTCAATTGGGCTTCTAAGACAAGCGTTTGAAAGTGGTCTTTCTAACACTGATTTTCGAATGCCGTCTGCTCTATTTTCATGCGTTAAAGCGCTTTTTAATAATGAAGTGCGTTTAACAGTGTCGGGGGTGTTTGAAGGCGCAGCGTTTTACAAACTGTGTGTAAGAGTGGCCGAAATGTTGATGCTTTAAGTGATCAGTAACTTCTCAAAAAACTTTATACAGAAAGATCATCGCTAGTGAATGAAGCTGAAACGGCCGGAGATCTTCTATTCCCAGTCAACAGGCAGTCGTTCATAGAAGAACTGCCTGTTTACACTGAACGGTGCAGCAGCCGACCAACACAGATTTTATGTTCTGCATGAAAGATCCGATCAGGGATTTATCAGTCACTGGGCATATGGAAGTCATAGAGAGGGGTCATCTGCTCAGGACTACCTCTATGAGTTGGATAGCAGAGCTCCAGTTATGCTGAACTTGAGTCGCCCTACAGAGAAATGCCTGGCTGGCTATGACTTTCCCTTCCAAAATCACCCATTTGCCAGAGGGCTGCATTCTGAAAGCTGTTTTCTTGATGGGACAACTCTTGTAATTAGGCTGCTTTATAAAGATCATCTCTCTTTTCTGATTTATTTTTTATGTATAACAAGTTTTTTTAGTTTTTTTTTTTCTTTTAAGTCAATTTTTTTGTTTCTTTCCAGGAATCGAGTACAGTGATGTACTTCCAGACTCTTTTCCTTCAGCACCTGCAGAGTCTTTACCACATTTTCTATTGGAGCCAGAAGATGCCTACATTGTAAAGAACAAGCCGGTAGAGCTCATCTGCAAAGCTAACCCAGCCATACAGATCTACTTCAAGTGTAACGGAGAGTGGGTGAACCAGAATGACCATATCACTAAAGAAAGGGTGGATGAGTTAACAGGTATTGTTGAGCAACTGTATATTTTCAGGTGCAGAATGTCATGTGAAGCCTGGGTTTAATTGCAAATTTCAAACCGTGCGATAACATTTGAATCTCTGCCCTTTTAACACCAGACGTAATGTAGCCCCCAGCCATATTTTTCAATATTTGAAATATTGGACAGTACGTGTAGTGCAATGCAATGTTTTTGGAAGAAAAATACTTTTCTGCTCATTAACCCCATAACGCCTCAGGGCGTAACTGTACGTCCTGGCAGAGGGGTACTTAACGCAAGAGGACGTACACTTACGCCCTGTGGATAGTGCGAGATCAGAAGAGATCCCACACTATCCGGCAGCGGGAGTCGGCTGTCAAGGATAGCTGGCCTCTCGCTGCAACAGCGGGGGTGCTTCGGGACAGCGGCCCATGCTGTTAACCCCTTACATGCCGCAATCTATGTAGACCGCGGCGGGAAATGGCTCACAGAGGGTGATTACATTGCGGAGGGCCGACAGGTTGCCATGGCAACAGGACGCCAGATACAGGTGTCCAGCTTTGCCATTACCTATGATCACTATTACAAGTGATAAGACATTGCAGGACAGAAGTCATAGCAATCATAGCTGTTATGGTGCAGGGACATAAATCATAAAAAAAAAAATGAAGGGGGGGGGTGCAAAATGCTTATTTTTTAAAATTTTGTCTCCCAAAAAAACGGAAGAATAGTGATCCAAATAGCCGTATACACTCCAAAATTGTACCCATAAAAGTGACAGTTTGTCACGGAAAAAACAAGCTCTCACAGAGCTCCATCCATGGAAAAATTTAAAAAGTTATTGGACTTTGCGTGCAGTGATTTAGGAAACAAAATTATTTCCCCCCTAAAAAGGGTTTTTACTGTGGAGAAACCCTTAAAAAAATAAAAAGAATTTTGGGATCTATACAATTGTACTGTTCTGCAGAAAAAATGTATTGTGTCATTATTGCTGTAAAAGAACATACAAACCAAAAAAAATGAAAGAATTGATGTGTTATGTCTACCTGCTATCATTAAAAAATTATTACGTTTTTTATGCAGCGTCCTTATGCACAAAATAGGCCGTGTCCTTAGGCGGTAAAGAGACTCTGTTAGCTACTCTTAGTTCTATGAGCGAAGCTTATGGGCTCAAAGGAGGTGACCCGCTGAGTCTGTGGTGTTAGTGTTATATTTCGTTGTCCTCCCCCGGTGTCCGCACTGAAAGTGGTGCTGTTCAGTAGTCCACCCATTATAAATTTAGAATGGGCAGACTACTTAGCGGCGCCGTGCAATACACTGACCAACAGCTTTCAGCGCTGACACCATGGCAATGATAGGGGAGGCAAATATAATACGGTACTTATATCCTCAGGCTCAGCGGATCACCTGCTTTGAGCCCATTAGCTTAGCTCGTAGGACTAAAAAATAGTTGCCCAAGTCCCTTTTAAGCTAATATCTATCATTTTATTTTATAACCACCAGGACTTGTAGTACGGGAGGTCCAGATCGAAGTTTCCAGACAGCAGGTAGAAGAGCTCTTTGGTTTGGAAGATTACTGGTGCCAGTGTGTTGCATGGAGTTCAGCAGGCACAACCAAGAGCCGGAGAGCCTACGTTAGAATAGCCTGTAAGTTTCATCCATTCATTGACGTATAGAAATGTTTCCGCTCTTGTAATGCAGCTGCTTGACTGCTATTTTGACAACATCACCATCTTGTGGTCTTCCGTGAAAAATGCATTTTAATAGTAGGTTGTGTCTGCACAGAGTCTGTAGGTGCTACTGATGACTTACAGATGTTTATATTGGGACTATCTTATATACTTGGCATTGCCTGGGTATACATCTAGAAATAGTTTCTAATGCAATTTCTCATTTAGAAATACTTATTGTTGTCTTCAGCCCAATTAGAGATGTAAAGAAAATCATCCACCATCATTCCTTAAGCTGCTCTAGTGCAATGAAAGCTGGACTGTGATTTGGTTGCTATGAACAACAAATAGTTGACCCCCCCCCTCCTCCCATCCCACCAGTATTTTAAGTTGGGTCATGTAGAGTACATGTTCCTATAGATATGGTCAGTGTATTCCTTGTACGTGTTCCTATAGATATGGTCAGTGTATTCCTTGTACGTGTACCTATAGATATGGTCAGTGTGTGCTTCTTGTACATGTTCCTATAGATATGGTCAGTGTGTGCTTCTTGTACATGTTCCTATAGATATGGTCAGTGTGTGCTTCTTGTACATGTTCCTATAGATATGGTCAGTGTGTGCTTCTTGTACATGTTCCTATAGATATGGTCATTGTGTGCTCCTTGTACGTGTTCCTATAGATATGGTCAGTGTGCTCCTTGTACGTGTTCCTATAGATATGGTCAGTGTATTCCTTGTACGTGTTCCTATAGATATGGTCAGTGTATTCCTTGTACGTGTTCCTATAGATATGGTCAGTGTATTCCTTGTACGTGTTCCTATAGATATGGTCAGTGTATTCCTTGTACGTGTTCCTATAGATATGGTCAGTGTATTCCTTGTACGTGTTCCTATAGATATGGTCAGTGTATTCCTTGTACGTGTTCCTATAGATATGGTCAGTGTATTCCTTGTACGTGTTCCTATAGATATGGTCAGTGTATTCCTTGTACGTGTTCCTATAGATATGGTCAGTGTATTCCTTGTACGTGTTCCTATAGATATGGTCAGTGTATTCCTTGTACGTGTTCCTGTAGATATGGTCAGTGTATTCCTTGTACGTGTTTCTGTAGATATGGTCAGTGTGTTCCTTGTACGTGTTCCTATAGATATGGTCATTGTGTGCTTCTTGTACATGTTCCTATAGATATGGTCAGTGTATTCCTTGTACGTGTTCCTATAGATATGGTCAGTGTATTCCTTGTACGTGTTCCTATAGATATGGTCAGTGTATTCCTTGTACGTGTTCCTATAGATATGGTCAGTGTATTCCTTGTACGTGTTCCTATAGATATGGTCAGTGTATTCCTTGTACGTGTTCCTATAGATATGGTCAGTGTATTCCTTGTACGTGTTCCTATAGATATGGTCAGTGTATTCCTTGTACGTGTTCCTGTAGATATGGTCAGTGTATTCCTTGTACGTGTTCCTGTAGATATGGTCAGTGTGTTCCTTGTACGTGTTCCTATAGATATGGTCATTGTGTGCTTCTTGTACATGTTCCTATAGATATGGTCAGTGTATTCCTTGTTCGTGTTCCTATAGATATGGTCAGTGTGTTCCTTGTACGTGTACCTATAGATATGGTCAGTGTGTTCCTTGTACATGTTCCTATAGATATGGTCAGTGTGTGCTTCTTGTACATGTTCCTATAGATATGGTCAGTGTGTGCTTCTTGTACATGTTCCTATAGATATGGTCAGTGTGCTCCTTGTACAAGGAGCACACACTGACCATATCTATAGCAACACGTACAAGAAGCACACTGACCATATCTACAGGAACATGTACAAGGAGAACACACTGACCATATCTATAGGAACATGTACAAGGAGCACACACTGACCATATCTATAGGAACATGTACAAAAAGCACACGGATCATATCTATAGGAACACGTACAAGGAGCACACACTGACCATATCTATAGGAACATGTACAAGGAGCGCACACTGACCATATCTATAGGAACATGTACAAGGAGCGCACACTGACCATATCTATAGGAACATGTACAAGGAGCGCACACTGACCATATCTATAGGAACATGTACAAGGAGCGCACACTGACCATATCTATAGGAACATGTACAAGGAGCACACACTGACCATATCTATAGGAACACGTACAAGGAACACACTGACCATATCTATAGGAACTTGTACATGTTCCTATAGATATGGTCAGTGTGCTTCTAGTACGTGTTCCTATAGATATGGTCAGTGTGTTCCTTGTCCGTGCTCCTATAGATATGGTCAGTGTACTTCTAGTACGTGTTCCTATAGATATGGTCAGTGTGTTCCTTGTCCGTGCTCCTATAGATATGGTCAGTGTACTTCTAGTACGTGTTCCTATAGATATGGTCAGTATACTTCCAGTATGTGTTCCTATAGATATGGTCAATGTGTCCCTGTAGATATGGTCGGCGTGTGCTCCTTTTACGTGTTCCTATAGATATGGTCAGTGTATTCCTTGTCTGTGTTCCTATAGATATGGTCCGTGTGTTCTCCTTGTACATGTTCCTATAGATATGGTCAGTGTGCACTCCTTGTACATGTTCCTATAGATATTGTACACCTTTCAGCAGCTGCATGATACAGCGCCACATATTCCCCTGTTGGCGTCATTTGGTACTATGTTTTTTTTTCTTATGAGATATGTAAACCACATCCTCTACTGAATATACAGTTGTGTTCCATAGGTTTTTTTGCTAGAGAGCTATGAACACCTCTAGCTTAAAATACACTATATGTATGTATATTTTTTAATACATGTACAATTTTTTTATACTCAGACTTGAGGAAGAATTTTGACCAGGAACCTCTCGGGAAAGAAGTACCTTTAGAACAAGAGGTATTACTTCAGTGTCGTCCACCGGAGGGTATTCCACCCGCTGAGGTAAGTCCTGTGACATATGGGTAGAGGTCGGTTTGGATTACATGTACTGCAATTTGTGTTTTAAAAAAATTAGCAAATTGTTACCATATCTAGCCATTATGGCCGCCTGCAAACCCTTCCTAGACCCAGTCAAGGCTGTTGACCTCCAGTGTAGGAGATCATTTCTTAATCTGTGTATGGAATTACCTGGCAGATCCTCCCCGGTTAGCACATGGCCTCAGTTTAAACAATTTCTGGGCTCGTAATGAACGGTAGGACAGACCTGACTACAGACTAAATCTGATCTACGATGAGTAACTCTATGGTGCTATTATTTCTAAATCTACCGACGAGTAATTTGCTTATAGTTAAAACTGATTATCTCCTAAAGGAAAAATATGTTCAGCTGTCGAAGCGAAAGCAGCCGTCCCAGAAACCGTTGGAGCAGCTTTAGTATCCAGCAGGGGCTAACTCCTACTAAGCCTTGGCAGGTAGATTTCAATAAGGAGGGAGATAGATTAGCCCCGTCCTCGCGGATGCATTAGCGCTGTGATGGATGCATCCACATTAAGGGAGCCAGGTTTTATTTTATAGCAGATTTGTTTATATGGAGTCTCATATTCGTTAATGTGACATCTAATAACACTTAACCTCCACACCTGTTCATTTTCCAATATTTGACAATCTTTGGCTGTGACACCAGACCAAGTGAAGTGAAGACAGTAATGGATGTCCTTCCAAACCCTGACATTAGACTAAATGGTCTAAGCTGCATTGTTATAGAAGACCTGTATAGATACAGAATAAATACTATACCTTATCTTTAGCTCCCCTATTTTGAAAGCCATGCTGTCAGGATTCTGTTGTATTTGCAGGAATTAAGCATTAGTGCCTGCTATTTTACACTTTTAAGTATTGTTCTGCACTTTTACTCCTTGCCGCCGGAGGCTGATGATTTTCTCCAAACGTGCCCTTCAACAGGATTCTTCCCTGCTCATTTCTCATGCTGCAGGAACTCTTTTTAGGGACCTTTCACACGGGGCAGAATAGTCTGCAACAGTGTTGCGGAATATGCCGTCCCTGAATTCCGCCCCAAAATCCGCACCTTAGCAGTACGGATTTTGTGTCTGAATATTTCGCAGGAGGGCAAATTCCACAATCCTGTTGCGGAATATTCCGTTTTGGGTGATAGTATGTTAGGAAAACAATCTTTACAGAGATTCAAGTTTCAGAGCATGGTAGTTCTGTAGAAACTGTTTGGGTAACAATGCAAGGAGAGAACAACAGAAAGGACACCAACTATCCATTTGTTGGGAATCTCTCTCAGGTAAAAGTAATGGATCCAACAAATTCTTATCCGCTCTTGCTGACAACTTTATCTTCCAAAAGGTAGAAGAGAAAACAAGGGGATTTGCTACCTAATTCTTGGACCTAATTCTTACCAACAGGGAGGAAATGGTTAAGGACGTAAGGGTGGCTTGGACCTTAGGAGGCAGTGATCATGCTATCCTTGAATTTTGGATAAAAAGGGGAAGATGACTTGAGAAACTCAGACCTCAACGTTGGATTTCAGAAAGGCAGATTTGAATGAACTCAGAGGGTAGGAAGAATCCAATGGCTGGATGTTTTTAAGGACGGAAATGTCCAAGAAGTTTGAGAAATACTGTGAAATGAGATATTCAAAGCACAATCGTTAACAATCCCTAAAAGAAGGAAAAATGGGAAGCATTTAAAGAGACCAGGATGGATGAACACAAAACTTGCACACATGTTATAAACAAAAAAAAATATGTTTATCAAATGGAAAGAGGGGGGAATATCTGAAGAGGAATACAATGCGATCTGCAGAAACTGTAGGGCAAGTGTCAGAAAAGCTAAAGATGAGAATGAATTAAGGCTTGCACAGAGGCCAAAAGCAATAGAAAAGGATTTTGGGGGTATGTCAAAAGTTAAAGATGCTGTTGGATGCTTTCAAAATGAAAATGGTGAATTGGTTAAGAATGATGTTGAGAAGGCCGAACTTTTAAATTCCTATTTTCTATCTGTTTTCTCTCAAAAAGTAGATGGAACATCAACTGATTTTCCCTGTGCTATTGGGGTAATAAAAGAATGCAAGCCATCTAAAAGCAGATAAATGGGGAGGGAACACTTAGCTAACTTGAATGAATTCAAGTCTCAAGGTCCAGATGAATTACATCCTAGGATACTAAAGGAAGCAGCGGAGGTAATTACTGAACCACTCACCATAATCTTTGAAAATTCCTTGAGAACAGATGTCCTAGAAGATTAGAAAAGGGCAACTGTTGTCCCTATCTTCAAAAAAGGAAATAAGGTGGATCCAGGAATCTACAGCCCTGTGAGCCTGACATCTATACCGGGAAAGATCTTTGAACACATTATTAAACAGCATGTATGCAAGTACTTGGATAAAAATGGAGTAATTAATCAGAGCCAGCATGGGTTTGTAACAAACAAGTCATGCCAGACGAATCTAATTTCCTTCTATGATAGTATCACTGACTGGGTTGATCAGGGAAATGCGGTGGATATAGTATATCTTGACTTTAGTAAAGCATTTGACAAAGTATCTCATACATACTTATTGTAAAAAATGACCAAATATGGGATTTACAAGGCAACTGTTAGGTGGATTCACAACTGGCTGAGTGATCGTACTCAGAGTGGTCACAAATGGCTGCACATCCAAGTAGAAGAATGTATCAAAGGAGATACCACAAGGCTCTGCCCTAGGCCTAGTGTTCAACATTTTTATAAATGATCTGGTGGAGGGAATCGATGGGAGACTGATCTAATTTGCCGGTGACACAAAGCTAGGAGGGATAGCTAACACTAGGGAAGAGAGAGCGTATTCAAAAAGATTTAGAAAAGCTTGAACAGTGGGCGGCAACTAACAGAATGGTATTTAACAAGGAGAAAGGCAAAGCTTACATCTGGGCAAGAAAAATGAAAAAAGCACATACAGAATGCGAGTTATTGGGCTATGCAGCACATGTAAAAAATACTTGGGTATACTAATAGATCATAGACTGAACATGAGTCAACAATGTGATGCAGCAGACAAAAAGGCAAACACGATTCTGGGATGTACTAAAAGAAGCATAGAGTCTAGACCACGTGAGGTAATTGTACCCCTCTACTCTTCCTTAGTCGGACCCTATCTGGCATACCGTGGCCAGTTCTGTGCACCCCACTATAAAAAAGACAGACAAACTGAAGCAAGTTCAAAGAGTTACCAAGATGATGAGCGGTCTGCAAATCATGTCCAATGAGGAACGGTTAAAGGATCTGGGAATGTTTAGCTTGCAAAAAAGAAGACTGAGAGGAGACTTAATAGCTGTCTACAAATATCTGTAGGGCTGTCATAATGCAGAGGGATCAGCCCTAGTCACATTTGCACAAGATAAGACTATAAGCAATGGGATGAAACTTAAAGGGAGGAGACACAAATTAGATAGTAGAAAAAACTTTCTGACAGTGAGAGTGATCAATGAGTGAAACAAGTTACCACAGGAGGTGGTGAGTTCTCCTTCAATGGAAGTGTTCAAACTAAGGCTGGACAAATATCTGTCTGGGATGATTTAGTGAAGCCTGCACTGAGCAGGGGGTTGGACCCGATGTTACCATTCAATGATTGTAACCACTGACTTAGAAGACCCTTGCAAATGCTATAAACTGTACTCAACTCAACCTCTCCAGGCAATTGCATTTTGGCCATGACCCATCAGTATGGTAACACATGCCTGGTGCTGTCACCAGCCCCTAGTAAAGCACTGATTGCATTGCAAACAGAAAAAAATGTAGTCTTGAATGCCTGTTAGGACAGAGAAAAGTCTTCTACTCGTGACCCCCTCTATGAGCCAGGAAGCTGGTCTGGTGAAGGCTACCCATTTATGCATCACATAAGCACCAATTCATCTTACTAGAGTTTGTGTCACCAGGGTTGGAGAACTTCCTAAGATTGACGAGGTCTAACACCTCTGTTAGCACTCAGTTCTTGTAGTAGTCTCTCATGTACAATTGGAACTATGATGTTCTTCACTTGGTGTAGCCTTCCTCTGAGCTAGAAAAACTCCTCCAATTCCACCAAAAGTCCAAGGCTAAAAGTATAAAAGTTTATTGATTTCCATTAAGCCAAAATACATTGTAGAAACAATGATGGTGTGTTTCTGTCTATATTGTATCTTGGCTTGACAAAGGCCACACAATGCCGAAACGTTGTTGTTTTATATTTGAAGGTGGAAATCGGTATAGATTAACTTGAAGAAACTGGGATTGGACATCTATTAGCTCAGCTCCATCTTTGTCTTGTTTTCGCATGTACTGTCTTTATAACAGTCTATGATATATATAATGATGATATGACATGAATTGTTTATTTTAGCCTGCTGACCAGCTTCTGGAAGGGCCCATGGTAACTGTTTTAGTGCCGCGGCCTCTTCGTTTTTTCTACCTGCCTATAATCATGCTTGTACTCAGTGGGAGCATGATACACTACTCAGAACAGCCAATAGGAAAAGTATGGGGTCATGATTACAAACAAGATCACAAACAGATGTAAATGTTGAAGAGACCACATTGCTTGCGCAAATGCCATTGCCCCTTTACACATTTGATCATCGGTGTTGCGTGGAGTCGAACCCCACTGATCAGATATTGATGGCCTATCCTGATGATAGACCATCAGTTTTTAAAACCTGAAAATATTAATATTAATCTCTATGGAGCGTTGGGGGAGGGGAGGTTTGAGACCCCTCCAGAGCTACTTAGGCCCAATGTCCATAGGCGGATCTGATTTGCAGAATCCGCTCGGTTGATCCACGAATCAAGCCGCCCGTAGGGAAGCATGGGCGTCCGCACATGAATTAAAGCATGCGGATTTGTTTTGCAAAATGTGATTGTTCCTAGCAAGAGAAACTACGTGGTCTTGTAGAGATATGATACCTTTTAATGGCCTACAAAAATACATGATGTAATAGCGAGCTTGTGAACCTCTCGGGCTCTTCGTCTGATTTGTTTTGCGGAACTTTTGGTCTGGAAAACAAATTGCAGCATGCTCTATTTCTATGTGGTTACCGCACTGATGGCTTCCATTGAAATCAATGGAAACTGTCCGATCTGTGGCCCATCTACATCTGAATTGCAGATGGTTCGCGGATTCCACGTGAAGCAGGAGTTAAAGAAAACAAAAACCTCTACTGCGCATGTGCGGCGGCGCAGCGGCCCGTGCTTCCGCACACATCTGTAGTGTGAAGAAAATAGAAGAACCGCAGTATCCTCGGGCAGGGTCGATTCCACTGTGGGCTCCCACATGCAGAATCTGATCTGCCCATGGACATTTGGGCCTTAGGGTGCATGATAGTGACATGGACAGAACCGTGTGTGAAATCAACACTTTGAATTCAATGTGTTTATACACAAGTTATTTTTATTTTCTTGCAGAGATGCTGTGAGTTTGAAATCTCGATGGATTCCTATTTTTGGGTGATTCCTCATGAGGAATTGCCCATTTCTTCCTACGGGATCTTTAAAAAGAATTGCATCACACTCGCATACCATACAATTTGCATGCATGTGCGATGAGATTTTAATAGGGATGAGCGAGCGTACTCGGAAAAGCACTACTCGCTCGAGTAATTTGCTTTATCCGAGTATCGCTGTGCTCGTCCCTGAAGATTCGGGTGCCGGCGGGGAGCTGCAGGGGAGAACGGGGAGGAACGGAGGGGAGATCTTTCTCTCCCTCTCTCCCGCCCGCTCTCCCCTGCTCCCCGCTGCGACTCACCTGTCAGCCGCAGCGGCACCCGAATCTTCAGGGACGAGCACAGCGATACTCGGATAAAGCAAATTACTCGAGCGAGTAGTGCTTTTCCGAGTACGCTCGCTCATCTCTAGATTTTAACTAATAAAAACCGTTGGAAACACTTGCGATTTTTTTTTTTTCTTATATAAACGCATGTGAAAGTAGCAAGTACATAGATGCAATTTTGTTTTTTAAACATACACGCATTGTGTTCGCATCCAGAATCGCAATTCTACAAATGTGAAATCAGTCCCAGGTTTTATGTATTCCCCACTTGCAAATGAATTGGTCATTCCCCACTGTGCACATTATCATGTTTAATACGAGGTGCTCTGAAAGTGGATTAATTGTGGACTGCTTTGCGAATGTAACCTTTTCAAGCGTCTGCAATCCTCTTCCAGCTATTCTGGTTCAAAGAAGACTAATTGTTGTTGATTCCGAGGTCAGTCATCTATTCGCTTTTTAATCATATGTTCTTTGGATGTTCTCACTCTCCTCCCTTCTCACTTATTAGGTGGAGTGGTTAAGAAATGAAGACATTATTGACCCTACTCAAGACACTAATTTCCTCATAACAATTGACCACAACCTCATAATTAAGCAAGCCCGGCTTTCCGATACCGCCAACTACACCTGCGTTGCTAAGAATATTGTTGCCAAGCGCAGAAGTACCACCGCGACCGTCATAGTTTATGGTATGTATTACGAAAAATGCCATAGCTTAATTCCATAGTTTCTCACATTGATTGGGTGTAACAGTGTGGTGATGTGATGTCATCAGTTACGCTACTGTTTTGTAATATGTAATATAATGGGGATTATTTTTTTGGTTGTCATGTGTTACTTATTGATGATCTTTATTATTAGTTTATAGCTTTATTAGGAAGTAAAATGGTTTTCAGATTTTCATCCTTCATACTGAACCACAGGGGTAAAGGTGGAGGGAGTGTTCCATTTATGAATAATAAGTTGTTAGATATACCTATTGAACCCAATGTATCAAAAATAACATTTTAACAAGGACTATATTTGGAAGGTGGAACATACAGAATTTCAAGATACGGTATATAACACCTGCATACATATAGCCTTAAATTCTAACTGAAGTTTTTCAAAACTTTTTTACATTTCATAGACTCATGTCAAAAGTTCTGATCGCTGAGGTTTCGGATGCTGAAACCCCCACCGATGCTATAATGAACAGGCAGAAATACTCAGCTGAGCGCAGTGCCTGTTATATTCATAGATTGATAGAGTTGGAGGGGACCTCCAGGGTCATCGAGTCTAACCCCCTGTTCAATGCAGGATTCACTAAATCATCCCAGACAGATGTCTGTACAACCTCTGGTTCAAGACTTCCATTGATGGAGAACTCACCACCTTCTGTGGCAACCTGTTCCGCTCACTGGTCACCCTCACTGTCTAATATCTAATCTGTCTCCACCCCTTCAGTTTCATCCCATTGCTTCTAGTCTTTCCTTGTGCAGATGAGAATAGGGCTGATCCCTCTGCACTGTGACAGCCATTCGCCATTGTTATTTTAAGTGGTGTATGGGCTCAATAGACTTCTTATAAAAACCTGTACACCACTGTACAAAAATGGGCACAGTGCTCAGATGAGGGTTTCTGCCTGTTAATTTTGGCAAATGGTGGGGATCCTAGCACCTGGACCCTCCACCGATCAAAACGTTTGACATATCACTATGACATATCAAATATTTTAAAACTGTTTAACTGTTACAGCGCCTCGTTACATTGCAAAATTTGTTTAAAAAAAAACTTTTGATGACAGCAAATGAAGTCTGAAGTTTGTAAAAAAAAAAAAAAAAAGTTTTAAGAAGTCTCATCAGCTGCAGTAACATTAGAAACACCGAATGGTATTGTTACACCCAATAGGCCACGTCTATGAAGTGAGCCAAAAGAACAGAAATGCACAACCAAGTATTCCATCAGTAACATAGTATGTAAGGCTGGAAAAAGACACATATCCAACCAGTTCAGCCTATTACCCCCCAATGTTGATCCAGAGGAAGGCAAAACAACCCATTGTGGTACAAACCAATTTTTCCAATTTAAGGGGAAAGAAATTCCACCCTGACTCCAATCGAAATAATCCCCGGATCAACAACCCTTCAAGCCAGTGTGTTCTATCCCAGCTTAACTGAAGAAGAGGCTGTGCATTGATACGTGTTTATCTGCTGGTTCACAAATTTGATACAATAAAGAATATCCTTCACACTTTTAATGCTGCTACTTTTTGGAGAGCTGCGTCCGGCACCAGATTTTTAACCATTTCCCACACGTCTTCAGACATTTAGCATTTATATTATATTGCACACTGGAAAGGGCATTGTCATGAGGAGGCTTATGAAGAAGATCCTACAGCAGAGTGGTGTAGGGTTGAGCAGGCTTATATAGGATCTTCAGTAGGCTTAAGATATGAAGTCAGGGAGAAATCTTTAGCATATTCATTTAACATATGTGCAATATAACTAGAGTTCATGTCTTAATAAATATCTGTAAATGTCAGGCACAGAAATCTACCTTGTCTGTAATCGGGAAATCTTCAGCCAGTTTCATTCTGTATAACAATTACCCAAAACAGCCTGCCATGGAGGAACTCTTCCCTCCGCAGATAGCTGTCTGCAATGTGCTAGAAGGGAGAAGCAATATTGACTGTGCTTATTGTTCAATCGACTTCAGACCTTTTTTATTTTACTGATTGTGAAGGCCGTGTACATGTTTGCTATAAATACACATAACCACAACGACCATTACTGGAACGGATTAGTATTAAAGCTGCTCGATTTAGAATAAAACCATATAGACAGTTGGGCAGTTTTAGCTGATGCTTGAGTTTACATTCCATAGGAACTTGTTTAATCCATGGGTTTTACTCGTTGCACCAATAGAACGCTACCAAAAATTCAACGCAGTGCAAGTCTGCCCCAACACTAATGCAAGACCGTTGTAAAGAAAGTTTGGTATTGTCAAATGAAAAGATGTTTCCTTTAAAGCACACATGCCAAGCATAAGGCCTGAGGGCCGATCTGGCCTCATTTTATGTGTCCCGTGGCCATGCAGCAACCTAACAGGTATTTCAATTATCCAGCCTGCAGGAATGGCCCAGTAGCAGTCTGTGACCACTGACCTCTTCCCCACGCCATCCTGTTGGCAGAGCAGACGCTGAAGGGAGAGGTCAGCGGTCACAGGCACAGCAGGAGCTTCCGCCACCGCTGGACAAGGCCTGAAGACCGGGTGAGTGGAATGCCTGTAGGGATGCTGCCCGGCCCCGAGGCCAATAGGGGGTTCACTATTACTACTGCAGCCCCTGTGGGAGTCAGTATTAATGCTGGGACTACAATGAGGGTCCCTATTACTACTGGGTCCACTATGGGGGTCCCTATTACTGGGTCCACTATGGGGGTCCCTATTACTGGGTCCACTATGGGGGTCCCTATTACTGGGTCCACTATGGGGGTCCCTATTACTGGGTCCACTATGGGGGTCCCTATTACTGGGGACACTATGGGGTCCCCTATTACTAGTGGGGCCACTATGGGAGTAACTGTTACTACTGGGATCACTATGGGGTTCCATATTACTACTGAGGCCACAATGGAAGTAACTGTTACTACTGGGACCACTATGGGGGTAACTGTTAATCCTAGGATCCCTATGGGGTTGCCTATTACTACTGGGGCCACTATGGGAGTAACTGTTACTACTGGGACCACTATTGGGGTATATGTTACTACTGGGTCCACTATGGAGGTAACTGTTACTACTGGGTCCACTATGGGGGTAACTGTTACTACTGGGACGACTATGGGGCACTATTATTACTGCGGCTACTAAGGGGTTACTATTACTATACAATCTTACAATTACAATCATCCCTTTGAAGATGAGTTAGACACCCCTGCTTTAAAGGGGTTGTCCCGCGCCGAAACGGGTTTTTTTTTTTTCAACCCCCCCCCCCCCGTTCGGCGCGAGACAACCCCGATGCAGGGACCTAAAGAAAGCTTACCGGAGCGCTTACCTGAATCCCCGCGCTCCGGTGACTTCTATACTTACCGGTGAAGATGGCCGCCGGGATCCTCTTCCTCCGTGGACCGCAGCTCTTCTGTGCGGTCCATTGCCGATTCCAGCCTCCTGATTGGCTGGAATCGGCACGTGACGGGGCGGAGCTACACGGAGCCGGCATTCTGCACGAGCGGCTCCATTGAAGAGAGCAGAAGACCCGGACTGCGCAAGCGCGGCTAATTTGGCCATCGGAGGGCGAAAATTAGTCGGCTCCATGGGAACGAGGACGCTAGCAACGGAGCAGGTAAGTAAAAAACTTTTTATAACTTCTGTATGGCTCATAATTAATGCACAATGTATATTACAAAGTGCATTAATATGGCCATACAGAAGTGTATAGACCCACTTGCTGCCGCGGGACAACCCCTTTAAAGGATCTGTCCTTTGAAGATTTTTTAGATAGAATCTAGTGTAATGAACCGATCTTCAGTGATCAACCTTTTTCATCAGGGGATACCATGATTGACTGGCCTATACAAAATGTAGTGTTACATGGCAGGAACTCAAATGAATAGCTGTGCATGTAGTACTTGGCTAGATGGCTGGATCACGGAGGGTACCCAAATCTACGATAATAGCACATATGAACAGGTGGTTTGTGAGACAACAAAGAGAGTAAAATAAAGTTTGCATAAAAGTTTTAGTGTGTGGTGCGAGGCATGATGCCTCACCCGTTACTCAGTACAGTAAAAATCATTGTCTAGTGTCAGGGCCCTTTTACACGGAACGATAATCATTCACATCCCTGCTGGATCGTGGTAATCTGAACAATATCATTCAGTGCAAATGCTTGCAGCGACCGAACAACGAATGAACGATAATTCATTTGTTGTTCAGTTTCTGCATGCATAAAAATTGAATGATGATCGTCCCACGTGAACAGGCAGTATCATCTACGAACAAGTGCTTGCTTATTGGGATGGAGGCGGGTCGCTGGGGTGATCTCCGGTGCGTCCCGACTCCAATAACTGAGTGCTGATCGCTCCTGTGTGAAGAGGTTATCACTGGGATGACTATTGGGCTCTTGTGCACCTGACATTCATCCCATGTAGAAGGGCCCTTACACTGATTTTTGCAGCAGGCCTCGTATTGAAGAGATTGGAGCTGTAGACCTGATTTCTTAATCATTAACTGTGGAAACCACAACAATAATGGTTAAATTAATCAGGAAAACACATGAGACAATTCAGAAATGAATGGCATTCATTAGGGACAATACGCATACTTTAAATCCAAGGAAATCATAATAATTTGACTGATGCTTAATTTTTCTGCACAGAAAAGCTTGCAATTCAAGTAGCAGATGTCTGCAGCTCCAGAACTAAAGACCGCTTTGCATCTTTCAGAGTAGTAAATTAATTACATCTGCTTATAATTAAATAACCATAGCACCTGTTATTAGGGTTTGTGTGCCAACCTTACCCAGCCGACGGTGGGTGGCATAGAATTTTCCAGACTGGACTTTGGCTTACCAGATGGTTATAAATATTTTCAAGTCATTAGTTAAGACAACTATTATTTTTCTTTGCTGATTTTTCCTCTGCGTGTTATCAGCATTGATATGTTTCAGGAGCCATCAGCCCTCGGCTTCTTGTAAAATGGAATTACAAATGGCCGCTTACAAATTAATCTGCATTTTTCTTGCCTTAGTGAATGGCGGATGGTCATCCTGGTCAGAATGGTCTCCATGCAACAACCCCTGTGGACGGGGGATACAGAAGAGGACAAGAATGTGTACAAATCCAACCCCTCTAAATGGTGGCGCTTTTTGTGATGGTCAACCATTCCAGAAGCTAACCTGTACCACTATGTGCCCAGGTATTTGTGCATTCTTGCAGTAATAGACGCAATGCTAATGCTTATTAGGTAGTAGGTCATGTGTAGTTATATATGAAGTCTTGCAGACTTAGAGTACCTGCACTTTCAGAAAACTTTGATCAAAAGTTTTGATCAGTGGAGGTCCCACTGCTGCGACCCCCAATGAACACTAGAATGAGGGGGGCTGCTACACTCAACCGATCGCTGTGCATCTTCGGCTATGTTCACTCATTTTCGGCTACCTCTGGCAGGTAAAGACAGCCTCATAGAGGTGTATGGTAAGGTAAAGTCCCCTGGTCCAAGCACCGAGTCATGACTGACTCCTAGGGTGACGGCACATCATGACGTTTTCTTGGCATACTGTTTTTTTGTGGGGTGGTTTGCCATTGCCTTCCCCAGTCCTCTTATAGAGGTGTACAGGAAGCTGCTTCTTTGAGACTGGCTTCAGCTGCCGAAAGTTGCCGAAAAAGAGCAAACACAGCCGCGGAGGCACAGCACTGCAGCCCCCTCATTGTAGCAATGAACAGGGGTCTTGGCAGTGGGACCACTGCTGATCAATACTTTTGACATGCCAAAAGTTTTCTGGCAGTGTGGGTACTGTTTTATTATTCTATTTCTACATCTTGCTTGATTTATGGTTTGCAGTTGATGGAGGATGGACTGAGTGGAGCAAATGGTCAGCCTGCAGTACTGAATGCACTCATTGGAGGAGCAGAGAATGTAACGCGCCTACTCCCAAAAACGGGGGTAAAGACTGCAGTGGAATGCTGTTAGACTCCAAAAACTGCACCGATGGCTTGTGTATGCAAAGTAAGTGTTGTATAATTATTAATCCTTGTGGATGTTGTGTGTTTTAGCTCTACTTTCAATATAAGCCCCAATATTTTGTTTGTTGCTAACTAATGACTGTTTAAAGGATTCAAATTTGACAAGTAAGCTTGTCGACCCATTTTCCATATATATGTTATAGGCCAACTATTTATAATGCTTTTATGCTGTCCATTTATAATGCTTTTAAATGACCATTAAGATAATGCATATAGTTTGGAGGGGTTGTCCCTTTGTGATGGGCAAATAGAAGAAGACACGGGATGTTGCCTTGGTTTTTACATATCTCAGATTCTAACCATAGTTGGAAAATTTTCTACATATTCCATCATTGTTTACATTTTTTCTCCTAATTGTCTCATTTCTCATGGTCTTTCATTGTGATCGCTCCATCCGTCACCTTGAACACTAATTTCATTTTGGTTTTTGTTTCTAACAGACAAGAGAGTGTTAGGTGAGCCAAACAGCCATTGTAAGTTTCATTTCATCACTTTAATTTTTGTTCATCCTCTTTTTATGTTTTTGTTTGCTTATTTTGCATGATTGATCACTTTGCCTTCATTGAATCGGCAGCATTGGGGTCGTGTGACTTTACACTTTGCTCAATTTGCGGCATCTGTCACAGCAGCACATGCGCAGGGAAAGTAGTCCTCACAGTGCGATCTACAGTGTTGTAAAAAACAGAAATAAAGACACCGTGTGGTAGAATAAGCCATCAATTCAGCCATCCAATAAGGCATCTAGTGGGACTTATTTACGCCATACCGATTTGGGGCGGTAAAACATCTAGTGCATTGAGCATGTAAAAATATTTAGATGGTATTAAAGGAAACCTTTCACGTTAATCATATCGCTCTATTTACAGGCAGTATATTAGAGAGTATGGGTGGTTTCACAACTACGTTCAGGGTTCCGGTTTTCTGTTTTATTCAGAGAGTAGGAGAGAGGAAGGGGACAGATCTGTTCAATGATTTACAGCTCTCTCTGTATGCACATTCTCCTGTAACTTCCCCACCGACATTTAAGTGACTCTCCGATCCTGGACAAAGATGGCCACACCTCTATCGTGACTGCCTGATGCACACTGTGCATTAGTATGTTTGATTGACCAGTGCTTCCCCAATGAACAGTGCTTACCAGTCAGAGCAAGATGTAGTGTTTTAGGCTACTAATGCGTACTAATGCACAGTGTACATCAGAGAGTTAGAGATGCGGTTCGGCCATCTTTGCTTTTTCGGACCTGGAGGGTTGCTTTAAATAATTGTTACAACATATACTGAATCTTTTCAGCAACACGTTATCAATCGGCTTCCTTCCTCCTGCTCTGTAACATGCTTCCTGTAGATAGAGCAGCATGTTCAACCAAACAGATTCATTTAAAGTGGTTGTCCAATGAAAAGAACTTATCAACTATCTACATGATAGGTCATGAGTGTCAGATCGGTGAGGTCCAACCACTGGGACAGTCATGAGAACACGGGTCCCAAAATATTCCCGAATGAATGGAGGTGTGGATGCGCATAAACACTACTGATGTGTTGATTTCTATGGCACTGCCGGAGATAACCTTGGCTATCTGCGGTTCCCGTAAAGATGTACATGTCTCATCTCCTCTCCATTTGAACAGAGACACTCAAGACCCCTGTTCTCCTGATCTGTGGGGTTCTAGTGATTGAACCCCACCGACCCTTAATTCCTATCCTACGATGAGGGAATTGGTTCTTTTCATGGTACATTCCTTTAAAAGACTCCCTGATGAATGATTATAATAGTAAACTTCCCCTTAAAGATATTGTAACAGTTAACAAAAATAGCCATCTCTACTACTTTAAAAGGCCAAGTGTAATTTTAATCACATTCCCCTTTAGCTCTTCTATGTTTAATGAACCTAAGTGCAGTTCGCATTGTCAGAATGGCAACATCAGCAAATAACTTTTTTGGGGTATAAAACTAGTTACTGCATTGTCGGGAAGATGTAAAATAGCCTTCATCTTTCAAGCAGTAGACCGTTTATTACATACATTATATGAAATTGCTGTATAAACAGGGTCTGTGGAGGAGCAATTAATTAAAGTACTTCATAAAATATTAAAATAACTTGTATAAATTATTTAAAACAATTATACATTGCTCCAGGAAGAGAAGGGTTGGAAGGAGAACAATAAACACTTGTAGCAAAAACAAAATTCACCTGCAGGAACCGCCCCATGACAACACTTTGCTGCAATTGACTGAAATATTCAACTGTGTGTTCTACTGCAGAAAGCAAGGCGAGAATCTGATTAGTTACTTATAGAATGTAGCGAGGGAGTGATCGTCCTTGAAAGATATTCTAGAAGGAAGGTTGATGTGTAGAGAAGACAAGGTTTTGTTGTGGACTTTAGATGGGATTGTAGTCAACTGGGAATAAAGTCAACCACACAATTTGATGACTCGGAAACTAGAAATGTCCATCTTGTGCATTGTGTTATGTTCCTTAGTAATGGGAATTAAGTTGAATACTACAGTATATTTAAGAAATACATACAGCATGCAGCTATTAGTCAAAGGCGTTGTGTCATCTCAACAACACCTCTACATTGACCTTATCAGGGCAAATATACTGTTTGCTTGGGCCGTCATATGAAGACCAAGCTCACATGAGAGTGTGCTGACAGTGTATTACGTGTGCAGGTTTCCAAGAGTAATAGACTGTACCAATCTGCCATAGGCTCCCGCGTTGCTGCGCACATGTATCGCTTGAAATGTGTGAACAAAAGAAATTGCAGCGTGTTCAATCTTGTACACGCTAAGATTGTGCATGGCTGGCAATTGCTGGCACACAACAATACTGCAATGTTGGAAACAATGTCATTGTGTACTTGCTGCATGCCGCGCAGGTGGCTCTTGCGGGCGGACCACTGCAAATCACACTCGTGTGAGCCCGGCATAATTAAGTTGGCTATGCCTCCTTTTAACTTTCATTTTCTAATTGAATGTTTAGTTGGCTGAAAATGGGTATGAAAAGCATAAGTGATAGCTGATTGATTCAATATAGTAAAATGGGTATTCCCACCTGGGACTCTTGTGGAATAACCACAACATATATCGTAAAAGTCCAATAAGTGTGGGACCTGGGACCTTCATCTATCTCAAGATCCAAGTCCAGCGATCCCCGATCCGACTGTATGTGGTGGTCAGAAGTTACAGAAACAGTGGAGCAGGCTGTTTTATGTTGTTCCCATAACTTCCATATAAGTGAATCAGAGCTACAACAACAGGGTGGCACAGCGAGTTACCATTATTTCTGCAGCAGCTGAATTATAGAAACCGCATATATAGCTCACGGTGTTACGCTGTTTCTGTAACTCCTATTCACTTCTGTGGAAGTTATGGAAACCGTAGTGCAGGGCGCTCGGCTGTTCCTGTACTTCCATCCATCCTAGCTGTGACATGCAAAGGAGTATTCCCATTTGGGCCAAGATGAGAATACCTCTTTAAATAACTACATACAATTTTCGTGGGTTATTGCAGTGTAGATATTGCATTAGCTGGTTGTCTGAAACCCATTATAAAGTATCAACAAGCAGTGCTCAGTGACAATCCAAGTTTAAGCCTAAAACATTTGCCAAATTTTGGTTTTCAATTTGGCGCATTATATCACAAATGTAAAAACGTCAGCGAGTTCCGCCTACAGTTGTGGACGAGAAGTTGCTTAGCGATATTTTGTCCTTTTTCTTCAATAGTGTTGGACTCAACAGGAGATGTGGCCCTCTATGCTGGTCTAGTCGTTGCCATTTTCATCTTCATCGTTATCCTCATGGCTGTCGGGATAGTTGTGTACAGGCGCAACTGCCGTGATTTTGACACGGACATCACCGATTCCTCAGCTGCACTTACAGGAGGCTTTCATCCCGTAAACTTCAAGACCTCTAGGCATGGTATGGCTAATATGCTTGACCCCATTACCTATCCACTACTGTGAATGCTCATTAACTGTCATATTCTGAGGTGCTGGCAGATGGTGTTAATAACAAAACAGATGAAGCCAATAACTGCAATATTCCATACAGGGAATTGTAATTACTGACTGTATGTTTTTTGTAATTACTGTCTGAACTTCTCGGAGATCTGCCATTTAATAAGTACATATGTGTTCTACACAGTGTGGTATTACAGTGTTATGTATTCCTCAATACATTGAGATTTAGAATGATTTCTAAAATATGTTTCAATGCGCTGTCATGATAAAAATGTTTGCCTTTTTAGTCTTCTTTCCTTTGTGTCTTTATATAGAAAATTTACATAGTAGAATTGTTCTATTTTGGAGCAGAACATAGGTGTGATACAGAATAGATCAGGAGCCAATCTTTGAATGAATGAGTCAAGCACTGTTTTGGACACCTATATTAAAGGGGTTTTCTAGGAGTTAAAAAATTGATGATCTAGCTGCAGGCTAGATCATAAATAAAAGATCAGCTTTGGTCAATGAAAGTGAAGTTAATGTGATCTGTTCCTGCAGTACCAGAGTGATCTGCTTCCTGCAGGGGATAGATGGTCAACTGAAGAGCTGATCGGCCGGGGGTACCAGGGCTAACATTGGACTTCCGTTATTCAGCTTATTGAATAGGTCATACATTTTTAAGAGTTGGAAAACCCCTTTAAACGTAAGCCTGATTAACATTGTAACTTAGTAAATTAGTTGTTGTTCTAAACAAGAGTTTACTTGGTGTTGCATTGTTATCAAGCAAGAGTTTACTTGGTGTTGCATTTTTGTTAAAGAAACACGATCACATTTTCATTTTCAGCAGTTATCATTAGGTAACGTTATATGCTTTGCAGTTAAAAAGTCTGATCCAGCGCTATATCCCAATACTGGTGTCCTATATTGAAATAACAATGGCATACTTGAATAGGAAGGCATGGATACGCTACATGATAGTATGACGCATGCACCGGTGGGGGCCCCAGAACATGGATTTCAGTTTTGTGTTGGGGCCCCTGTAAGAGCTCGAAAGTAAAACCCAATTGCAACATTGAAGAGTATCATATCAGAATCAGAAATCAATTTTCCACATCCTCGTAAGTCCCATGGGACCGCTGCTATGAGCAAAGTAAGGAAAAGGTAATCGAATTGCTACTTCTGTTATGATACATGCATGGAAGCGTTCGACCGTGCAGTCCAGGGCTGACGCTTTCATTGAAGGACCGTGTTAGTGAATGTCGAAGAATCGATTCAGTGCAGATGCAACGCAAATTATTAGTAAGTTCACAAACCAATCAGAAGACAATGCAAATTTCAGTGTGAATGTGTGGGTTGGAATTGGGTGCAATCGTCTCATTGGACTTGTGTTCATTCCAAGGACTCTCAACTTGAATCGGTACCTAAATCTCTTTACGGTGGATGACTTTCTGGTTGGTCTGTCCCTATCGTAGCAGGAGTACACTTCTAGTACACTTTCCTTACTTCAGGCATAGCAGCAGTGCCACGGGACATAGAGAGACGTGGAAAACAGATTTCTGCTTCTCTCATATGGTATATCTTCAACTATGCAATTGGGTTTTACTCTCTATCTCAACACACAATTGAAATCCATGTTCCGCAGCCCATGCACCAGACCATCGTGTAGCGCATCCATGTCTTCCTATTCAAGTACGCTAGTGTTATTTCAATATAGGATACCCGTAGTGAGATATAGCGGTGGATCCGGCTTTTTGACTACACTCTGTAGTATTATATATAGTAGTCTATGCCATGTCTAGATGGATACCGCATGATGTCTTTGGCCATTAAGTCAGGGGCTACAGCTGTAATAAAATGTTACTTCCGTCCAAAAATTCTAATAAGGCTATTATACAAATATAGCACACTGACTGGATGCCAAGTTTGAGAGTCATAAATGTCTTAATGAAGGTCAAGTAATTTCTTTTCTTACCTCCACAGTCATTGTCACCCTTGCAATTAATAATCCTAATCTAATTATAGCCGTTATGTAGATTAGAGATCCCTTATTATTCAGTATGGTCTAGACCAATCTTTCGCAACTCAAATTCTGCTCAACAGGTCATGTTTTCAGGATGTCCTCAGCACTGCACAGGCGATGGAATTATTGTCAGTGCTTCAGAAAATCCCATCTATAAAATATCCTTATGACGTGTTGGGGTGACTTCAGGACTGGAGTTGGGAAACGCTGAGCTAGACAACAGCCACTTACAAATGTGATATCTACATTAACAAGCGTCACAATTATGACTTCTTAATGTTTTTCATTGCAGATAATTCTCATTTATTGCACCCATCAATGCAGCCAGACTTAACTGCCAATGCTGGTATATATCGAGGCCATATGTACGCATTACAAGATTCTGCAGACAAAATTCCCATGACCAACTCTCCATTGTTAGATCCACTACCAAACCTAAAGATTAAAGTCTTCAATTCTTCCCCAGTGGGGTTATCTCCTGGGATACACGATGACTTGCTTGGTCCTAAATCCATAGGGTCTTACCCATCAGATACCAACATCATTAATGCAAGGAACAAAACTATAAGTAGCCAGCATCTCCTGACATTGCCACGGGACTCTAGTAACAGTGTGACGGGGACGTTTGGAAGCCTTGGCGGTAGACTGACTTTCCCAAACACAGGTAAGGGGGACATTGAAGCCATATTTACACCTTTATTGCCACAAGTATGTTACCCTGTGCCACTATTATTGTTGTACTTGTAAGCGGCTCTTAATGTTTGTTAGTGTTAAACTGTTTACTTGACTAAAAATCCAGGAGACTGTAGGACTTGTGGATTATTATGTTTGCCATCTATGGCATTATTTCCTATTCAGACCATGCAGAGCACCTGTTTAACGTTTAACATAAAGTGTTTTCTAACAGACGCCTGTCAAGTTGCGCCGTATATACAAAGTTTTTTTTTTGTTTACGTATGTGCCAATAATGCCATTAAAAGCTGCGGAAATGTCAGCACATTGGCATTAGTATAAATTGTACTTTAACGTAATTGGTACTGTAACGTACTTGTGTAGAATAAAATGTGCAATTACCGCTTCTAATAGTGGCATGTTCATAACCCATAATATTACAAAATGACGATGTGTATTTTTAGTCTGTGTCTTTTTAAAAGAGCAATGGATACACACGCTTTGTCAAAAATCAATCCCCCCCTAGAGGAAGTTGGCATTTTGCTGCAGAACACTGCATGCAGTGCCATCTCAGGCAGATATGTAAATGATGGGAGTTGTGGTATGATGAGATGAATGGTCTTGTTACCTGAGGCCCTAAAAGTGGTCACCCCCTTGCCCTATAAAAGGCTCTCAGAGGCTTCTTGTATGCAGTGATCTCTTCTTCCGCTTGTGTAGAGCTTGTTGACCTCTAGATACCTCTACGATGCAATCCAAGAGATCTCGCCCAGTTAAAAAAATTTTGAGAAGGGGCAAATTATTGGAATGCAAATAGCTGGATGGTCATGTTAATGAATTGCCCTCCATCTGGGCTGTTCTGAGCAGACTGTTAGGAGGTGTTGACAAGACGGCCAGGCTCAGGACCCCCCTACAGACCACCAGAAGAGGATTGTCTTATTGTCCAAAAAGCACAAGCAGCTCCAATTGTTTCTTTGTCCACCATCCAGAGACAGGTGGCGCCATTCTTACACCCCTGTGTCTGTCAGAAGCATTTCTAAATGCTTGGCTGAAGGACATTTGGTCTCATAATACCCATTACATGTACTGCCTTTGACATCCACCCACTATCACAGTGGTGTCGTTAAAGATGAAACTGGACTTCTAGGGGATGGAACCAAGTTGTCTTCAGTGACAAACCCATGCTGTTTGAGGATTAAGGATGTCCATGCTCATGTTTGAAGACCTCGGGGTGAGTGTCTCAATCCTGCCTTTGCTGTGGAATAGCACACTGCCCCACTGCTGGCGTGATGGTCTGGGATGACAAGGGACAGTGGCAGCTCAGTGATATGTTAAGGACATCCTGCAGCCACATCTGTTCCTCTCATGGCAGCTTCCAAGAGGCAGCAGGATAAAGCACGGCCTCACAGACAAGGGAGTCACAGAAATGCCTCTAACACTGTCACACTTCCGTGGGTGCCCGGTCATCAGATAAATCGCCAATTGAACATGTATGGGTCCATCTGGGAAGTCAACTTCGACAGCCTATGAGTTTTCACGATCTAGAGGCTCAGTTACAGCAAATGTGGAGCAATGAGCTGCAGGATATCATATGGAACCTGTATGCCTCCATGCCCATATCTTGTATCCAAGTTAGAGGCGGTACAACAGGGTACTATCGCCTCCCTACAAGGGGTCAGTTCTCCACAATAAATGATCCTTTTTGCTCTGATATTGTAATCGCTTAGTTATTTCAACGTTCCAATCACACAGAGAAAGTTTCAATCTATTCTGAAAACTCCTTCTAGGTGCTTAATGTTTTTGACAACGAGTGTAGTACCATTCCTACTGTTCTGATGGGTCTGGGATTTGGTTTAGTATATGGCTATGTGTTATGACATAACCTTATGTCAAAGCTTTGTAAGGCTAATTTTATGCAGAATAATTAAATCCAAGTGGTATCTAGTCTAAAGATCTATATCTGTACTAGAAAATCTTGTTACTTGATTGGCACATGGTGACTTAAGCATGACTACGCCATGTCCAGATGGATGCTAATGTGGCTGTAAGGAGGGTGGGATCCTTTCTAGCACTGTTTTATGCTCTTTTGGTATAAATACACATCTTGTTTTACAGGAGTGAGTTTGCTGATACCACATGGAGCTATTCCACAAGGAAAATATTATGAAATGTATTTAATGATTAACAAGAGAGAGAACACAGTGTAAGTATTTAATTTTTACCGTCTAAATCCACTTTTCACGTTCTAAATCAATTGAAATAACATCCTGCTGGCACAAATTTCCATTGACTTATATGAGGGGCCTTTCTTGCTTTGCACAAAGTTTCATACAACCACATTCCGTTTGTGAGTTTGTTATTCCACTCAGCAAATGTCCTTTTAATGCTAGCCTTGCATTCAGCACAGTTGCCCTATAAATGAATGTTACTAGCCTAGTTATTTTATGTCACATTGTTCTATAGCTGGATGGATGTGTTAAATGACAGAATGCCCATTGACTAGACATTTCATACTGATGGATAGTCCATGACACATATATGGTTGGCTGTACACATAGGATAAATTTTGGCCAAATGCGTGTTCAGGCAATAGCTATCTCTCTCGAACCTCCCATACATGTGTACTCTTGGCTCAGTCACGTGTGTGTGTGTGCCTTAAAGGGAACTCGTCACATTAAAAATGCTGTCCATTCTGCAGGTAGCACGTCATAAAAAAAATGCGGGGATTGAATTTGCAGCCTTCAGGTCGTGAGCAAGAGTTTAGGTCTGCATTTCTACTGCCGTAGCACTCTGCGCCGCACGAGGCTTGTAGGATGAGCTAAGCAGATTGATATATTTTGTTTGTGGGAAAATATTCAGTATAACTTGTATTTTTTTCATTTAAATCTCGCTCATTTTGGGTTTAGAAGTCCACTGGGCGGTCCTATCAATGATTGACAGCATTTTATTACTGTACATATAGAAACAGCTGTCAATCACTGATGGCTCCACCCATTGGACTTCTAAGCCCAGAATGAGCAAAGATGCAAGTTCTTCTAACTTTATAACTGCTGAACTGCAGTTTGGAGAGCATCAAACTGACATAATCCCTTTAACCCCTTGAGTGGCACGCCCGGAAATTTTCCGGGACGAGCTCCACTGCTCATAGCGAGATAGCCCGGACGATTTCCGGGCTATGTATCACTATGGGAGCTGCAGAGCACAATGCCACAAGCTGTGACAGTGTGCTCTGCCTTCAAGTCCCACAGAGAACAAAGCAAGGGCTTTGAACAACAGAAGCAGAAGATATCAGCAGAAGATATCAGCAGAACAACAGAAACAGAAGATATCAAAAAATACAACTTGTCCCGCAAAAAACAAGCCCTCATATGGCTGTGTCAATGGAAAAATGAAAAAGTTATGGCTCTTGGAACGCAACTGCAAAATGAGTTGAAATTCAATGATTAGACCATTTAAAAAACCTGCCCTGGTGGGCACAACAGGGTGGTAGGAAACCCCACCACTCAAGGGGTTAAACAGAAAACAGGGTGAGTAAGCTGCTGACGAGACACCTTAGGTGGTGGTTTATCTCCCTCAGAACAAAAGAATCAGGCAAGTTGAAATAGAAGTGCCTGGTCCTTATCTCCCCTGACATCTGTTGTCTTGAAAGAGTCGAGGGGCCCCCATACACATTTGATGATTGGCAAAACTTGGCTAATATAGAACCCCAATTCCAAAACAGTTGGGACGCTGCATAAAATGTAAATAAATGTAAAGCAAAAAAGAATGCAATGATTTGGAAATCTCATCTAACCATATTTTATTCAGAATAGAACATGGAACACATCAGAAAACCTTATTCCATTTTATTTATTTTTTAATGGACTAATTTAAAAATTGGCAGCAACACATCTCACAAAAGATGGCAGATGGGTAACAAAAGACTGTAAAAGGGGTACTAATGAATAAACAGCTGGAGGATAAATATTCTACTAAGTCGCATGACTGTGTAGAAGAAGAGCATGCTAAAGAGGCAGAGTCTCTCGGAAGGAAAGTTGTTCAGAGGTTCAGAAATGAGCAGCTAACGACAACTTTCTTTGGCAAAATCTTTCTGCTGAAATCTCAAGCCCCATTTACACGCAACAATTATCGCTCAAAATTCGCTCAAGTGATGTCTTTTGAGCAATAATCGTTTCGTGTAAATGTTACCATCGTTTTCTTTTCAGCTGAACAAGGATTTTTAGTTGAGCTTAAAATCCATTTTTCGGCCGGAGAGTTGATAGCAGGGACCGCACACTGTGTTTCTCCTTGGGAGTACTGATAACATTGTATTCAGCTGCAGTCCCGCTGCAGAACAAAACATCTGTATGCAGATAACAGACCATCTGCTGTTCTCTGCATACAGTGAAAGGAGGCTCATTTACATGCAAATTAAGCTAATAAGCTACTAATTGGAATTAGTTCCCATTAGTAGCTTGTGCAAAATGATTGCGCAAACTATCAATCATCCTATATTTTTAACGAATTTTGAGTGATCATCTTTGTGTGTAAATAGGGCTTTAGGTGCAAATGGCATTCATTAAAGGTTGTTATCTGTAAGGAAACAACTCCTTTTGGTAATGCATGCTCTCACCTTTATCTTCCAGCAAGATAATCTGCAATACTTACTTTTTATGATTCTACAATGTAGCACGAGCGGGTCAGGTCCTCGGCTGTCAGACTATATGTCACCACTCACTTCCGCTACCCAGCCTGGCAATCACGTGAACAAATGGATGCCCTCTGTCACAGCAGAGCTGCAGGGTCCTAGCAGACCCAGATCAGCTCTGTCAGTGACTATTGTCACTACAAAGGGATGCTTTCCCCTGCAACTGGGGCTCCTATGGATGCTTCTCCTATGGATGCCCCAGCTACAGTGGAAAAGTGTGAAATATAAAAAATAAAACTATGTGAGTGACCCCCAGAGGTCTTCTATGAAATCATGAGGAAAAAAATGTTTTAAAAAAAGTTACAAAAGTTAAAATAATTACAGAAATAATTAAAAATGTATAAAAAAGAAAACAACCCACCGTTGATGCCAACCAAAACCATCACCATATGTGCACTGTAATCCAAGACTATACAAATTATATATCAAAATGCACAAAACAAAATAAGGAGCCCATTCCTGTACTTTATTTAATGTAAATATACTAATTTTAAACCACTATAAATTTAAAAATCAATGTTTGTAGTTTTTTTTTTACCCCCAATAAAACAAACAGAAAAAAAAATCGGTGAACAAATATATAAAAAAGTTAGTCCTATATGTCACCGGGAAAAAATGTAGCAAAAATAATTTTGGCAGCTGAAGAAAATGAAATAGGCAGTAAAACCACCACATGGTTAAAATCCCTAAAAAGTATCAGAATACCCTGGTTCTTAAGGGGTTAAACGTTTTTTTTTTAACCACTTAAAATCATGTTTTAAGTGCCAACCACCAGGGTCTCCATTCTAGCAGCTTTGCAATCCACTGCTTGCTTGGTTAATCATTTGGCTGTTCTAGTAACAGGGACATGGGGGCCCTGCTAGTTACTACATGCAACAGAGGGATGGGCATTCAGATGCTGCCTTGCAACTGATTAGAGCAAGGCTGTGCAAGGCAGCATGGGCAGTGTGGGTGCTGAAGTACCAGCCAGTAAACTCCTGGCGGAATGCCTGGTTTAGGATACCCCCCACCTGTAAATGGATTGTAGACAGCAGGGCAGCAAAAAGAATAGGAAAATCTACATTAAAAAACTGAATTGATAGGACTTAAACTGGGTGCAGATAGCATCGGCCAACGAAGACCTGGGCTGCTTTTGAACATTTTTTGAAATCTCAAATACGCTTTCTGTCTGATCACTGATTACTATCTTTTCTTTACAGTCTACCCTCAGAAGGAACACAAACAGTTCTAAGTCCTATAGTGACTTGTGGGCCCACTGGACTTCTGTTGTGTAGACCTGTCATTCTGACCATCCCTCATTGTGCAGAAACGGCCACGTCAGACTGGATTTTACAATTGAAGACTCAGTCTCACCAAGGAAACTGGGAGGTAGGGATATATCAGTAGATAATCTCAGCAGAAAAGGAGTTTTTGTGCCTAAAGGAGTTAACCAGGATTTTAAAATTGATGGTCTGTCCTTAAGTTTAGCAGTCAATATGTGATCTATGAGGTTCTAAGACCATACACCACCGATCTCTTGGCTGAAAGGGCTGCAGCACTTGTGTGAATGAATGGGTTAACCCTGTTATAACGAGCAAGGTGTTCCAAGTACGAACCAGCCTGCAGCCTGAAGAGACTTGCATGATCACAATGGTCCTCTCAAGCAGCTGATTGGTAGACTTAGCTGAGATTTGGACCTTGCAGATATTTATGGCCTATTCTATGAAATTACCCCAGATAACCCCTTTAAATTTGTGTATAGAAACTAGTGCCCACTGGGTGGCAGACTTGCCAAAGACAACTTGTCCAATGCTGAGAAGTCTCCGGCATGGGTCCCATTTTAATTCTACGACCCGTGCACTCGACTCCTTGGGCAGCTTGTTGCTTCAACAACTAGAGCACCCAGCCTGTACAGTTCTTCTCTCCACATGAAGTTACGACTCCTCAAGTTATCTCAAAATATGAATGTCTGTAGAATTGTTTCCATAGTTTGAACATATAATGTCATGTGTAACTATGTCCCTTATAGCAATAACTTAAAGCTGGACCTGATTGTAGACCCATAGTGGGGCTTACAGTCTAATTTTCTTCTCTCATATACAAAGTCTACAGTGGGTCAGTATCAAAGTAGACGTCCATTTCATCTGCATTGCATTGTGATCTCTGTGAATATCCCCTTTCCTTAAAGGGGTTTTCTAGAGAGAATACTATTGATGATCTATCCTACGGATAGGTCATCAATAGTTGATTGGCTGGGGTCTGTCACTCGGGTCAGCTGAGCAGGCACATGCTGTCAGTGCCGCAAATACACAGAGGTCGAAGCTGAAGCAGCGGAAATATCCGCGCCAACCTCTGTGTAGTGGCCGGTGCTTGTAACTGCAGGCACAGCTCTCATTGAAATCAATGCAAGCTGTGCCTGCAGTTATATGTGCTGGCCACTAAACATAGGTCTGTGCAGAGACTTCCGCTTTGACCCCTGTGTATTTGCACAGCATGCACCTGCTCAGCTGATCAGTCGGGGTCCTGAGCAACAGATCCCAGCCGATCAACTAGTGATGACCTGTCCTGTGGATAGGTCATCAGTAGTATTCTCCCTGGAAAACACCTTTTAACCGAAACGACGGTCAGGAAGGGTATCATTTCTCCTTAAGGAGAGCACCTAGAAGGTGTTAGGAGACTTATAAGGCCATCCATGCTCTTCTGGAAATATGCAAATAGAAAGATGGAACAATACCTCTGCAGCACCACCTATTGGAAGGCAGCATTCTTGCAAGCCAATGTTGGACTTTTCAAACAAGTCTTGTACCAGTGACTAGGAAGTGTACGCCAAAACCAGAATAACCATGCACAGGCAGCTGTTTCCGGGTTTTCTGGGTCAGGAAGGGTATTGTTTCTCCTTAAGGAGAGCACCTAGAAGGTGTGTGAGGAGACTTATAAGGCACCTAAACGACTGCCTGTGAATATTCATGATTTAGCCCTGTTAGAATATATAATGCTGATGGCTATAACTGGCGTGTCAAATGACCTTAAATCACTGCTGATCTGTCATAGTGTACAAGCGACATCCTATAGATGGGTGTTCTTGCGTCTGTCACACTCCAGCTGTTGCAAAAATACAACTCACAACAAGAGCAAACATTTGGGGATTGTGTCCAGTCAACAACTAGAGAGCTCCAGATTGGAAAACCTGTCTATAGATTCAAGAGATGGACTGTTTCCTTAGACCAGTGTTCCCCAACTCCAGTCCTCGTGGACCCCCAACAAGTCATGTTTTCAGGATTTCCTCAGTATGACACAGGTGATGTAATTATTGTCGATGCCTCAGACATTGCCACAGGTGTTCTTACCATAGGATATCCTGAAAACATGACCTGTTGGTGGCCCCTGAGGACTGCAGTTGGGAAACACTGCTGTAGATGACTTCTGATCTAATACTATTTCTGCAAGGTCACTTTCCAGATTTATACGGTGTGAACTCTGTCCAGGCCGAATCTGGCAGCCAAATTGATTGATCCAGCTAGTAACACTTTACCAACTGCATTTGTGAAATAAAAGTAATAACAATGTAACATAAGAGAGAAATAGGCAGCATAGTTGTATCTTCATGCGGTATCATAGAGCTCCCTCTAGTGGTACATTTTGGAAAAACAGCCATGGAAAGATAAATTGTCTGCAATACTTGTATGTACACCAGATACAGTAAACCAAAGATTGTCTTAATAAATATTGTTATATACATATAAATAACCTATTGTTGCTATTTCCAGGAGGTTGTCACGCTTAATGAAGAGACACTCAACACACCTTGTTATTGCCAGCTTGAGAACCAATCCTGTCACATTTTACTCGACCAGTTGGGTACCTATGCTTTTGTAGGAGAATCTTATTCCAGATCTGCAATAAAAAGGCTCCAGCTGGCTATATTTGCACCACTTCTCTCTACATCTCTGGAATATAATCTTAAAGTCTACTGTTTAGAAGACACACCAGATGCATTAAAGGTAACTTGGCTGCTTTACTCAAAATCTTTATCTGCCAGTTCTAATTTCCCAGTAAACACAACATCCTCTAAAATTCTCCCACGTATGTTGCATGTTGATTTTCAATCGCAAATGGGAAGATGGAACAATACCACTGCAGTGCAATCTATTGGAAGGCAGCATTCCTGTAGGTCAATGTCAACTTTTTAAACAGCACCTTATGACAATCAGTTGGAATTGTGAGCCAAAGCCAGAAAAACCATACACAGATAGCTGTTTCAAGGTGATTGCCCCTCACCAGTGTCCACTAGGTTACAGACTTGGCTAGTGAGACGCCTATAGACATGGGTCAGGGTATTGTTTCTCCTTAAGGATAGCACCTAGAAGATGTAAGGAGACTTACAAGGCCAATCCTTGTTCCTATGGGAAAATAGAACAATACCTCTGCAGCACCACCTATTGGAAAGCAGCATTCCTGCAAGTCAATGTCAGACTTTTTAAACAAGTCTTATAACAATGACGTGGAATTGTGAGCTGAAGCCAGAATAACCATACGCAGGCAACTATTTCAGGGTGATTGATGCTCATTAGTGTGTAGCAGGTTTCTTTAGTTCTAGGCAGGCAATCCACATTTCAAGGGATTATCTGTTCACATTTGTAACCTATAGAGAACCCATCAAAGTGTTATATTTTTCTACAACACACTTACAGGGGACATGAAGCATTACATAGTGCCCACTGAATTGACTTGACTGTCTGTGTAATGCAGACATCCTGGGTCTGCCAGAGCAAAAGACACTCTTTGCAGGTTTCTCCTGAATATGGGACTCCCCTCTATTAAATCTGTTACAATGGAGAAACAGCCAAGGGATACTTTAGTGCTTGGATAGCTGAAGATACAGTGATGACTGCGATGTAATTGAAATCTTTGAACTCCCTTTCGCTCCCCCATGGTAAGCCGGCAATAGGCCTGTGCTCTGTATGCTAATGAAGAATCTAGGAGCCCGGTGTACGATTTCTCTGAGCTTAGGAGTCGGGGTTGCACTACAATACAGAGCAGACTGTTTGCAAAGAGGGGGAGGGGGTGCAGGTGGTCATAGGTAGAGATGAGCGAGCGTACTCGGAAAAGCACTACTCGCTCGAGTAATTTGCTTTATCCGAGTATCGCTGTGCTCGTCCCTGAAGATTCGGGTGCCGGCACGGAGCAGGGAGCTGCAGGGGAGAGCGGGGAGGAACGGAGGTAAGATCTTTCTCTCCCTCTCTCCCGCCCGCTCTCCCCTGCTCCCCGCTGCGACTCACCTGTCAGCCGCAGCGGCACCCGAATCTTCAGGGACGAGCACAGCGATACTCGGATAAAGCAAATTACTCGAGCGAGTAGTGCTTTTCCGAGTACGCTCGCTCATCTCTAGTCATAGGTAATAGTCACATTGTTGGAACCTGTGTTTCTTCAGCTCTCCACACATAGAAGTAGCTCATGGGATGTTTTTAATGGTGACCGATTTCCTTTAACTTGAAATAATCAAATATACCATTTGAAAATGTGTTTTCTGAAGCAGAGAACCACTTTAAATGCTCCTTGATGTCCACTATTAGGAATATGTGCGCTGAAGGAATGCATCCTAGTAATCTAAATAGCTGGGATTTCAACTGCTTACTGAGTATTAACTCCATAACTGATATTTAGTTATTTAATGCTGGCGCACAGTTTATTTAGCAGAGTTTTTACACAGACCTCTCCTGTGTGCACGCTATGAGCCAGAACCAGGATCGCTGTAAAAGTGACTCTTCCAGTGACATACACGATATGTCCATACGCCACACGGGCAGCTGTTCATTTGAATGGCCAGCATGTAGTGCTACATTTCACCTGCAGAGGGAGCTACAGGAGAAATTGATACCCGAATGTGTCTTCTCCTGGACCAGTTTCTTTTTAAAAAGCGGGTGGTCTTTAGAAGACAACTCCTTTAATACAAATTCAATAGGTTTAATTTAAGAAGTAGGGAAGGAAGGGATTTGGTATTTGTATAGCGCCAACTTATTCTGCAGTGCTTTCAGGTAATATATTTATTACCCCCCCCCCCCCCCCCCCCACCAAGCTTGGGTACTCATTTTACCAACCTCGGAAAAATGGAAGGCTGAGTCAACCTTGAGCCGGCTACCTGAACCAGTGGGGATTGAACTTGCAACCTTCAGATTGTGAGTGAGAGTAAGCTAACAGAAAATCTTAAAGAGGTATTGCCATCTCAGCTTTTCATAGCCAAGATGGAAAACTTCTGCCAAGGCTACTGGTTACCTGGCCAGAGCCTACAGAAAGTGCCAAGCGCTTAGCGCAGTGCTGTTTCTATAGCTGTTTTTTAAGTGAATGGGAGCTACAGAAACGGCACTGCACTAAGTGGTCGGTTCTTTCTGACAGGTTTTGCCATCTTGACCATGAAAAGCCGAGATGGGAATAATGGGAATACCCCTTCAAGGATTAATGAAAATTTACAATAACTTCAGTTCTGAACAAAGTACAAATGTTTAATGCCTTAATTTGGAATGAGTTAGAAAATGAATAGGTGACATTAACCGGAGCCGGTTCTGTAGAAATTCTGGTTAATAATGTAAAACATTTATGTTTTTATTACAGTTGCATTAAACTCGGGTAACCTCAAAAACGGGTTATTAACTGCATAAATCAGTCACAGAAATGGGCTGATACTGGGGCATTAATTAGCAGACCTTTTCTAAATGCTGAGCTCAAACACTATTTTCAGTAGTAAAAAGAGCACGGTAATTAAAGCCACCAAACGCTTCCTTATTTTACCATTTTAAATATTCAAATGACTGGTATTAAGGCAACATATAGATGTCTAACCTTGTAGCTTTTCGGTAATTAATGTTCTCAGCTACCTTCCTTAGTGTTTAAAGGGCAAAAAAGTAATTATTTTTACTACTTCTCAAGTTTTGCATACAAGTGAGTGAATTTCTTTCTAATGACCTAATTATCTCAACAGATAATTTAAGCAAACAAACCAAGGAAGAGATTACTTGAATAAATAAGCCGACTCCTCGCATTTTCAGCCTCCTGTTTTTAAAATATTCTAGGACATCTCTGTAGGGCCCGGCGCTTCTAAGGGTTTCTAATTAAGATCATGATTACGCTATTCTGTAATTCCTCTTTTAGGGGAATAAAATGTTTTTTCAAATTATCTTTAGAATTAATATTTGTTAAGAAAATGATATTTAATTTTTCTGATTATGTCATTTATTTTTATGTGAAGTGGAGTTGTGATTCACCTTGATTACTTAATTAGAAATAACATTTCACTGTCTGCTCTCAAGTCACAAAATTAGAGGGCAGCAAGTTAAAACATTGTCTTAAAGCTGCACTATACATTTCAAATGGCTTCTTTGGGAGATGGATATTCCTCCCAAGCCCTGAAATACACCCGCGCACTCCAATCACCATGCATGGAATAGTCAAGTGGCAAAATGCAGAATAAGCCACTGACCAACATCTCTGGCAACGGCTTATCTCCCCTCAGAACAAAAAGATTAAGCGTGTTGAAACTTTGCTTTTATCGGCATCATCAAATGTATGGAGAACTACCTAAAGTAGTCCTGGGGTTGCAGCTAGATACAGCCACCCTATCCTCCAGCCACTGATTGATAGCTCTGTGCCTATTACTGTGCATAGAGAGAAACAGAACTGCCAATCATTGGTTGGAGGACTGGGTGGGTGTGGCCAGACTGCAGCGCATGCATATGCAGGACTACTTCTGTGTCTCACTGCTGCTAATTAAATGCAAGTTTCTCCATAGGTACTGCACAGATCTACACAGCAGACATATTATTGTAATCAGTGTGACAGGCACTACGTTAGACCTTGTTCACACGAGCGCAGTTTTAGCGCTCAAATAGTCGCGCTAAAAAATCGTATCTCACTCGTGCAAAAATCATCACGTGAACAGGTGATTTCCAGCTATTAAGTCTTGAGCTTAATTAGTGGTCAAATTGCCCATTCACATGATCAGTGTGGTGTGTGTTATCCAGCTCCCATAGGAGTCCATGGAAACTCCCACGCAGCACGCACCAAAGATAGGTCAGGTCCTATCTTTTCGTGTCTACAATTCCTTCATGTGAGTGCTTCTATGGGACACCATTGGTTCTAATAGACGCGATCTTTTAGCACGCCTGTAATGCATGAAAATGGTGCTCGTCTAAACGAGGCCTTATGCTGATCTTTGTGACAACTGGAAAAAACATGGGTTCACACAGTGCGGATTTGTTGCGGTAATTCCGTGCGGAGTTTCGCTGCAGCAAATCTGCCTGCGGCCGTTAATCCTGGGACTATTTGTCAAAAATCTCGTCCACACGGGACGGCAAAGCTGGCAGAAGCCGGAGCTGTGGCACAGATTCCCTGGCCGCAGCATGTCTAATTTTTTTTCCGTTGCTGCCGCGCAGCTTTCTATGGGAGCGCCGGCGTCAACAGAAAAGCATGCGGCCAAGCCACTCCAAAGCCCACGGCTAAGTGCCGCAGGTTTTAAAGCTGCGCTTTCCCGGTGAAAAACCAGGATTCCGCCCTGTGAGAACCCAGCCTAATAGTCTCTTTAAATCTTAGCCTAATATTTTGATTCCCATGTATCATGTAATTATATACATCATGTTACTGTTTACAGCTGTTATTGAGAGTATACCACTCAACATATAAAGAGTTGATTGGGGGCAAGAAGCAGCCCATTCCAAGGAATGGGCTGAACTGCAGGACCAGGCACCACGATCCTTGAATATATGCCACAGACCTGATTGGTCAGGGTCAGACCTTCACTGATCACATATTAATGGCCTATCCTAAGGAGAAGCCATCAACTGAAGATCCTCCAAAGTCTTTTCAAGGATTTTTTCCAGGGCTTTTAAACGCTTGTTCTAAAAAAATGCCACTAAAAAGATTGTTAAAAGAGAATTCTGAAAAGCAGTTGAAATTCATGTATTTTTGTTAAATATGTAACATGCGGTTTTTCTGGCTTTTTAAAATTTTTATAAACCTTTGTTTCTTAACTCCAGTCCTCATGTACTCCCAAAAAACATCTGGATTACCTCACCTGTGCAATAATAGAAAAATCCTGAAAACATGACCTGCTGGGGGTACATGAGAACTGCAGCTAAGAAATACTGTCAGGGTGCGTTCACACACAAAGGTTTTTGTGGCAGTTTTTCGTGTAGTTTTTTTTAACCAAAGCCAGAAGTAGATTCAAACGATATAGCAAAAATAAAGGAATGACTTAGGGCTCCTACACACTGGCGAGGGCGATATCGGGCCGTGAATCACGGCCTGTTATCGCCCTTGTAGTCCTGAAAACCCTTGGATGCAAGGCGTTTTCACAAAGAAACCGCCTCGCATGCCTGCGGGAATTCCCTTCATCTCCACTGTGGCTGTCACATACGCGGCGGGAGATTGCGATTTTCTCCTATTGTTTTCAATGGGGCCAGTGCTGCTGATGTCGGCCCCATTGAGAACATGTGCTGACCCCTGGTGCTGCTGCCAACCCAACTGAAAACAATGGGCAATACCATAAACAGCATGGACATGCTTCAATGTGTTTTCTCCATCGCATCGTGACGCGGTGCCATGCAGGAAACATCGCAAGTGTGAATAAGCCCATTCAAAGGAATGGGTTTCATATTTATGTGTCTCGTAATGCACAAATCTTGCACGGTTTCCTCGCCAGTGTGAAGGAGCCTTTCTACTTTTCCTTCCTGCTGGATCTATGTCCGGCTCTGGCTCTAAATAACTGCAGGAAAAGTTGCCACAAAAACCTGTTTGAAACCTTCCTAAGGGCTTTTCCATACAGGCGAGGATCTCCTGTGAGCTTTGTGCATTGCAAGAAGCACAAATCTGAACTCTATCGTTGGGTGTTCATTCGGAACACCTCGTCTATTGTTTTCAATGGAACCTTAAAAGACATCGCATGCGAGTGCAATGTTTCCTATTTAAATCAATGGGAAACCCTTGTGAACCTCTGACACGCATAAAACGCATCGGAGGATCGCAATTTCACAAAAGTGATCTGAGATGTTTTTGAATGAAAAACGCCTTGTATTGGCGTGAAAAATGCACGTTGGCAAGCTCAATATCATGCCCAGCTTCTTGGCCTGATATCGTGCTCACCCATGTGAATCCGGCCCTATAGAGAAGCCTGTAGAAGAATGGCAGAGAAGACCTCATACCTGGAGCCACTGACCTTAAAACACCATAAACCAAAAAGTTATATTGTACTTTAATGTGCGGTAACATCTGGCTGCAACATTTCTGACCCAGAAAAAGAACTGTCAGCATATAGACTAATAATAATAGTTCATGAAGAGATATAACAATGCTTTTTTCACAATTAAGTGCTATTCTATTTCTTGAACAAGAATAACCCATTCAATGTTTAACATATCCGTGAAATTTGGACAGCCCTTCCTTATTGTTGCATCGCATCGTACGAAAACGTGGTTTTCATGCAGTGCGATGCAACTTTTACAGTAGGAAATCCTGCTGTAAAAGCCCTAAAATAAGCCCTAGCTGCAATAAAAAATAAATACATCCCCTAACAGCCGCTGTCAGGTCTGCTGTACTTCTCCTCGCAGATCTCTAGCACTTTATTTGAAGTCTTCTGTCAGTGCATCCTGGATTGGAGGTACAAATTCCCCACCTCCAGGGAACGCTGGCTGTGATTGGCTGAGCCGCGGCTGTTGAGAATACATCCCCTAACAGCCGCTGTCAGGTCTGCTGTACTTCTCCTCGCAGATCTCTAGCACTTTATTTGAAGTCTTCTGTCAGTGCATCCTGGATTGGAGGTACAAATTCCCCACCTCCAGGGAACGCTGGCTGTGATTGGCTGAGCCGCGGCTGTTGAGAACCAATCAGAGCCAGCACTCGGATGAACCAACCATGGCCATTCATGAAGCTCTGCCGGAAGGTGATGTATTGTTTTGTTTTTTTAATTGCAGCTAGGGCTTATTTTCAGGGTAGGGCGTATATATTTCCACCCTCCCCTCCCCTGTCCCCTTTAAAAAAAAATAAATTTAAAAACGCATAAGAGTGCTACAATGTCGGGATATCGCCATAAGAAAATGCAGCTATATGGCACATAACACCGATACGATATCGCTGCCATTTTCTCGCAGTGATATCGCTGTCGCCCGTGTGAAAGAGGCTTAAAGGAAAGAGCATGACGATTGCTCACATATACATGGTGTTATGGAGGTGGAGTTTGTATAGAACACATTAAAGAGATTGTGCCAAGATGGCATATGAACGTCACAGAGACTTGTCCTTTTTTCAGGATATCCACCTTCTCCATCCCATAATGGAGAGTCACTCTTGTTACAGGTTGGCCATTCATGCAAATGACCGCCCTATAATACTATAGTTTTCCGAAATTTCAAGCTGGCCACAACTTTTCCTGGCTAAAACCACTGATCAAGCCCTGCATTCTCAAAAGGACGGCATCTTGGCACAAGCCCTTTAAGTAGACTGAAAGAAAAACTAGAGATAAATGTTAGCCCATAGGACATGATCCTTAGTGGAAGCCCGGTCTTCAATGCTTGTTTTATTCGGTAAACACTAACTGGCCATTCCCCTCCAACAAACTAAAGTTGCCTGTTCCTCTTGGATTTCTACACACAGAAATATACATAAAAAAGTATTAATAAGATATATCACTGTGCATCAGTCTTCTCATAATTTACAATGTGTTGAATTTATAATGACCTTTCTGCTCTTTCTTTTCGATGTAGGAAGTTCTAGAGCTGGAGAAGACCTTAGGAGGCTATCTAGTAGAGGAACCAAAGCCACTAATGTTCAAAGACAGTTACCACAACCTGCGTTTATCTATTCATGATATTCCTCACTCATTGTGGAGAAGCAAATTACTAGCAAAATTTCAGGTTAGTGGATGTGTATATATATATATGGACTTCTAGCACCAAACAAATGCTTTACGTGTATGCTGACAAATACAAATGTGTACGTGTGTATCCTATGACTATATTGTCTAGGTGACCTTGAACTAAAAATTGTCATTTTAATCCTTAGTATTATTTGAGTAAGTTGATTCCCATGATTGATGATAATAAACTTCAATTAAACAGGGTCTTTGGTTTTTATTTCTATTTGTTTGTCTTCCTTCTTCTCTGCAGGAGATACCTTTCTATCACATCTGGAGTGGAAGTCAGCGGTCATTACATAGTACGTTTACTTTGGAAAGGTACAGTTTGGCTTCCACAGAGCTAACATGCAAGATCTGTGTGCGGCAGGTGGAAGGAGAAGGACAGATATTCCAGTTGCATACTAACCTGGAAGAGGTAAGAAAAAGTTACTGTTTTCAGATGCAGATTTCATATCTTATTTTGTGGAGTGGCTTGAGAAGTCGCCATACAGAAGATACCAACCAAACGTAACCTATTAAGGACCAAGCACTGTAATTTATGGTGATTGGTCCTCCGCCTTAATTCCGGCCAGGATTAAAGCTCCTGCAATGTAGCTGGTCAGGTCATCAATGACAGCCGAGGACCCGAAGGAGAAGGCAGAAGCAGTTTTTAACCGCTCCTGTCTTCTCTCTGGTAGGCTACATAGTGCTCAATGAGTACTATGTAGTGAAGAGAGTAAGCAGAAGTGTCACTTCCACTATTCGATCCAATGATCACGTGATCGCCTGGTGCCCCCTGCCATAGTAGAGCTGTAGGGTGTTAGCAGACCCAGATCAGCTCTATTAGTGACTATTGTCACTACAGGGAAGATTTTCCCTGTAACTGAATCTTCTACAAATGCCCCAGCTACAGTGGAAAAGTGTGAAATGAAAAAAAAAAAATGAAGGCAATATGTATGACCCCAAGAGGCCTTATATGATGTCATGGAGAACATAGATGTTAAGAAAAAGTTACAAAAGTAAGTTTAAAAAGACATTATATTATATATAAAGAAAGCAACCCAAATGAAGAATCTATTGCTGCACAGTATTTTTAAAATTCGCATATTTGTGCTAAAATGAACCACTATAATTTTTTTAAAAAAAGAACTCTGCAAAAGTAATTTTGGTAGCTGAAAAAAAATAGCGCCATAAAACCACCACATGGGTAAAATCCCTAAAGTGTCTAGTCGCTTTGGACCAAAACACCCTGGTCGTTAAGGGATTAAAGTATACCTCCTATATTATATTCTGTTATCTGATCAAAGAGAGAGACACTGTAATAAGTGGGCTGAGTTTAGATGAGTTTCATGCCTCTTGCTAGAAACTTTTCCCCTTATTATGCCACTTCTTGGCCGGCTTAAACCAATCATTTGCTCCCAAAATATAGCGCCCTCCGTTACAAAACATCAGTCACATGTTATACATCTATCTTTTTCTATACACTTTTGAAAACTCTTGAGGAAGGTACCTAAAATGTATAAAACATATATGAAAAAATGTTTAACGTAACCATGTATTACTCTTTTCCAACACAATTAGTGCCAGAATACTGGTACATTTTGCTTATTAAATCTCCCCTAAAGTTTTTAAGGGTTCTCTCTGTCACCAAGAAGCGCCAAACTATAGCTGTAGCAGAAAGCATGGTCCGTGATTCTTGTTAGCATATAATTAGAATTAGTATATTATTTTATATATATATATATATATATATATATATATATAATTTTTTTTTATTTTTTTTTTAAACTAAGCTTGAAGTGACAGTCCATATGCTGTCATGGTTGTCTATAAGACATCCTGGGCATACACACAGGGCCCAAAAAGCAGAGAGTGCCCTATAGCCACCCAAAAGAGTGTCAGCATGGGTCCAACTGGAAGGAATATGACATGTGGTGCTGGTAATTGAGCAGTAAGCAGAGCTGGATTAGGAACTTAAATGGCTTTACTTTTTGGGTTGAAAGGTGTTCTGACCAGTAAGATACATCCAAGTAAAGTGAGAAGGGGCGAGAGCCTACCTCCACCTTCTCCGTCACATCATTAGACACACCAACAAGTGAATGTTATGAAGTACATTTCTGTTTATATCTTTGCGGTATTCTTGCAGTGGTATTAAGGACCTACCTGCTCAGAGTTACTGCAATTAAAAACATATAGAGTATGAGTTTATCATTCAGTTACCGACAGAAATGGTAAGCATGCAGGCCAATAGCAATAACCATAAATACGCTGTGTACAGAAATGTGCGTTTTGGTATTTTCCTTCTGTTTTATTCATTTCTGTGTGTGCTTCTTTACTGGGACTGTATATTCAGCTCTGAACTGTTGTTTCTTTAGGATGATTGCATCCCTAAGTTTTTAATGCCTGATTTGTTGAAAGCATTAATTATTCAGGTTTAGATTAGTGTTGTAAAGTTTCAGAATGACTAGCAATTATGTAGTCTGTGAATGTGGAATTTCTACCACTAGACTGAGCGCACTGCAGACAGAGGGACTGGTATTTTTGGAATAAATACTGTAATAAACGTTTACATAAAATGCCCAACTTACTATTGAACATTGCATCGTTATACCCATTATTACTTTGGCAAGACGATGCTTGTATAACACCACTGCCATTATATCTTGCATTAGACCACTTTTTTTTTTCTTTACACCCTGGAAGTTGTGGGTACTTAAACTTGCTCTTGTTGCCACCACATGCTGAATAATGGATTTATCACCCGTGAAGTATACAGAACGTTATATCATGGCATATTTATGACTTCAGCTGCTACAGACTTGAGATTGTTTTTCAACATGATCCGCCATCAGTCTTTGGTCTTTGCTGATACAGGGATCGGACAGGTTGGATTTACACCCAACTGAACTTAATGTCACAGAGTGCTAGATTTATTAGATAACCACTTAGACCGGTTACCCCAGTAGAATTTACATGCCCAATTGGCCAACCTAAGTAAGCATGTTTATGGTGGTATTGGAAATTGCTGTTGGCCAACAGTTATGTCTGTGTCAAGAGTAAAGCCCCCATACATGTAAGGGAAAAGTTAGATGACCCCTTCAGTTTTGATGGGATAGCTCGACTATTTTTATATGTATGGCCGCCTCCCAACTATTGGATTGATCAGGTATGTTGAGTTTCACACACTTGATTCTTTTGTTTTCACAAAAAATACTCTGCCACTAGAAATGTCTATCAGCAGCTTCCTCCAAAATGTGCATGCATTATGGAGGAGTGGAGAGGAATAGCTAGCAGTCAATAGCAAATTGAAGTTCATGGGCACCATGAGAATTGGACAAATGACCAAAACAAACTAGGGTGACTGTCTGCTAAGCCAATTCTGTACTCTTCGGAACAACACTTTGCGTCGGTATTTCAACATTTGTAAGTAAAGAAATGTTGTTTATCTAAGTCCTTGTAATTGTCCAAGGGTGCAGTGTTACAGATTGTGCAATAGTAGTTAAGCTGAGCAGTAGTCTGTTTTTAGCCTTTCACATACAGAAAAAGAATAGATAGACGTTCATGCCCGGCTACAGAAACATAACTATTGCCATTTTTATGAATGACAAGTACTTGAGGGGGTTTTCTGGTCAAATACTACCGATGGCCTATTCTTAGGAAAGATCATCAATAGTGGATAACCGGAGATCTGCCGCTCAGGATCCCCAGCAATCGGCTGATTGCACAGCCAGCTGTCAATGCAGTGAGGCTGGATGTGATCATCGAGGTTGAAACAGGAAGACTAATAGGTGGCTTTGCTCCCATAGAAATGAATGCCAGTGAAGGCGCCTGTTACACCTTTGGCTCTGCATGAGGGTCAGAGCTGGAAGAATCTTAGATCACTACACTTCCATTGATTTCCATGGGAGCAAGACTGCCTATTAGATTTCCTGCTCTGACTCTGATGACCACATCCAGCCCTGTTGCAGCCAGGTGATCAGCTGATCGCCAGCAATCCCAACTAGCCGATCCCGGGCAATTGACTACTGAGGACCTATATATTTTGGGTAAAGGCCCAAAGTAGGATAGCTAATCAATTTTAAAAGCCCGGGTCAGTAGTTACTTAAGCGGCTTGAGAATTAATGATCTGTAGCAAGAGTTTTACAAAATTGTATACTTTATTGCTGTTTTTTTGTTTTGTATTTCAACAGAATGCCAAATCATTTGATCCCTTTTGTTCACATCCTGGAAGTAATGTAACAACCCAACTAGGACCATATGCCTTTAAAATTCCAATGTCAATTAGACAAAAAATCTGCAACAGTTTGGACGCTCCAAATTCTAGAGGAAATGACTGGAGGCTTTTGGCACAAAAACTCAGCATGGATCGGTAAGTTTATTACCTTTTGATTTTGTAGTATTCCTAAGAGCATTAAAGTTCAAGTGTATAAAAAAAATTGGAGCCTAAAAAATAATGGGGAATGTCAAATTTGGTAAATACATGGAAGGATACAGCTTGTTAAATCTTTGCCAAAATATTGCATTCTGTCCCAATCTATCAGAAACTAATTATCCAACTTTATACTGTTAGTTATTCAACCCCAATTCCAAAAAAGTTGGGACACTGTGTAAAATGTAAATAAATGAAAATCTCCTCTAACCACATTTTAATCACCTTAGAACATAGAACATATCAGAAGGGGAAAGGGAGATACTTTTTCATTTCATTTTACAAAATCAATTAATTTAGAAATTGATGGCAGCAACACATCTCAAAAAAGTTACGCCAGGGCATTGTAAAGCATCCCCTCTTCTTTGTACAACAGTCTGTAAACATCTGGGAAGGGAGCAGACCAATTGCTGGAGTTTTGGGAGAGGAATGTTGTCCCATTCTTGTCAGATGTAGGATTCCAGCTGCTCAGCTGTCCTCTGTTGTCTTTACCGGATTTTTTATTTCATAGTGTGCCAAATGTTTTCTCTTGGTGAAAGGTCCGAACTGCAAGTGACCAGTTTAGCACCTGGACTCTTCTGTGAGGCCCTGCTGTTGTGATGGATGCAGTATGTGGTTTATTATTGCCTTGCTGAAATATACAAGGCCTTCCCTGAAAGAGTTGTTGTCTGGATGGGAGCATATGTTGTTCTAAGACCTCTGTATACTACTTTAACATTGATGGTGCCTTTCAGGATGTGTAAGTTGCCCATGTCATAGGCAATAATGCAACCTCATACCATCAGAGATACAGGCTTATAAACTATGCGCTGATAACAAGCTGGAGAATCCCGCTCCTCTTAAATCTGCAGGACACTGTGTCCATAATTTCCAAAAAGAATTTCAGATTTTGATTCATCTGACCACAGAACCGTTTTCCATTTTGCCCAGAGAAGATGCCAGTGTTTCTGGATTGTGCCGATATATACCTGCTTATTTGCATGATACAGCTTTAACTTACATTTGTGGATTGCACAATAAACTCTGTTCACAGACAATGATTTCTAGAAATTTTCCTGAACCCATGCAGTGATTTGCATTACAGAATAATGCCTGTTTTTAAAGCAGTGCCACCTGAAGCTCTATAGATCTTTAGCATTCAATATTACCCGTCGGCCTTGTCCCTTGTGCACATGAATTTCTCCAGATTCTCTGAATCTTTGGATGATATTATGTACTGTTCATGGTGGGATATTCAAGTCTTCACAATTTTCCGTTGAACATTTTTCTGAAATTGTTACACAATTTTTAGATTCAGTTTTTCACAGATTGGTGAACTTCTGACCTTCTTTGCTTCTGAGAGACTCTGCCCTCTAACATGCTCTTTTATACATAATCCTATGAGTTAATAGAAAATTAACCCTCCAGCTGTTTTTCATTAGCACCGCTTAGTTTTCCAGCCTTGTGAATAAAATATGGTTAGATGAGATTTCCAAATCATTGCATTCATTTTTTTTTCTTCACATTTATTTACATTTTACACAGCGTCCCAACGTTTTTAGAATTGGCATTGTAGTTTGAAAATGGTTATGTCTGAGTGTTTGTTTTTTTTCTTCCCCAGATATCTGAACTATTTTGCCACCAAAGCCAGTCCAACAGGAGTTATTTTGGACTTATGGGAAGCCTTACATCAAGATGATGGTGATCTCAACACTCTTGCCAGTGCCTTGGAAGAGATGGGCAAGAGTGAGATGATGCTTGCCATGGCCACAGAGGGTGACTGCTGACGATCCCTTGATGTGGTTGACTTGCATCAGGAAATTTTGTAGGAGTTATTACCGGTTAACAGCAGAAAGGTCTTCGGTTGAGAAACAAGAGACATTTTCTTTCCTTGTTTGTGCTGGAAGACTCATCAGCAGTGTGTAGTAGAGAGATTGAATACTGTTACGGTCTTATCACAACCAGCCTTAGAAATCCTTACATACTGTTTACAAGCCATCCAAGTGTCTAACGAAATACCTTCAAATCCACAAAACGGCAGACACTAAGAAAGCATCTTCGTTACCATAACTGATGGCAGACATCTTTTATGTTACCTTTCTAAGCATTTAAGACTTTGTAGTTTTACGCTCTTTCATTTCCTCCATCCTTAAACATGATATGTATTTCTTGAAAGATCATGTACAATCTGATCAATCTGCTTCTATCCTGTCCAAGCTTGGAACAGCCTTACTACTGAGGCAAAAGGTTTCTTAGGAAACGCAAGTTTATTTATTATCCAGATCTTTGGATGAGTTGTTGTTTTATATGTTAATGAGTGATATTTCTGACTGTATGCACCCTCGGGTATGATTGAGACTGGCTCAACATCTTTGCTCTGGTAGAACTGTCTAACTGTAGACGAAATGTACTTCAATGGCTTATTTAAATTTATGGGGCCTACCGTCAGTATGATAATGTTCAACATTATTCTGCATCCACTTCTTGCTATTTTCTGTTGCCCCATATTGCAATTCAAGACACCCAAATAGAAACCCTATACAGCTCAGGGAAAATGTAGGCGCCACCAGAGAGCAGAAAATGAATTAAGTTCCACTTTAACAAAATCATGATAGAACAGATGAAGAACAGTGGTAGCATATGACACGCTGTGACTCAAGACTGACCTTTAGAAGTTTACTTTTGTCTTTAAGTTACAATAATATTTTTTTAAAACAGTAAAAAATTAGTTCATTACAGGTTGCGGCATTTGTTGGCCAGCCACCTGATAATTACTTTTTAATGATTAGGTGGCTTTTTTGCCTTGGTGAATCCTGCATTGAGCATGTGGTTGGACCAGATGACCCTGGAGGTCCCTTCCAACTCTACGATTCTATGATTCTAAGTGTTTCCATGTTCCTACTGTATGTTTGGTTTCCTTATTTTCTAGGTGATTCATTTTATTGAGGAGTACAGGACGGATAGAATTGGATCTACAACATGGCATATTATGGCTTCGAAATGTGCTATTTTATCTGTTTCTGTACATGTATCTCGAAACTTTAGATTCAGCAATAGTAACCAGTCCCATTCCTCAAGCTCAGGAAGTGAATGTATGCTTCTTTTTTATTTCTTTCTGTGCTGCATGTTTTATGGCAAAACTTTAGTCCTGTCATAATACCGAGTAATTCAAAAATGTCGTTCAAGAAATTGTTATCCTGTTTTCCCGAACATGAGGACATTCAATTCTAAACCTAAGAAATCCAAGGGGTTATCTAGAATTAGAAAAAATGGTGTTTTTTTTCTTGAATCGGTGCCACTCTTAAACATGGGATGTGTCTGGTATTGTGATTTACTAGAATGGTGGTGAACTTCCGTCCAGACTAGTCCCATGTTCAAGGGTGGCATTGTTTTTATGGAGAAAAAATGGACATTGGTTCTAATCCTGGGGAAAACTTTTATTGAAACCAACTCCTAGGGGCAATGGTGAGCTTTTTTATTTAATTTAATTGTGGATTTTAATACTCACCTAGTTTATTTTCTTCTCTGTATTTCTTACTTGTTTTCCTTTTTTTTAATTTAAAAATCATACCTATGTCATTATTGCATTTTGAAATCTATTTTTCAATTAGCAAATGCTCATTTATGTACCACTACAAAATGTAAAGAAAATTGGATTAAAAGTGTTATTTTTATACTTCAAGTTGGATTTCTCATTCACCTTGTACATTTTTTCATACTGCATTTCTTGAGTCCTGAAAAAAATGGTACATCACTGGTAGAACATTGGAACCAGTAGCGCATTGTAGTTTATTCTCTCAGAACTCCCTCACACGGGCGTATTTTTTTTATTAGTATTTGGGGAGCCAAAACCAGGAGCGAGTCCGAAATACAAAATAAATACAAATCTCTCTGTATGTTCAACTTTTAGTTTTGGCTCAGAAAGTACTCATGAAAAATATACCTGTGTGAAGGAGCCCTTAAAGAGGAACTGTCATAAGTTTTGATAAGTGGGGGTCCTGCTGCTGAAATCCCTGCTGATCGCTAGAAGCAGGGGGCTATAGTACTAGAAGGTGTTTATACACCTCTATGCATCTGTCTTCTGCTGTCAAAAAGCCAAAAGGTCTCAGTATTGGGACCCCCACTGATCAAAACTTTTGACATGTCTCTCTGGTATGTCCAGAGTTTCAGATATTTGCAGTTACTCTTAAAGGAAAGGCTCCCAAGAATTCTGTTTTAACTCTCTGCTCAGCATAATGGGAACAATGGATTTAAAACCATTGATCACTGATTGGATGGATTCTGAAGCAACTAAAATTGTAGTCACCACTGAGACCATATGCATCTTTGGGCTACCAAAGACCAAAAATATATATTTCATTCACATAATTGTTGTAAATTACATGTGCTGTAGAGTCAATGCAATGGCCTAATCACATACCAGCTCTTGAAAGTCATGTGCTGCTACCAACTTAGGTAAGTGCAAATAACTTTGGAACTTTGAGGATCCAAAGTTCTTCATGCGAGGTTAAAGTTAAACAAGAAAGTGACATTTTGCCTAAGGTGCCTAAATTCCTGATTCTGTCAATGCAATTTTGTGGTTAAAAGAAGCATGTACAGAGACGTTTCCTTGATCTCTGATTATTGACACCTAATAGGAGTCGGTATATCTCAGTCTGAGTTATTGGATGATCGTAGAAAAGTAATCAGTAAAATGAGAAATACAAAATATGCAGCTATCCTTGGTCTCCTAACTGGTTATCTCAGTCTAATCTTCTAGCTTTAGTCTGAATCTAGTATTATCATTTTGTTCTGTGTTTTAAACATGTTCCAGATTGTCAAATGCTGGTTGAAAGGAATGTCACTGTAAATACAACTGTAGTTCCAGTTATATGAGGGGCTGCGTCTATTAATGTAGTTGGGAGTTCGAACAGTTGACCCTTGGCCGAGTGAGAATGTGTTCTGAATGCAGATGAGAAAGAAACCACTGACCATGACGTATCTCCTAAGAATAAAAGGATTGGGTAGTTGAAATCCCAAAAATCTGCTGTCAGGAGGCCCTCATACACATTAGATGATCCTTTGGATCTGATGATATCTAACATTTGGGGCCTTTTCCTGTAATACAGGTTTCATTTCTAAAAGTATATAAAATGTGCAAAGGCATCTGTAGCTTTTAAAGGGGTTTTGTCCCCAGCTGGGTCTTTGTAAAATTAAAAAAATGAGGGTATACTCACCTCTCCTAGAGTCCTGGGACGCAGCTGACAGTTGCCGCTGGTAAACAGACTGCGGAAGCATATGACCACTGCAGCCAATCAGATTCTGCAGCGTCACGGTTTGCGCTCCTGGTATTAGCGCTCATTTCCTGGGTGCTATGATGCCAGGAGTTTGGGAACATGATGCTGCAGCCTCTGATTGGCTGCAGTGATCATGTGGTTCCGCTGCCTGACTATCCGAATGTCACCACTGGTGACTGTCAGCTGCGTCCTGGGAGAGGTGAGTATACCTTTGATTCTTACTTTACGCATGGCCCAGCTGGGGGACAGGGTTTTGTCCTAATGACAAAACCCCTTTAAGAATGATAAGTTTGTTGCTTACATATACACATGTATATAAAAAAAATTGAATTTTTCAGTAATATGAAAAAATTCTGTATAAAAAACATTTAAACAGTGTAGGCAAGATTACAATCATTGTCACATTCCCAGCCGAATTTGATCACTTGATCTCACCTGTTTTGTGCTGTTTTCTGTAATGGAATATAATTCTACAAAAAGACTACACTTTACAGAACAAATCCAAACTATCTGAGCTCTATGTATTCAGCCTTTCGCTTGGATTTTGAAATTTCTATTTAAGGCCTCCGGCACACTGCAATGCACGTGCACATTTTTTTACATAATGGTCTGTGTGAAAAAAATCATGGCATGTCCTATTCCTGTCTCTTTCACGGTTGAGAAATAAGATATTTTAATCCATTTCAATGATGAGAGTCCATTGTATATCGGACAGCACCCGGACTGGTCTTTGTATGCTAGCCAATGCAAGTTGCACCTGAGCAACTTTTTCCACAACGTATTGCTTGATATGAACATAGGGATGTTCTACTGCCCAAACACCCAGATTCATTTTGCTGTTAATGCAGGTGTATTTCCAGTTATGAGAGAGGCTGCCTCTGCTACCGTAGTTTGGAGAATGAACGGTTTGGCTATTCACTAGAGATGAGCGAACGTACTCGGTAAGGCCGATTTCGCAATCGAGCACCGCGATTTTCGAGTACTTCACTACTCGGGTGAAAAGTACTCGGTGGTGTGGTGGAGCGGGGGTAGCAACGGGGAACAGGAGGGAGCCCACTCTCTCTCCCTCTCCCCCCCCCCCCCCACTCCCCTCTGCAACCCCCCGCTCACCCACAGCGCCCCCGAGTACTTTTCACCCGAGTAGTGAAGTACTCGAAAATCGCGATGCTCGATTGCGAAATCGGCCTTACCGAGTACGTTCGCTCATCTCTACTATTCACCCTTGGCCGAGCGAGAATGTGTTCTGAATGCAAATGGGGAAGACACCACTGCCAGACACCACTGGCAATGACGTATCTCCCAAGGAAAAAAGTATTGGGCAAATAAATGAGAGATTGCAAAAGTTTGTTTTTGCATTGCCCCCCACCCGACCCACATACACACACTCGGGATTCCTTTTCAGCAAATGCACAAAATTTAACATAGACCTGCTTATGTTCTCACTGTTTTAAATAATGGAGAGGTGAAAATAAATAATCCCAGGAGGTGGTGGTGAAAAATACACATCAATAGAGTTTTGATGACACCATGATGTGCTTGTTAATACTCTAAACCTGTCACTGTTACATTGTTCGCTTTACCACAAGCTATAAATTGGTGCATGCTGTATCTAGGTCACTCAACAAGGGTAATCTGGTCATGTTGGAGTGGGGAAAAGTCAAGATGACATCAAATGACTAGTGGGATGTTAATTAAAGAAGAAAGTTCATAACATTGACAACTCTGTAACTCTTCACCACTCCAGCACTGCCCAGATGAATTAATTAATATATCTTTTATATCAGTTGGAGCGGTTTTTCTGACATAGAGTTCCAAATCCCCGCGCACAGATCTAAAGTTGCAAAACCATTCCAGCAGTTTCAGCCACCACTAGAGGAAACTTCTGCATGTAATGTATTCAGTAGACTTCATAATTAGAGATGAGCGAACGTACTTGGTAAGGGCGATTTCGCAATCGAGCACCGCGATTTTCGAGTACTTCACTACTCGGGTGAAAAGTACTCGGGTGCGCCGTGGGGCAGGGGGAGGCGCGGCTGAGCGGGGGGTAGCAGTGGGAAACAGGGGGGAGCCCCCTCTCTCTCCCTCTCCCCCCCCCCCCCCCACTCCCCTCTGCAACCCCCCACTCACCCCTGGCGCACCCGAGTACTTTTCACCCGAGTAGTGAAGTACTCGAAAATCGCGGTGCTCGATTGCGAAATCGCCCTTACCGAGTACGTTTGGTCATCTCTATTCATAATAAAGACACACTGGATACAGTATGTAGTAAGTATAAGTAGGCTGCATAGAGCTAGATTGATAGTTTGCAGTTGATTTGGAACTATGAATCAGAATCTTAGCTCCAACCCCTATAAGGCTACATACACATGGACGCTTTACATGCACATAGGCTATTCTTGTCCAATTTCTGGTTGAGAATATCAACATGCACTGTTTGGTACATTGGTCAATACACGGATGGGATGTCTATGTGCTGTCCGATCCGAGTTGAGAAGATCGGGAGCAACTTTTTTCTACGCCTGTATGCATGTTTCCTTAAAGAGACATAGAATTTGGATGAAAATTGGTTTTCAATAATGGATATTCACTAAAAGCTATGATGAAAGTTTTTATAACCAGCAAACCAGTTGCATTTTGGGAATGGGTAATCTAATAGTGTCTTGGTCCTATCTCTCAGGGACTATTTCTGGTGTTTTTGCTTCAGCATCCCAGAACACAAAATGTATACAACTGTTTCAGGTGGACTGTTTCTCTCAGGTGCATATGTAATGACTTCATGTTTGTGCTTTTCTAGAACTTCGGATTTTATTTAGTTACAAAAACTTACATTCAGACAAATGGTTTAATATAAACATTAAAATGCTGTAGATCCCTTAAACAATTTTCATGGCCTTCTTTTATTTTTGTTATTTGACTCAAAATGTAGTGGAGCTGATTGAAGATGGCTGAAATTGGCATCTGATGATCAAAGCTGGCATAATTATGTACTTTATTATAAATATCATATAACACAATTATTCTTGATGGTCAGTAAAATGTCACATTTCTAGCTTAAAGTTCCGCAGTATACAGTTCCTTTCATTGTAATTATTTTCTAGGAAATCGGCTGCATAAAATGTTTGGGGGATTTTTCTAATGTACTTGCTAATAAAATGTAAAAGCCTTGGTTATTTTAAGCCTGAACTAGAGTACCTAAACCGCGTTTGTGTTCAATTCACGTCTGTACGAGAAATGCAGCAACGGTAACTTTATCAAGTATAATAGAAATATGCACCAAATAATGCATGCTGCTGGGTTCTTGTAACATGTTGACCTGGGGATTATTCAGATTACCTGATTGGAGTCAGGAAAGAAGTTTTTTCCCTTAAGTAGGAAAAATTGGCTTCTACCTCTTTGGTTATTTTCTTCCTCTGAATCAAAATTGGGGGGTGATAGGCTGAACTGGATGGACATGAGTCTTTTTTCAGCCTTACATACTATGTTAACATTAGGTACTCAAGATGACCTGTCACATCCTCAGACAAGTGGAATGGGCTGTATAGCTTTACATACATGTTCCCTAATTTCATTTAGCCCATTTTTTAGCTGCAATTGCTCCCATTACGTTCGGAGTTTCATATTAGTCTACTGTCAAGTGCGTACTCTCCACTACTCAGTATTGGTTAAATGTCACATTAACCATCAACACTGGCTGGAGAAGATCACCAATGGATTAGTATCAGGCTCCAAAGAAAACTGGAGTTATTGGGCAATGGGCTAAAACAAGAAGGAATCTGTGGAATGCAGTTGTAAACACATGCAGCCCTTTCTACTTCTCTGAGGGCATAATGGGTCGTCTTCTACCTCAATTTGAATGCATTGATTTAACATCAAAAAGTTTTTGAAAAAAGTTTTACTATTTTTTTATTTTTTTGTTATTTTCTTTATCAAAATGTTTGTCCCAAAATTTTAATATTAAGCATGTGAATGTTCTAGAGGCCTTAGTACCATTGTGCCTTGATGTTGCATTTCACTACGAGCTGTTTAAACAATATCAACACCGATTTCAATTTCTCGCTGGCAAGTCATTAAAATCTGCAGTGATCTTACTGTTTAGTTAGATATATTTAGTTAGACCAGTCTGAACTGGGGCCTTTAGCAGCTTATAGCATTTGATTAAAATGTCTGAGAATGTCACATTATTAATCTTAGCAAAATGGTGTGTAATATATATATTTAAATTTACGCATATTTTAGTCTTCAGACGGTCTTGCTAATTTCTTGCATGTGTTTGCATTTGTTTATTTTAGTCACAGCAGAGGAACACTCGCACGTTTATTTTATCATGTTAAGTGGTGCTGACTAAAATATGGTCATCAATACAATGAAAAGTCAAATAAGAAAGGGTGATGATTAGAGATGAGCGAGCACCAAAATGCTCGGGTGCTCGTTACTCGAGTCGAACTTTCAGTGATGCGACTCGAGCATTTTTGTATATGACTGGTGCTCCGCTAAGGTTTTCATTTGAATTCATGAATGGGTGAGTGAGTGCTGCCTCTGATTGGCTCAGCGCAGCTCTCAGCTGAATGACAGCTGAGCTGAGCCAATCAGTGGCAGCACTCACTCACCCATTCATGAATTCATGAATGGGTGTGAGTGAGAGCTGCCTCTGATTGGTCAGGCTGTGACCAATCAGAGGCAGCTCATTCAGCAGGCGGGGATTTTAAATCCCCGGCTGCTGAATACTACAGAGAGCAGTTCCGGAGAACTGCCAGCTGGCCGCAGCTGAACTCCGTCTGCCGGGACCAGGTGAGTATATATATATTTTTTATTTTTACACATTTCTGGATGAATTGCAGGGAAGGGCTTATATATTTAAGCCCTTCCCGAAAATTCATTGTGCGATCGCCGGCAGCCCATTGCTTTCAATGGAGCCGGCTGTATTGCCGGCTCCATTGAATTCAATGGGCTAACATCGTTCTGCCGGGACAAGGTGAGTATATATATTTTTTTTTACTTTTTACACATTTTAGGATGATTTTCAGGTAAGGGCTTATATTTTTAAGCCCTTCCCGAAAATTCATCCCGCGCTCGCCGGCATCCCATTGCTTTCAATGGAGCCGGCTGTATTGCCGGCTCCATTGAATTCAATGGGCTAACATCGTTCTGCCGGGACAAGGTGAGTATATATTTTTTTTTACTTTTTACTAAAGATGAGCAAACGTGTTCGGCTCCGCCCCTTTTCGCCCGAACACCGAACTTTGCGAGCAATTCCGTGCTCGGGCGAAAAAAGTTCGGGGGTCGCCGTGGCAGCGCGGGGGGGTGCGGCGGGGAGTGGGGGGGAGAGGGAGAGAGAGAGGGCTCCCCCCTGTTCCCCGCTGCTGCCGCCCGCGCCGCCGCCCCTCGGCGCCCCCCGAATCTTTACGCGCGGGCACTGAAGTCCTCGGTAAAGCCGGTGTCCGGGTGCGTAAGTGTTCATTAAGAACACGTTCGCTCATCTCTACTTTTTACACATTTCTGGATGAATTTCAGGTAAGGGCTTATATTTTTAAGCCCTTCCCGAAAATTCATCCCGCGCTAGCCGGCAGCCCATTGCTTTCAATGGAGCCGGCTGTATTGCCGGCTCCATTGAATTCAATGGTCAGTGCTCGTTTAATCGAGACGAGCACCGCGTGGTGCTCGTCTCGAGTAACGAGCATCTCGAGCACCCTAATACTCGAACGAGCATCAAGCTCGGACGAGTATGCTCGCTCATCTCTAGTGATGATCATTAAAACCGGACTTACTAGACCTCAAGCGGTACGAGACAATAAATATAAAATACAAAATTGATGAACCAAATGGAAGTATATGTCTCCGAGGACAAAACATATGGACTAATATAGTTCAATATATAACAACCAGAGCCGCTTCAGAAATTCTCAAATACACAAATATAAATAAGAGGTGGATCTTACTAAAAACAATTAAAGCCCGTGAATGGGCAAATTTTCACCCATTCGTTTATGTACAGTTAAGGTGTCAGAAGGGTCAGCGGTAGAGTTGAGCGAACGTACTCTTCTGAGCTTGATGCTCGTTCGAGTATTAGCATACTTGATGGTGCTCGCTACTCAAGCGAGCATCACGCCGTGTTCGACCCCCGCTCAAGTTTTGGCCCCTCCCTGCCGCTAACATGTCATATTTCACTCCTCCATGCTGCGACGCTGTGCACGTCAATGGTAGCTTGTGGCTGGCTTGGCGGAGGAGAGAGGGAGAGAGAGATAGAGAGAACTCGAACAGAGGGGGGGGGAAGAAGCTCGGCACCCGGCGTCCCAAATACAAAAATGCTTGAGTCTCACATTGAAGTCAATGGGGTTCGTTACTCGAATAGAGCTCTTGAATTTTACGAAAAGCTCAACTCGAATAACGAGGACCCGAGCATTTGGGTGCTCGCTCATCTCTAGACAGTGGTCTTATCTCTGTTATACCCTTGCGTCTAGCGCACCCTAAAATTGATGTCAGTAGGGCAATCTTCAGGAAAAGGGCTCCACACTATCCCCAATCACCACATCCTGTAATGGTCCTATAAAGTCCCCTTCTGTTCCAACACGTTTCGCCCAACATTGGGTTCCTCAAGGGACTGTGCAGGTAATGGATTGCCAAGAGGATAATCTAAAAAGTGCAAACACTGTATCTCTATGAATCAGCCAAAAATTCCTATGTGGCTGATACTAGCGGATGGATACAGTTAACCAGCTAAACTGCAAGTGGCAGGAATAAGTCACTGTAGCATATGGAATAGTAGCACCAAAAACAAATATCCACAGTGCTTACGGCACACAGGATCAATAATGCTTATGGCAGTTGAATAATGCATAGGACCATAACTAGGTATGATGATTAGGGAAAATGCGAAGCCGCTCTCTTCAGGGCAATCTCACCACTGACATCAAGTGTGTGCTAGACACAAGGGTATAACAGGGATAAGACTGCTGACCCTTCTGATGCTCTAACTATATGGGAACTAATGGATGAAAATGTGCCCATTCACAGGCTTGATAAGAAGTTGGCTGTTCCATGTATTTGTATATTTGAGAATTTCTGAACCAGCTCCAGTTCTCTATTGAACAAATTGTGTCAGTATATATGTTTTGTCCTTGGTGACCCATACTTCCAGGGATTTTGGTCGTGACTTTTGTATTTTATATTTTTTGCCTCTTTGAACTGGTTGAGGTCTAGTAAGTCCTATTTGGTTATTTTCGCTTTAACAATAAAAGTTATATTTTAATGATCGTCACTCTTTCCTATTTTGACTTTTGGTGATTATTTTCGATAGCAGTGGTTACGCACCGCTGTCTTTGGTTTAATTTATCATCACTACAATGAAAAGACCAAACTTACATTATGATATAGATGTAAATATCTTTGAGGGTAGTTTCACACACAGGTTTACAATTTGTCATTTAGGCCAGAAGTGGATTCAAAACATATGGGAAAAATAAAGGAAGGACTTCTCCTTCCTACAGTTCTCGCTTTGGCTCAAAAAGCTGTACTTAAAAAAAAAAAAGTCAAATTTGTGGCCTCATAAAGAAAAAAAAAAATTTATATATGAAGTAAAACAAGTGTTTTAAGGGTCTAAGGTAAAAAAAATTATTAGTTACCAATATACTTACATTACCAATTCTGCTCCAATCCCAAACCACCATTTCCCCTTTTAATTGTTTGGAAACCTATGTCATCCATATTGATGACACGTCACATCAGAATGGCAGCCGATTTCTGACCCCTGCAGTGGGCATATATCTATATTACACTCAAGTACGGCACCAACAACCAATGAGGTAGAATCAGACAAGCCAAACAACCAATGAGGTTGAATCAGACAAGCCAAACAACCAATGAGGTTGCTGGAATTGTGAATCAGAACCAATGAGGTTGTTGGAATTGCTCCATAGTGCCGAACTTGAGTGTAATATATATATGCCTGCAGCTGCATTTTGGCTTTGACAATGATCCCACTCCAGTCACATGACCAGTCTACATTGGATAGCAGGTTAAAGCACAGAATTCCAAGCAATAAGTTACGGGAATATACTAGCAGAAAGAGTGAGTAAGAATCGGTAAATAAGATTTATTGTTTTACTATTGTAGACACATAAGAATCTTGTTTTATAGCTTTGAAATAAGAAATTACCTCATTTTGTTTTGCTCTTGAAAATCCTAATAATGCCTAAAATGTGCCTTTTATAATACAAAATTCATGTCCATTTCAATGCTTGTATTTTTAGCTTCAACAAGGAAACCATTTTTATGCACAATAGGTTAATTTGCTATTTTTGTGTTTGCTACCCACCATCTAACCAATTACCAATTTTTTGTTTTTATTTTGTTTTTATACTAAATAGAAAAAAATATTATATATATTTTTTAAATGGGAATCCTAAAATATAAAAGAGAATATTCAGGCACTCGGGAAAAGATTAGCCATGGGGTGTGTGTGTGTGTGTGTGTGTGTGTGTGTGTGTGTGTGTATATATATATCTATATCAATACATATAAATTTCATTTTATACCATATGGAGGTTACATTAGTATCTAGAGCAGTGTTTCCCAACCTTTTCAGCCGTGGTGCACTCCTACCCAAAAGGAGGCTTGGGCGTGGTTTATCAAAGTCTATGGTTTTGCCTCCAATTTTCCGAGCACTGTCAGACTTTAGTGAGTGCAGTGCCTCTGGCTACTTACGCATCACCTGACCAGCAGCTCACGCGTTCACTAGAGGCCGTTAGGTGCCCAGTGTAGGAAACGCCAAGAGCATGAAGGTGGTGGGAAAGAGTGCGGTGTTTTCTGATTTCAGCTGTGGAAGTGCAGCTGATTTTGAGTCAAAAGCTGCACAGATTATGCATATTTTGACTGTCTTTCGCAGAAATTCGAGGATATTGCCATTGAATTTTCCGCTGCAGAAAATCTACAGCATTTCTGCTATATGTAAATATACCATAAGGCTGGGTCCAGATGGGGCTGATTTGATGTGGAATGTTTGCGTTTTTTTCGTGTGGAATTCACCCCCTCATTGAAAAGAGGTGACTTCTGCAGTGGAAATGGCTATAAAATTGACATGCTGTAGAATTAAATTCCGCACCTCATGTCAATTTCTGCACAAGTTTTTTGCAGATTTTTCCAACAGCTTGTAAACAAGCTGTTTAAAATCTCAGCCACTTTGCTGCTATTGTAAATGCCATGGAATTACCACATGGAGGGTCCGCACGGAAATTCTGCGGCAAATATGCCCCATGTGGACCCAGCCTAAAGGGATTTTATCCCGATAGGCTAGACTGCAGTTGGAGTGGGAAGTACTGCTCAGACCCCTGTGTAGTGGCCAGTGCTTGTAAATTGCAGACACAGCTCTTATTCAAATCAATGAGACCCCAGTCTGCAAGTACAACCATGGTAGCTCCCATTGATTTCAGTGATGGCTGCATCTGTAATTACCAGCACCGGCTACTACACAGGGGTCAGAGCAGTGCTTTCGCTCTGACCCTGGTGTATCCAGGTCGGTGCTGCCTGGAAAACCCATTTAATGTCGGCTAAGTGATTCCCAGCCTGGGAGCCATGGCACCCCAGTTGGGAATTATTAATCTAAAGAGTAATAGTAGAAGATTTGCAAATCTAACATTATTATCTACTTATGTATATTGCCCCATCAGCATTATATACTAGATTCAATTTTCAGTTGTATGCAGAAAGATAAGGGAAGCTATAGCAAATACTCCAACTGAACTCAACTTTATAGTCTTTGCACCAAGAAAAGACATGCCGCGTTCGTTCCCACCTCCATGCTTATTTAATTTATCTTTCTTTCTTTCCATGGTATACCTAAAATGGATTTTACATTGTAGATTTCCCACTGTAGACAGTAACATTTTCAGTGCTGCATGCAGCACTACTTCTGCCAGCAAAAAGATGTCAACTTGGCGAAAAGCAAATGGACGCCGTTATAGTCACTAGGGTCCATTTAGCACTGTTTGGTTCCATCATCAAGATGAAACCATTCGGCCAAGGGATTCCCCTTTCCTGCTCCTCAAACGGAGCAGGAAACCGGAACTCCCGATGCAGATGTGAAACCACTAGAGATGAGCGAACACGTTCGGCTCCGCCCCTTTTTCGCCCGAACACCGAACTTTGCGAACACTTCAGTGTTCGGGCGAAAAAGTTCGGGGGCCGCCGTGGCAGCGCGGGGGGGTGCGGCGGGGAGTGGGGGGGGAGAGGGAGAGAGAGAGGGCTCCCCCCTGTTCCCCGCTACTGCCGCCCGCGCCGCCGCGCATCTCCCCGCCCCCCGGCGGCACCCGGACACTTACGCGCGAACACTGCAGTGTTCGGCAAAGCCGGTGTCCGGGTGCGGATGTGTCCGTAACGGACACGTTCGCTCATCCCTAGAAACCACCCTAACCCCAGCAAAACCATTGAAAAGGCCAGAAAAAGTTCTGTGCCACAGTTTAATGTAAGTGCTAAGTTAATATTTGCTACATCTGTAGCCTAAAAGGGCATTCTGGAACTTTGTAATTTATGTACTATGCTTGGGATAGGCCAGTAATTACAGATCTTGTATGGCTGCCCAGGCATTGCTACTACAAAATTGGGGACATGATGCTTGCTCCAGGCCTGTGTCTCCTTCCGTCACTGATCCTTGAGGGTTATGGGAGTCAGACCCCTGTGATCTGATACTTATGGCCTATCTTTAGAATGAACGATCAATGTGAGAGTCGCAGGACTTCCTTTTAACCCGTTTTGCATCTTTAGAACAAATTGAAACATAATAATTGTAGGAGATTTTATGAGCACGATTTCTCACTTTTTCCTTAAAACATTTTTGGGGGTCATTTTGAACATACAGTTAAGAACTATTAAGTCTGTATGGGTGGATTCATGTATATTAATATTTATTTCTATTAAACGTATCTTGAAAAATTTGCACTAGATCTATAGCTATTGTGCAAATCCAAATGACATAAAGATGTTCAAAAACACATGAAAACATAGGAGTTCTGATTTTTGTAATGATGCATTTTGTAACCATATAGTATTTCAAGGATATATATATTATACATACTACTTTTCCCTCAATCGCATATGGATACAATGTTGGAAGAAAAAAACAATCCCAGATTTACCGAATTCGGAACCGTGGTGCCTTGTTTACAGGGTGCCTCATTCAAATGTCAATGCTCTGAGACAGATGCATATGAATCCTGTTTCCTAAAATCCAAGGTTATTCTTTGTCATACAAAAACCATATTTGAACCTGTATTTTGTAGAAGTCACACTATTCCTGTGGAAATACAAAAATGAAAGTCCTTATGGGCATTCCTATGGTAATGCTTATCAAAGGCAAGCATGCAATTTTCACATCCTACAAGCAGCTTAACCTTTATTTTGACCTTCCTATTACAGAAATGTAAAGGCTTCTGGGAGTGGAGAATACTTCTGTACATACGGCATCTGATGTAGCACGCAATACAATATTTTTTTATTCTGCCTTATTTGTACAAAATCTAACAGAAAAAAGTCTGTATTCCTCCAAAATTAAAGGCACGGTAATGGCCCATACACTTTTAGAGGTGCCGTATCTGTACAACCTGAAGGTTCTATGTAACTGTAATATGGCCATGTGCATAAGCCCGTATGTGTTTTGTTTTGTTTTTTAGATTTTTTTTTTTTTTTAGTTATGTGGAACTATAATTATAATATTTATAGTTATTCATTTTTTTTCATGAAACCTTACCAAATTCAATAGAAAATGCTTGGATCTCGTTAATGAAATTCTGTGTTCTTTACAGTTTTACCAGCATACATTAAAATTTTCCTCTTCATTGCAAATGACTTCTGAAACCGACCGTATCACTTCATTACTTTACATCTCCCATATATCATTGTGATGACTTGCGACAACCTGCGATTCAGGTGAACATATTACCTTAATGTAGTCTGATATCAAAATTCAAGATTTATATCTGTTTTGGCAGTATGTAAACTGTATAAATGACAAGCTTCACAATAGTCTTGCTCATGTGCTTTTAAAGATTTATGCAAATATGCAAATTTCTGTGTTGTGCTATGTTAATAAGGCCGGCTAGGACCCTGTGTATTCCTTTCCTTTGTTGTCTTTGGTGTTATTTCCTGTTACTAATTTGCATTACTTTATCAGTGTTCATGGTGGATTCATAACTCAAGGAAGTAATTCTAGTTACATCAGCTATGTGGCGAAAACCAAAAGAAAACAATAGGTGGCAAAAAAACACAAATGTATAAATTAAAATGGAGGATTTCGGGTATTTTGTATTTTTAACTGCTTTTATTTGCTTTTCACTAAGAAGTCATGCATTTTCATTTTAACCCTTATGCCAAATTTGTAGCTTACATTTTTTTTACAGGGCTCTCTCCATCATTTGTCCTACAAACTGCCCCTGGCATTTCTTTATAGGTATGGAGTTTTTTTTTCTGATTTCATATATTATATATATTACCTTTTTTTTCTTAGCTCATTGCTTTGAAACCCAAATCCTTCAAAAATCTGTCAATTCTGTAAACTATAAGTTGTAAATAAAGTTTAGCATTCCTATTGTAAGAAATTTAATTTTTATGCAATAAATTATATTTCATAGTCTATTAAAAAAAGTCTGTTCTTTTTTTTTTTAAAGTATTTTATATATTTTTAATTTCTTATGTGATTTATGCGTGGCATTGCAATGGAATGAGTGACAACACTATTGTGGAATATTAAGTTAGGCAACTGTTGTGTGGTAAAGACTGCTATAGATTTACACTGAATCTAATTCTACTGCTGGTGCATTGGGTTCACATTTTTAAACTGACTAACTGCAACTTGACTGTGATGTAGATAATAAACCCAAATAAACTGGTTGAGCAGCAGTATGCTGTTGTGATTACATTCCAAAGTTGTACATGAAATGTAAAAAAAAATGGCTATATACCTTAGATAGCTGTTCCCACCCCATAAACATGCACTTTTGAATTTTGGCTTCCAAGCTCATTCCATACCCCCATGACAAATATACATTCCTCGTAAAAAAAAGAAAAAAATTCCGCACCTAGAAGTTGTCATTTTACCGCAAATCCTAGCAGGCAGTTACATCTCAGGCTGATATAAACATTGTTAGAGTTTTGATGTGGTAAGATGAACAGTCTTGCCACCTAAGGTCTTAAAAGGGGTTTCACCCTTGACCTATAAAAAGGCACGCAGAGGTGCACTATTTGTGTGTAGTGACCTCTTTTTCCACTTGTGCAGAACGTATTGACCAGTAGACATGCCTCTATGATGCAATCGAAGAGAGGGCTCTTCTGACCAGACTGTTAGAAAGTATTGGGACCAGTGAATGCATGAGAACATGCACACAAGGTGACTAGGCATAGGACGCCTTCCACAGACCATCATTAGAGAGGATTGTCCGACAAGCAGCAGCTCCAACTCTTCCATTATTCCCCATCTAGAAACAGGTGTCACCATTGTAACAGGCCCCTGTGTCTGTAGAAACCATTTCCAGGCGGTTGGCTGAAGGACATTTGGTCTCACAGATTCCATTATGTGTAATGCTTTTTTCATCCACCAATGCCCCGGTTGTAGTAATGTTGTAAATGATGAAACTAGACTACTACAGAGTGAAACCAGATTGTCTTCAGTGACAAATTCAGGTTTAATTTGGGCACGGACGACTGTTGTGTTCATGGCCTGAAATGTAGGAGTGAGCACCTCAATCCCACTATTACTGCAGGATGGCACATGGCCCCCACTGCTGGTGTGATAGTCTGGGGGGCCCAATGCATAGAATAGTTACTCACCCCTAGTAGTGGTACGAGGGACAATGACAGTTCAGCAATAACTTCAGTACATTCTGCGGCCACATGTGTTCCTCTTATGGCAGGGCTTCCAAGAGGCATTTTTCAGCAGAATAATGCAGAGCCGCACACAGGAATGCCTCCACAATATTGTCACACTTCCGTGGCTTGCCCAGTTGCCAGATTTATCACCAATAGAACATGTATGGGACCATCTGGGATGCCAACTTCAACAGGCTACAAGTTTCCGTGATCTAGAGGCTCAGTTACAGCAAATGTAAGACCAGAAATTGTAGCTCCTGGAAGGTAACTTGCATTATTCCTAGTGCATTTTGGAAAGAGCAAAAAGTCACTGAGTAGGACGATTGCTAAGTTAAGCCGAGTCTATTCTTATCCGCTCTTGCTGACATCTTTATTTTACAAAAGAGAGAAAATAAAACCGGGGTATCTGCTAATTCTTACCAACAGGGAGGAAATGGTTGAGGAGGTATGGGAGGCAGCAATCATGCCGTGATTGAATTTTGGATAACCGGGGGTGGAAGATATGAGAAGACTCAGATCTCAATGTTGGGTTTCAGAAAGGTAGATTTTAATGAACTCAGAGCGTAGAAAGGATCCAATGGCTGGATGTTCTTAAGGACAGAAATGTCCAAGAAGTTTGGGAAATATTGCAAAATTAGATTCTCAAAAGCACAATTGTTAATCCCTAAAAGAAGGAAGCAGGGAATCATTTAAAAAGACCAAGATGGATGAACACAGAACTTACATGTTGAAAAGGAAGAAAAATATGTTTATCAAATGGAAAGAGGGGGGGGGGGCGGATATAAAATGTAATCTGAAGAAACTTATGGGCAAGTGTCAGAATAGCTAAAGCTAATAATAAAGTGAGGCTTGCAAGAGAGGCCAAAAGCAATAAAAAAGGATTTTGGGGATATGTCAAAAGAAAAGTCAAAGATACTATAGGGTGTTTACAGGGTGAAAATGTTGAATTGGTTAAAAAGATGTTGAGAAGTCAGAACCTTTACATTTCTGTTTTGTTTGTTTTCCCTCAGAAAATAAATGTAACATCAGCTGATCTTCCCTGTGCTATTGGGAAAATAAAATAATGCAGCCTATCTATAAGTAGAGAGATAGTGAGGAAACACTTAGCTAACTTACATGAATTCAGTTCTCCAGGTCCAGATGAATTACATCCTAGGATACTGAAGGAACCCGCAGCGGAGGTAATTGCTGAACCATTTGCCATAAACTTTGAAAATTCCTGGAGAACAGGAGAAGTCCCAGAAGATTGTAGAAGGGCAAATGTTGTCCCTATCTTCAAAAAAAGGAAGGAGGTGGATCCAGGAAACTACAGGCCAGTGAGCCTGACTTCTATACTGGGAAAGATCTTTGAACAAATTATTAAACAGCATGTATGCAAGTACTTGAATGAGAACTGGGTAATTAACCAGAGCCAGCATGGGTTTGTAACAAACAAGTCATGCCAGACTAATCTAATTTCCTTCTATGACAGAATCACCGACGGGCTTGATCAGGAAAATGCAGTAGATATAGTATATCTTGCCTTTAGGGAAGCATTTCACAAAATCTCATACCATCCTTATTGAAAAAATGACCAAATATGGGATCAACAAGGCGACTGTTAGGTAGATTCACAACTGGCTCAAAGAGTGGTCATAAATGGCTGCTCATCCAATTGGAAGAATGACTTAAAGCGCTGCGGAATAAGTTGGCGCTCTACAAATAAAGATTATTATTATTATTATTATTAATTGGGGTACCACAAGACTCTGTCCCGGGTCCAGTGGTGGTCAACATTTTTATAAATGATCTAAAGGAGAGAATTCGGGGAAAACTGATCAAGTTTGAGGATGACACAAAACTAGGAGGGCTCGCTAACACTAGGGAAGAGAGTATTCAAAAATATCAAGAAAAGCTTGAACAGTGGGCAGTGACTAAAAGAATGGTATTTAACAAGGAGTAATGCAAAGTCCTACACCTGGGCAAGAAAAATAAAAAAACACATAGAGAATGAGAGGAGTTGGGATAAGCAGCACATGTGACTTTGTAGCGCTACAAAGTAGCGATATCACCGCGAGAAGCCGCAACACTATAGCACGGACCAGCGATGGGATATCACTGTGAGTTTCTCGCTGCGATACCATGTTGCCCATATGAACAAGGCCTTAATGACATTGTATGTTTGGAGTGATTGTCCTGCTGCAGAATAAATCTGGAGCTTCCCTGATGGTATTACATAATTGATTGATGGATAATAATGTGCTTGTATTTCTCGTCCGTATCATTGGGGGACACAGCCAGACCATGGGATATAGCCACTGCCACTAGGAAGCGACACTAAGCAAAGTGTTAGCCCCTCCCACCAGCTATATCCACCCTGTAGGCACTCAGCTAATCAGTTTTTAGTTTAGTGTCTGCAGGAGGTAGACATATGTAGGTCCGGAAGGGACTTCATGGCGAGAATACGGGGAGTTGGGGCTTTTCCCTGGCTTTTCTGTCCTCCCGGAGGAAGGTGCAGGCAGACTGCTACACCTTACCCAGAGAAGAAAAGGTGGCACGACCCTGCCTGTGCGCATTTGAGTCGTTGCCCGCCAGCAATAGGGTTCCCCCCTTCTGGAGTGGCGTCCCTCTGGTGACGGCGAGCGCAGGGGGGGAACACTGCTAGAGTGCGGACGGGGAGAAAAAGCATGCTGGATGATGAGCATCCCCCCTCCCTCCTCTCTCCCCGGGTAGGCAAACATCGGCTGTATGGTACCCCCTTAGGTGGGCCCCATTGGGAGCGCAGCGATTTCAGCCCTCCGGTCGGACAGAAGGTGGCATACCTGGGCGGTCCGTAGGCACAGCAGAACGATCACAGTGGAGGACAGCAGCAGCGGGCAGAGGTCTGGCTGCGTCGGCAGGCCGCAGGCCGCGCGGCATCAGCGGCTGGTAGCAGGCTGCAGCTGCGGCTATGGGGGCAGGACCCGATGGCAGCAGAATTGCGGAGGCCGCAAGCGGAATGCACAGAGCGGCACAGTGGCATCCCGGAGGGCGGGGTGCCATCCTCGGGCACGGCACAGGCACTTCCGGGTGACGCGGCCAGGTTCCGGGGCAGGCCACACCCACTCCGGACACCCGGTAGATTTAAGAGGCGGCTCCAGCAAGAAGATGGCTGTTCCTGTTGCCTGTACAGCGTTTTGTCTCAGGAGGACGACTGCTGCCGTGCGGTGCAGGTGCCCAGAAGCAGCTGAAGTGCCCGATTTGCCTGCAGAAACTGAAGCCCCTCTGTGTAGCCAGGACCCAGAAGCTCCAGCTGGGACAAGACAGCCACGGGACAGGGTAAGTCCTGCTGAGGCAGCACTTCCCTGTGTGATATCCCCCCTGGGGGTACTCGCTCAGCAGTAAGTGGTCAGTGCCCCCAGTAGTGGACCCACCTGTATCGCGTTTGTCAAGGAATACCACGCTGCCCACAGCCGAAGTTGCGGCGCTTACAGACCCACAGGACAGGAAGCTGGATGCTTTAGCAAAGTCAGCTTTCCAGGCAGCGGGCACTGCTTTGCGGCCCACCTTCGCTTCTGCTTGGGTGAGCAAGGCGTCGGTAACGTGGGCGAAGCAGCTGCGCAAGGATATTCTTGCGGGGATTCCGCCCAACGATCTGTTGGAGGCCACAGACAACATTATCTAGGCGGGGAAATTTGTCTGTGCGGCGAGTTTAGACTCGGCAAAATTTGGGGCCTGGACATCTGTGGCTTCGGTGGCGTCGCACCATACCCTGTGGCTAAAGGGGTGGTCAGCAGATGCATCGTCAAAGGGAGTTCTCACTAAGCTCCCCTTTGAGAGTAATAGGCTTTTTGGGGCCAGACTGGACGAGCTGATCAAGGACGCTACAGGCGGGAAGAGCACCTCCCTTCCACAGAGTTCCGGAAGGGGAAAGAGGACGGCATCAAAGAAGAAGCCCTTTTTTCGCTCGTTTCGCCGGTTTACGTCTCGGCACACAACAGGGCAGTGGGCACAGTCAAGAAGGGCTCCAACTGAACAAAGGAAGGGTCCTTCCTTTAAAGCCAGCTTGGCGGTCTCGCTCAAAGGCGCCCAAGGGCGCATGTACAAAGGTGTCGGCATGAGGGTCAGCCCCCACCCGTTCTCAACAGGGTGGGGGGCAGGCTTTCCCTGTTCTGGGAAGTGTGTCTGACGCACGTGTCAAACGCCTGGGTGCAGGAAGTCATCTCGGTCGGTTATGTCATCGAGTTATGTCTTTCCCGCAGGACCATTTTTTCAGGTCCAAAGTTCCAAAGGCCCCGGAAAGAGTGGCGCAGTTTCTACTAGCGATAGAACACCTGCTGGCACAGGTTGTAGTGGTGCCTGTTCCATCTTGTCAGCGCGGAAGGGGTTTTTATTCAAACCTCTTTATAGTCCCCAAGAAGGATGGCAGGGCCAGGCTGGTCCTCGATTTGAGACGGCTGAACCACGACGTCAAAGCAAAACATTTCCGTATGGAGTCCCTCAGGTCAGTGATTGCTTCAATGGAACTGGGGGAGTTTCTTTCATCGGTGGATATCATGGATGCATACCTGCATATCCCGATTCGCGAATCCCATCATCGATGTTTGCGTTTCGAGGTCCAGGGGAGCCATTACCACTTCACGGCCCTACCGTTCGGGCTCTCAACGTCACCGAGAGTCTTCACAAAGATCCTGGCGGCAGTAATGGCGTTACTCCACGTAAGGGATCGGCGGCCTCTAAGGTGACCATCTCTAGGTGGATACGGACGCTGGTGGCTGAGGCTTACCACGCCAAGGGGCGGTCGCCTCCATTCTGGGTAACGGCCCACTCTACACGGGCAGTGGGGGCCTCGTGGGTGGTTTGTCACGGGGCATCAGCTCTTTAGGTATGCAAGGCGGCTACTTGGACTTCCTTACATACATATTCAAAATTTTATAGGGTCCATACGTATGCATCAGCGGACGCCTTCCTGGGTTGAAAGATTCTACAGGCGGCTGTCCCCTGACTGCTCGGGACTTGTAAGTAACCCGCCCCATGTTTTCGTTCGGGACTGCTCTGGAACGTCCCATGGTCTGGCTGTGTCCCCCAATGATACGGACGAGAAACGGATATTTTTGGTATAACCTACCATAAAATCTCTTTCTTGTCACATTTGTTGGGGGACACAGCACCCTCCCCTTTTTTCTGAAATAGCAGTTGCTGGAACGTTTTGTTCTTCGGTCGCAGATGGCGTTATATTAATCCAGAACATTTATATGTTTCATTTATGTAAAAATTTAAGTTTGTTGTGTTCCCACTGGCTACTCCTACTGCTTGCATACAAAACTGATTAGCTGAGTGCCTGCAGGAGGGGGGGGGGTATAGCCGGTGGGAGGGGCTAACACTGTTTGCTTAGTGTCGCCTCCTAGTGGCAGTGGCTATATCCCATGGTCTGGCTGTCCCCCCCAATGAACGTGACGAGAAAGAGATTTTACAGTAAGTTATACCAAAAATATCCGTTTCTCAGCATTGAGGACACCATTAATCCTGACCAGGTCCCCAATTTCATTTGCTAAATTCAGCCCCAAACTTGCAAGGAACCTCCACCATGCTTCACTGCTGCCTGCAGACACCCATTATTGTACTGCTCTCCACCATGCTTCACTGCTGCCTGCAGACGCTCATTATTGTACTGCTCCCCACCATGCCTCACTATTGCCTGCAGAAACGTATTATTGTGACAGTCTTCAGCCATTTGGCGAACAAACTGCCTTCTGTTGAAGCCAAATATTTCAATAACTCAGTGGAAAGAATGAACATTCACAACAGGGGAGTAGGCTAGTGGAAGGAGACAGTCAGTTTACTCCGAGGCCACCTGCACGCAAATGGATTTGTATTGCGGAATCTACAGCAAATACCGTTCATAGCATGCTATGCAAACGTGCTTCTTCCTGCATACTTGCGAAAACCAATTGTGGTTTCCGCGAGTGGAGGAAAAATCGTAGCATGTTCTACTTTTGTCCACATGCACAGCTTCCATTGAAGTAAATAGAAGCCATCCGATCCGCAGCGCATCCGCAATTAACATTGCAGGAAAAATAAACATTTAAGAAAAAAAAGTGTACTGCGCATGTCTGACGGCAGCTCGTTGCAGCCATCCAAAATAAGAAAAAAGAGAAAAGCCAGGTCCGCAGGGTCGCCAGCTGGGCACAGGGTCTAATTCCGCTGCGGACTCCCGCATGTTGAATCCGACCTGTTCGTGTGCAGGTGGCCTGATTGAGAGAATTTACTAAGATTGCAGTCCTCCAGTCTGCAGTGCCTTGGAAAACAACACAAGCATAGAAATCAAACAGTCAGAAATGTTTAATGAAAGCCTACAGAATAAAGGCTGCTGGTCAGCAGTACACCCAGGCTTCCCAACCTGCATCCATACCAGTTCAGATTTACTTGAAGGCTTCTTTTTTTTTCTAGAAGCAACTGAGTTGCCAACGGATAGCAGACAGAAGGACAAAGTTAATGACAAAGTGTGACTGCAAACCAGTGTCAATGTTTTGAGCTTTTTTTTCCTTCCCTGCAAATTTCCATTTGGCCAATCAGGTTCGATAGCCTAGCACTTCAGTTTTGTTGTTACACTTTCTTCACAGACTTTTTTTTTTTTTTACCCTAAAAACCACATAAAAATGCAACATTTTCTATAGGTTTTTCTATTCACACATTTCTAACGTGTTCTGGTCCTGACTAGAGATGAGCGAATATACTCGCTAAGGCTAACTACTCGAGCGAGTAGTGCCTTAGCCGAGTATCTCCCCACTCATCTCTAAAGATTCGGCTGCCGGCGCGGGTGACAGGTGAGTTGCGGCGGTGAGCGGGGGGGGGAGAGAGAAATCTTCTCTCCGTTCCTCCCCGCTCTCCCCTGCCGCTCCCCGCCCACCGCCGGCCCCCGAATCCTTAGAGACGAGCGGAGAGATACTCGGCTAAGGCACTACTCGCTCGAGTAATGTGCCTTAGTGTGTATACTCGCTCATCTCTAGTCCTGACATTCCTGTGGATGTGACACATAGCAAGAGGCATAATCACCTCAAATAAGTAGAGTGTGGGTTTAGCTAGCCACACAGGCGTTGTTTCTTGGCAGATAAATATACATGTGGGGTGTACAGCGTGCAGCGGAAAATGATTCCCATTCTAAATATTGTTCTACCTTTGTACAATAATACCCTATATGTTCTTTAAACTTGTGTGATCATATAGTAACATGGCATGTAAGGCTGAAAAAAGACATATGTCCATCCAGTTCAGTCTATTAACCCCCAACGTTGATCCAGAAGAAGACAAAAAAAACAATGAGGTAGAAGCCAATTTTGCTAATTTAAGGGGAAAAAAAATTCCTTCAACGACTCCAGTCTGTCAATTGGAACAATTTCCGGATCACCGACCCTTCTGAAGTTATTAATGATTATAACACATAACATTGTATTGCTCCAGAAAGACCCCTCTTGAATGCTTTTATCAAGTTTACCATCACCACGTCCTAAGGCAGAGAGTTCAACAGCCTCACTGCTCTTACAGCAAAGAACCCCCTTCTATGTTGGTGCAGAAACCTTCTTTTTTCTAGAAGTAGAGAGCGCCCCCTTGTTACAGTCACAGTCCTGGATATAAATAGATGGTGGTAGAGATCTCTGTGTTGCCCTCTGATATATTTATATATAGTTAATAGAGCGCCCCCTCGTTACAGTCCTGGGTATAATAGATGATGGGAGAGATCTCTGTATTGTCCCCTGATATATTTATACATAGTTATCAGGTTGCCCTTCAGCCATCTTTTTTCTAAACTAAATTATCACAATTTGGATAACCTCTCTGAGTATTGTAGTCCGCCCATTTACTACTGTAAATGCCGACTTTTGTACCAGTTCCCAAAACTGTCCACAATATTCCATGCGTGGTCTGACCAGTGACTTGTAAAGAGGAAGAACAATGTTCTTGCCATGTACCCTTTTCCATGTCAATGTTCCCAGTGGTTTCCCATTTAGTGTGTAATGGTTACATGTATTTCCCTGCCTATGTGCAGAAGCTTACGTCAGTGTTAAACCTTATTTGCCACTTTTCTGCCCTTCCCCCAATTTATCCAGATTCTATTGCAACTGCATTCTATCCTCTCTTGTGTTAATTTCTTTACATGGTTTTGTATCATATGCAAATATTGATATTTTACTGTACAATCCTTCTACCAGGTCATTAATAAGTACTGTTACATTGTGGGGGCACAGAGGGACCCACCACACTTGTGATCCCGACCTGCTGAAAAAGCTTCACTACAGTGTCGGGAACCAAGCAGAGAAGATATGCCTGAGCACCGACAGTGGCGGAGAGGTGAGTATATATTTTTTTTATTATTTTTTACACCACCTAGGGTTCATTTTCAGGGAAGGGCTTATATTTAAAGCCCTTCCCCGAAAATCATTGCAGGGCTAGCCAGCATCCTATTGCTTTCAATGGGGCGATTGGCAGCAGCAGCGGTTCCTATTGAAAGCAATGAGTACAGAGCCTTGTTCACCCATGTTTTGACAAGTGCGTGGACGTGCGGTATTGCACAAACGCATGTACGTGCAAGTCCACGATCACGTGAACAAGGCCTAATAGTCATGTGATGGAACATCCCAAATTAATTTTTTTTCCACATGTATGTTTGAAACTATGGTAAAAAAATACTGTGGCGTAATGTGTGAAATTTCAGTCATATGAAGAATACAGTGCGGGTCCATAGATTTCTAGGGGCAGCATATTACGGTTTCATAATACAGCCTGGTGTCTGAGTTTCTAATTCGTTAGCTACAGATATGTTACATTAAGGACTCCAGTTTCTTGCAATACAAATTCAATATATTCAATTGCGATATGCTGGCAAAATCCTGGATGGGCCGCAAACCACATCACTACCATTGGGTGGCCACATATAGCATATCCCAGACATGGTAACTCGACATCATACTTTTTCCCCCAAACTAGTCATCTCCCAGCACACATCTCAGATTATGTTGAGCCAAGAGGAAGAGTAAAGAAGGCCACATCAGTATGCTGGCAGTGCATTACACAATACCACTATTTTAGCCATCATGCAGTTACAGATTAACATGGTGTTCAGCCTTTTTTTTTTGTTGGATGCAGATAAGTGCTGGATTAAACAGGATTGCATTGGTTTAACATTAGAATGAAACATTCATGCTTACAGTTACAAAATAAAAAAAGGTTTACAAAAAAGTTCTGTCTAGATAGTTTACTGAATATTTGTAAAATAAGCATAAAAGTAAATATATGAAGTCTAAGTACATTTATAAGCACCTTACGTTTTCTATTTATTTAATAACAGCATTGCCGGAGGATACGATTTTGTGTTCTTCGCTTCCCAGGCAACTATAATCCTTTCTGCTGTTCCAGACATCTAAAATATATTTTATTTCTTATCTGACAAGAGGTTTGGAATGTGATAAGAGGCAAGGAAATAAACAAGAATATTAGAAAAGTTTACCATGTCGCTGCATTGCTTATTGTGACCCAACCAATTTTCCTTTTAGATGTAACCAGCTGTTGTTAAATGCTTGTATAACTGGGCTTGTCTGTTCAACTGCTATACAGTATGTGCCATCTGAATATTGCCTGGCAAACAGAGGAAGAGATGACGTAAAAAGTCACTATTCATACAGTGCAGATTGTGCTTTTCCAGAAAAATCTGATTAGGGTTAATTACCATTTACACGCAACAATTCTCGCTCACAATTCGTTCAAACGATGGCATATGAGCGATAATCGTTGAGTGTAAACACTGCTATTGCTTACTCTTCAGCTGAACGATGATTTTAAGATGAGCTTAAAATCCATTGTTCAGCCAGAGAGAGCTATAACAGGGACCGCACGCTGTGTTCTGCACGGGAGTCAGAGATTACATTGCATTCAGCCAGTAGTCCATGCCAGAATAATGGAGCTGTGTGCAGAGCTCAGACCACCTGCTATGCTCTGCAAACAACTCCCTGGGGCCCTTTTATATGCAAATGAAGCTGATAAAGTGTTAATGGACATTAGTGTCCATTAGCACTTTATGCAAACCGATCACTAAAACTATCAATCTTTCAATCGTTTGAAAGTGTATTTGTGTGTAAATGGGCCTCTAATTTGGAAGCCACACAACCTCCTTTGTGTCCAACAGCCAAACCTTGTGCTCAAAATCTTTTCTCAAAGGCTCTACGGACAACTTCACAACTATTGGAACTAAGTAGTGGAAGCAAAATGTAGTTCAATAATGCCTTAGGCATCCAGAAGGTGCACTCATTGACCAAAAGAAAATGCACCAAGAAGGAGTTGTTGGAATCAAATGAAACTTTATTGGTGTGAATGTAATGATGATGTATGTTAATGGTTACAATATTAGAGCCAAAGGATAAGTGTATTGGGGAAAACTGTACAAATCAAATGAGTCTCTAGTACCCTGTTGGGCCACGTTTAGCTTGGATAAAAGATGTGATACAGGCGGGCATGGAGGCTCTTGTACCCTGTTGTACCGCCTGCAGCTTGGATACAAGATATGATACAGGCGGGCATAGAGGCTCTAGTACCCTGTTGGGCCACCTCTAGCTGGGATACAAGATGTGATACAGGTGGGCATGAAGTCTCTAGTACTTTGTTGGGCCACCTCTAACTTGGATAAAAGATGTGATACAGGCGGGCATGAAGGCTCCAGTACCCTGTTGGCCCACCTCTAACTTGGCTAAAAGATGTGATACAGGCAGGCGCGGAGGCTCTTGTACCCTATTGTACCACCTCTGGCTTGGATACAAGATGTGATATAGTCGGGCATGCAGAGGCTCTAGTACCCTGTTGGGCTGCCTCTAGTCTGGATACATGACGTAATATGGTCAAGCATAGAGGTATACAGATTCCATATGGTATCCTACGGCACATTTGCCCACAGATGTTGCAA